>NC_069695.1:53953916-54321416 GCF_023699985.2 Odocoileus virginianus
AACCAAAGCACACCCTGACCCCCACCACACTCAGAGAAACCTAGCCCCTAAAATACGAGAATCACTTGTGTCTAAGTTCCAGGTTGATGCGGTTTTTTAAGGCAACACAGTGAGCTGAATAAACCATGTCCCACGTCCTGACTGGTAAAGAATAGACTTGGACAGTGGTGGTTGTTGCTGTTGTTCAGTTGTTAAATTGTGTCCGACTCCCTGTGACCCCATGGACTTCAGCACACCAGGGCTTCCCTGCCCTTCGCTATCTCCGGGAGTTTGCTCAAGCTCATGTCCGTTGAGTCAGCGATGCCATCCAACCATCTCATCCTCTGTCATCCCCATCTCCCTCAATCTTTCCCAGCATCAGGGTCTTTTCCAGTGAGTTGGCTCTTTGCATCAGGTGGCCAAAGTATCGGAGGTGACTTGTGCAGAATTCAGACTCTGCTGTGTGTGAGCTGGATGATGATGATCAGGGTTAGTGAGACTGGCCATCGGGGATACAGCAGACACCACCCTGACCTCCACGCGGATGACGGGAGACGAGGAAAACGTCTAAATTTCCCAGAAAGTAAGTGCGAGATGGAGGGCTGAGCCCCTTATAAACTAAACGTGATCAGAACCAGGGGACGGAGCTGCTGCTGCGAACAGCCGGGCAGGGCAGGTGGGCATCCTGGAAAGAGCCCTGGAGAAGCCGCGGATCCTCGCCCCGGCCCTCACCCTAACTCACCCCCAGCCAGGCGGCAGGCAGGGCACGCGTGGCTGCTGGGAGGCTCAGAAGTGGCCGTCGAGTCCCCGGCCTCTGTTGGCACAGCCCCCCCGTCAGGAATCCCGTACAGGTTTTGTTTGCTCACCTTGCGAAGTGCTCAGCAAACGCAATGCCTTGGGAAACCTGTCTTAGGACCCCAAGCTCCCTGATGACACACACTGCGATTCAGTCTTCAGGGCCAGAGCCACGTCTCCTTCATGCAGGGCCTCTGGAAGGGCGCGGTGTGGCCTCTGAGTGTCCTGGAGAACCAGGGGATTTAAACAACTGTGCAGCTGCCCCGTCTGGGCGCCTGCAATGCAGCTCTGGAGCTTTTGTCTCAGAGCAAGTTTAGCAAAAATGTTAGGTTCCAACTCTCCAAGAAACCGGATGGAGAGGATGAATATCCATAAATATTCCTTGTCAGATACGCCAGCGCTCAGAGGCACGAAAGAGAATGCCACCCCCCTAAATGGAGAGAGTATCAAAAATAAACGATACGCACGAGAACACATCACCAGTATAGGATGTGATTTTCCATGAATCATTCTCTGAACAGAAAGTCATTTACCAGGAAGTAGAATTTCTTGATCGTGCTAAAGTGGATGAGCGGGAGCTCATGCAGGTGTGCTCAGGTGAACCTGTGTCGCCGAGACACACCTGGGGCCCTCCTCACCCATTTCTGCCTCTCACTGAGCAGTGGTCCTCGTGACCACTAGAAATGCACATTCCTAGGCCAAGAACCCAAGACTCGAAGTGGTGTCCAGACCCTGGGGCCTAGGACTCTGCACTTAATGAGCGCTCTGGCCGACATGCAGGCAAGTGGCTGCCAGGCGGGGGTGGTTGTTGGCGTCATCCTCGTCCAGAGCCCCCGAGGAGACTCGGGGTCTGGCTCCGGCCACTGCAGGTGATCTGCTGGGGTGCTTGCATCCTGTTCCCAGCCAATCCCGGCCCCCGCCCGCTGTCTCCGCAGGCTCCGGGGGGAGGCCCTCGGTCTCTGGGGAGGCTGGGGCTCTGGCATCTTTGCTGGAGGAGCTGTCTCTGCCCCCGGCTCTCTGCCCCTGCCTGGCGGGGCCACAAGCTGCAGCAGAGGGTGCCGGACGTGTCTGGGGGAGACCCTCTGCCGCTGACACACCCCAAAGGCGGGGCCCACACTTGCGGGTGCAGTTATTAGTGGTGAGGGGGCCAGTGAGCACCCTCTCTTGACTGAAAATCTTGAGGATGGGGCCACCAGGTTCCTCACACTCTGACAAAAGTCAAACCCTTGCGAGTTTCCACCTCCCAACCCCCTCGTCCCATGAAACAAGGGGAAGTTGACTGCAGGAGTCATGCTCTGAAATAAACATTTCAGAAAACCCCATGACAGTGGGGCACGTCACCTAGCATCTCTGCCTGCTTTTTCGACCGCCACACACAGGAAGTCTCATTCCAGCTGGGGGGGCCGCTGGCCGAAGGGCTCCCAGCAGCTGGGACCTCAGCACTCAGCTGTCATCTGCGGGGCCCGGGGTGGGACCTGGCATCCCGGGGTGTCCCTCAGAGCTGTCCATGGGGCGGGCCGCAATGAACATCGGCCACCAATCAAAGCAAAACCTGAATCAATGAGCCACCAGGCCAACTCAACTTTCAGAAGAAGCATCACCACCACTCACTGTTTTTGAGACTTTTAACACCTTGGAGGCATAAACCAAATCCAAGCCTAGTTACCACATAATTAGAATCAGCACAACTCGAAAATCCAGTGTGTTCACTAAAACACACCGAACGGCTCCTGCTCCGGGGTCTTGAAATTCACAGACCTATGGAGAAGCGTCACTCCTCAAGAACGACGGCCGGGGCTCCGAGCAGAAGCTCGTTTCCTGTGAAAGGCTGTGGCTTCGAGCCTCGGAGAAGCTGCCTCACACCCCGGAGGGCGGCGCCCCCTTGTCACCAGCTCTCAGCCACTGACCCCTTTTCAAAGCCGGCAGCAGTTCTGAGGTGGGCCGTCACATCACCGCTGAGAGAGATGCTGCTCTTGCATGTCTTCATATGGACTCTTTCCTTCAAAAGTGGCCCCTGTTAAAATAGCAGCCCCTGGTGTCTGGATGGTCTCTGACACTTGTGATCAGCGTGGGGACGGGGCCTGGGGCCGGCGGGGACCAGGAGGTGGCCCACCGTCCCTCCCACCCTGGGGACAGTGACTCGGGTACACGTGGTCAGACGAGGGTGTAGGGATGCCTGGGTTTGGAAATGTGCTCCGGAGACCTCAGGAGCTGGACAGAGCAGAGGACGCCCTGGACTTCAGAGGACCTCCCGGGCCTGCTGACCCCCGAGAATTCGCGTCTCCTCGCCTGTAATGAGAGGAGGACGCCACTCATTCAGAGCGTCACTGAGGGACAGAGATGAGCCACAGACTACACCTGGTTCCCCATCGGTGTGGCGGGGGGAGGGCCCCCACCTCCGGGGGGAGGGTCTGACCCCAGGATGCTGATGGAGCCTGTCTGGACACCATCACTTCGTTTTCCTGTGTCCTTACAGAAAATAAGTCTGTCTAGAAACAGACTCACAGACATAGAAAACAAACTCATGGTTCCCAAGGGGGAAGGGAGTGGGGAAATAAATTAGGAGCTTGGGATTAGCAGATACCAACTGCTGTATATAAAATAGATAAACAACAAGGTCCTCCTGTGTAGCACCAGGGAGCACACTCACTGCCCTGTGATAAACTATAACGGAAAAGAACACGGAACAGAATATAAAAGTAAACTGCCTGCAGTACACCAGAAACACTTAACATTGTAAATCAACTATGCTTCAATTAAAACAAAAAAAGAAAATCGAAAACTATAAAAAGAGAAAGAAAGATAGTAGGTCTGCCTGGGTGGCGGGGCAGATTAGTTGGGCAGATTAGTTAGGCTTCTTAGAGGTTCTGGGGCTTCCCTGGTGGTTTAGACGGTAAAGAATCTGTCTGCCATGCAGGAGACCCAGGTTCAACCCCTGGGTCGAGAAGGTCCCCTGGAGAAGGGAATGGCAACCCACTGCAGTATTCTTGGCTGGAGAATCTCATGGACAGAGGAGACTGGAGAACTACAGTTCATGGGGTCGCAAAGAGTGGGACATGACTGAGCAGTTAACACTCAGTGGTTTTTAGATACGTCATAAAAGTGTATAGACACACACACACACACACACACATATGAAACAGCAGGGGCTTCCCTGGTGGCTCAGATGGAAAAGAATCCACCTGTCAATGCAGAAGACGTGGGTTAGAGCCCTGGGTCGGGAAGATCCCCTGGAGAAGGAAATGGCAACCCATTCCAGTATCCTTGCCTGGGAAATGCCATGGACAGAGGAGTCTGGTGGGCTACAGTCCATGGGGTCACAGAGTTTGACATGACTAGGCGCGCACACACACACACACACACACACACACACTCTACAAATATTCCAGCAGGGGTTCTGTAGGCACGATAAAGCTTACTCTAAAATGTGCAGAACGGTACAGGAGCCAGCCCAGCTAACAGGACTCTGATAAAGAAGAAGGAAGTGGGAGGGCTCACGCTACCTGATGGTCAGGGTCACCCTTCAGCCCTGGTAAGCAGGACAGTGTGATCCCAGTGGCAGGACAGACATCTCAATCACGGGAACCGAGCAGGGAGCCCAGAAATAGACCCACACAAAAACGTGGACACGATTTAAGATGAAGATGGAAAAACAAGTCTATAGAGGAAGGATCATCTTTTTAACAAAACAATACTGGGGCAAGGTGGCATTCCTATGTAAGGAACAAAAACCAACCAAAACCAAAACCCTCCACCTACACCTCACTTATCATATAAAAACTAACTGGAAATGGCAACTGACTTCAGTGTAAACTGTAAGTATAAAACTTGTGAGAAAGAAAGAAGCCAGGAGAAAATCTTCCAGACTAGGCAAAGGGTTCACCCAAATCACAATCAATAAAAGAAAAAAAATTAGGATTCCCTTGTGGTCCAGTGGTTAAGAATCTGCCTGACAAAGCAGGGGACATGGGTTTGATACCTGGTCCAAGAAGATTCCACATGCTTTGGAGCAAATAAGCCTGGTGTGTAACTTAGTCTTACACTAAGTTGTGTAACACAGCTACTGAGTCTGTGCTTTGGAGCCCATGCTCCGCAACAAGAGAAACCTCCAAAGTGAGAAGCCTGCACCCTGCATCTAAGAGAGTAGGCCCCGCTCACTACAGTTAGAGGAAGCTCTCGCAGCAACAAAGAACCATCACAGCCAAAATTAAATAAACAAACAATGCAGGTTTCAATTCAGTGGGTCTCAGTAGCCTGAGATTCTGCACAAGACACAAAGAAAAAAATTAATAGATGGATCTCATCAAAATGAAAAAGTTTCTCCCTGCAAAAGCACCGGTGGTTAGGCTGAAGACAAGCTACCCTGACAGGAACTGCAAACCACCAGCTCTGTCTCCAGAGTGTATCTACAAGGAACTAACGAGACCAAGCAAGTCAATCAGAAAGCAGGCAAAGGCAAGACCGGGCTGCTCCCTGGGAGGATGTGCAGATGGCAGACATGCTCGTGGAAAGACAGTCATAGCTGTCTGTGATGCAGACGCAGACTGCAGCCACGGTGAAGTGTCAGCGCACACCTGTCAGAACAGCTCAGATACCAAGCCATGGCTGTGCAAATGCTGCCACGGAGACCCAGGGCCACGCACACCTGGCTGGTGGGATGTAAACACTGCAGACTTTCTGGGAAAAAAAGAGTGCAGGGTCTTGTGAACTGAAACACACATTCGCTGTATGACTCAGCAATGGCATTTATCCCAGAGAAGCGAAAACCGAAAACCGTGTTCTCGCAAAAACCTGTGCATCATAGTAGATGCCCTCAAATAGCCACAAGCTGGAAATCCTCGAAGGGTGGACGGTTAAAACCAAAAAACTAGAGGAGTAGCGGGTGAGGGGCATCCATTCCACAGAATGCTACTCAGTGATAAAAAAGAACGAGCTGTCCAGACACTGAACAACTTGGACAGATCTTGAGAGCACTGCACTTACTGAAAAAAGCCAGCCAAAAAGAAGGGGGCATATTGTATGACTCTGCCTAAACAGCATTGTCAAAATGACGAATTACAGAAAATGGGGAACAGAGCAGTGGCTGTGAAGGGCATAGGGTGGAGGAAGGGGAAGTTGGCTGTGGCCACAACGGGCAGCCTGCAGACCTTGTGATGGAACTGTCCCACCTGCATGGGTGGTCACGCGATGATCCACGTGCAATAAAATTACACAGAACTACACACTGGCGCATGGGAGCACGTCACCTGTGAAATCTGACATCTCAGCCCCTCCGATCAGTCGCACCAACGTTTATTTCCTGGTCACGATGTCCTCTATAGTTTTGCAAGACATTATGAAGCATATGTGGAGCTCTATTATTTCTCACAGTTGCATGTGAATATACAATGATCTCAAAATACAAGGTTTTTAAAAGTGCTTCCAGGGGACTTTGCTGGTAGTCCAGTGGCTGAGACTCTGCACTCTCAATGCAGGGGGCCTGGGTTCGATCCCTGATCGAGACACTAGACCCCACATGCCACAGCTAAAAGTCCTGCCGGCTGCAACTAAGACTCAGCACAGCCAAATAAAAAAATATATATATATATATTTTAAAAAATTGCTTCTGGGTGTAACCTTTGTGTGTGCCCTGTGCACTGAGCCCAGGTTCTCCCTAGGGGGTGCACTCAGAACCACGATCACCCGATCACCGGGTCACAGGGAACATCTGCCTTTCTGGGTTCTTGTCTAAAGTGTCTGTTTTTATTTATACTTCCACTCACAATCATGCGAGTTCTCAGTTCTCCTTATCTTCCTCAATACTTGGCATAGACGGTAAGATCTTCACAAATGGTTATGAAAAGTTATCCCACTGATATGATTTCTGCTTCTGAGAACTGGCGGGTTAAACATCCCTTCCCATTTTCCTAGCCCCCCTGGGCTTTCTCTTCTGGGCCAGCCTGCTCAGTTACTTCTCCTCTTGGGTGGTTTGTTTTATGTTGCTGAGTCTTAGAATGTTTGGTACATTCCAGATACTTCACCAGTCTGTCTATCCTCACTCTCCAGGCATCCATCTTTTTTATTATTATTATAATGGAGCCTCACACTAGTGATGCTCAGAGTTCCGATCCATATTTATGAATTTTTAATAGTTATTGACTCTCAGACACTGCTGAAAGCTTCATAATATGCACTGCTGGTTATCCACGCCTTGCTGTGAGGTGAGGGCAGCTCTTTCCCCAAGGGCGGCCTCAGCTCACACCCGAGAGCGCCAGCCTGCACCCTGCAGGCCTCTGGCCCCAGTTCCTCACATTAAGTCACGCATGTGTGTCTCTGCTGGTTCCGTTTCTGGGGCTGAAGCCTAGGGCCACGCGTTTAGGGACATTTGCACTGCGCTCACTGCGCATCCGTGGCGTGAGAGCAGCAGGGTCTCCCTGTGTATAACTGTGGCTGTTGCTCAGTTGCTCAGTCGTGTCCAACTCTTTGCGACCCCACGGACTGCAGCAGGCCAGGCTTCCCTGTCCTTCACCATCTCCTGGAGCTTACTCAAACTCCTGTCCATTAAGTCAATGATTCCATCCAGCCATCTCATCCTCTATTGTTCCCTTCTCCTCCTACCCTCAGTCTTTCCCAGCATCAGGGTCTTTTCCAATGAGTCATTTCTTCTAATCAGGTGACCAAAATACTGGCACTTCAGCATCATTACAATTACTGTTGGTTAAATTACTGTACACTTACTATTGATTAAACCCACCTCCTGGGGCCCCAAGCTCAGGCTGACTTAAGCTTCCTTGGGTGGCTCTAAAGGACCAGTGAAGTGATTCACTGCTTAGGGACGACTTAGGAAAAGCCGTGCTGCGGCATTAGAGAACTGTCTTTCCCGCTTTATTGACAACTTTACTGAGGAAGTTAGGGAGAAGGTGCCTAACAGAGACGGGACAGCAGCCGTCCAGTCCCACCATCTGAAGAGGAAGCAGGCTTTGCTGGGTGTAGCCACTCCTCAGCGGTGGAACTTTAAAGACAGAGAAGAGGCAGGCAGCTCGGTGGGTGTTGCAAGGTGCCCTCTTCGCCCTGCAGGGCTGCAACCGGGGCTGGCGGCAGATTTCTGGAGCTGAGTCCTGGGCGCCCCCGGGTGTCTCTGTGCCTTGGTTTCCTAGTCAGTGAAAATGAGGGTTCTAGTAGGGTAGTTACATCAAATGAGGGCATCGCAGGGTATCACACCTGTTAATGCAATGACATGTGGCTCTCAGAAGGCAGCCTGGCCACTGGGAAGTGGTCAGAAACGCTACCTGGATACCTGGGGAGAAAAGGCCCAGGGACAGCTGCTGATCCAGTGTCAGATTTTTAAAGACTCGAGAGAGAAACTAAAAGTCAAACAACATAACATCCCATTAACGTTTAAAAATTCAGGAGGAAAAAGAAAAATCACCAGAAAGCTTGGTCTCTGCCCTTTTCCATGTTCACAGATGCCTTTCCTCAGGGCATGTGGCCAGAGCCATTCCTGACCCAAACCGGGCCAGACAGATTCAACACCAAATCACAGCACAAGTGACTCAAAGTGTTCTTGTCTTTAGGCAGAAATGGGATACTTTGGAAAGTTTTTAAAGTGAATTTGAACCAAATAGCTTTTGTTTAACCCTGAGTTAGTAAAGGTTGTCATTTCAGAACAGTTAAACCATTGGAGCTATTAGCCACCATTTTACATAATATTTAACTGGATTCCCTCCTTTCAGGTTTTGGTTTATCCTATTTGGGAAAAAAAAAAAAGGTAGGAGGACTGATGGCCACCCCCCTGCACTGGGAGAAACCCAGCTGTGAGGCTGCGTCCCTGTGCTGACCATCCCTTCCTGAAGAGCTGCTCAGCCCTGGCTCCGGCTGGGTCTGCACCCCACTCAGCTCCCCACGACCACGAAGGCCCCCAGCACTCTGCAGCGGCTCCGCCAGGGAGCAGGGGGCAGGACTGAGCCTGAGTCGGGGTGTCCCAGGCTCCTGGGCCACACTCTGCAAACCGTTCCCTGAGCTGGGGGTCTTGTCCAAAAGCCACAGGTCTTAAATCGGACACACCCTAAAGCACCCTTCCTCTGAGAATCTCTGCAGGCCAGGTGTGGAGTCCCTGTCAGAACAACCAGCGCCCCTGAACCGGGTCTGCGTCTCCCCAGACACACTCCAGCCCTGGCCGCAGAGGTTAACTGAACTCACGGTGTAGATTCTCACCCTGCTGCGACTGGAAAAGGGAGAACCAGTAACCCAAAGGCGCTTGTTTCCTGCCAGAGACCTACTGAGATCCCCAGAGAATCTCTAAGGCTTCTCCAAACCCCCCTCTGCCTTCCTAAAGGAGAGGAGAAAGGAGACCCTGGCAGAAAAGAGACAGTGCCCCCAGCAGCCCAGAGGAGCTAGAGCCACAGGGTGCCCAGGAATCGTGCAGAGCACGCGGCACCCCCTGGACGCCCGGCCAGTCTCCGGGCCCAGAGGGGCTTCACACCCGGGCGCCAGGCGCGCAGGTGGGCGCGGGCGGCGTGGCGGGGCCGGGCCGGGCCTCCGGAAGGCGGAAGCCCGGAGAGTCGCCTGTCGCCGCCCTCGGCACTCAAAGGGAAACTGGTTTTCGCCCGGGCTGGGGGAGGGGGCAGGCAGGAGTCGGCGGTAAGCTCCAGACGTATCCTTACGGAGCACGTTAAGCGGCGGGGATCCCGGCCTGCCCTAAAGCTCGCCCCCGCAGCGGCCCGCACCGCCCAGGGTGGCTTCCTTGACCTTTGCCACCTCCCACCCCAAACTCCACCCCGAGCGCCTCCCACGCTCTGCCCGCGACCCCGGCCCCGGCCCGGCCTGGCCCACACCTGGACACCCGTCGGGGACAGCCCCGCCCCTCCGGATCGGCGTCTACACTCGCGTCCACCCCTCGCACAGTGGCCACCGGCGTGCCACCTGCCGCCACCTGCGCGGTCGCCCCGCGCCCCGTCCCCGCGTCCCCGCTCCGAGGTCGCAGACAAAGCCACCCCCCCCCCCCCCCGGCGAGGTCACGCACCGCGCGGCGATCCTCTCTCCAAGGCCGAGGGCGCCGCGGGGTCCGGGCCGCCGCCCGCCGCCCGGGCCCCAAGCGCGCGGGGTCCCGGAGCGCCGGCGCCGCCTTCGGGGTCGGGGCCGCGGGTCGCCGGGGCCGCAGGCTCGTCCTTGCTGGCGCGGCGGCGCAGTCTGGCGGCTGCTCCGAGGGCCGGGCGCGCCCGCCGCTCCTCCCCCGCCTCCCGGGCTTCCTGCGAGCCAGGTAAACACGGCCGACGTGAGCCGGGCCGCCCACCTGCCGCCCGCGCGCCGACCACCTCCCGGCGGCTCCGCCTCGCGGGCTCCAGGTGCACGCGGGCCCCGCGCGGGGCTGCCCTGGGCGGCGCGGACTCCGGCCCGGGCTGAACTGCGGCTCTAGAGCCTCCGCTCGCGGCTGAGTCTCGAACCACCCCGCCCGAGCGCGGGGAGGGACCTGCGATAGCATCTGCTCCACGCCCCTTTCCGCGGGCGGCGAGGGGCCGAGTGCGGCCGCCCGGCCGACTCTGCTGCCCCGGCTGACTCTGCTGCTTGGGGTTCAAGGCCGCCGCAAGACTGGTCCCTTGAGAACTCCCGGGGGTCCTCGTGGACCCAGCCTACAGACAGGTGCTCGGCCGGAGAGAGGCGCCACAGTGGGAGGGGGCGCCCTGGGGTCTGCGGCCTGAGCATCTGTTGCTTGTGGTCAGTGTCATCCTCTTGGTCCGAAGGAAGACTGTCCTTTGGACATCAGTCACCTGCACATAGTCAGATGGCCCTTCCCCCCGGATTCTCGACCTCCTGATGGTGGAAAAGTAGGAGGCGTGTGGAGAGACGCTGGCGGAGATGCTGGAGTCCTCACGACTTAGCTTCCGGGTCGGGGTCGGATCTGATGCTTCCCGGAACCCGGCGGGGACCCTTCACTATTCACCCCGGGGGAGCGGAAGTCTGATCCCTGGCGAGGCTCAGCCCGGGTCTCCTGAGCCGGCTGCACCACGAGGAGAGCCAGCTCCCAGTGTGGCTTCAGGACCACCTGTCCCAGCAGCCCTCACAGACCGAGGGTCTGTGAGCCGCGCTCCAGTGCCGGTGATGTCAACAGGACTGTGTGCACCGTCACAGAAGTATTTGCTTCTTTCCTCGGAAAAGATTCGTGTGGGGGTTTCTGGAGTTGGACAGGGGAGGTCAGGAGGACAGCTGAGCAGCGACGCTGGCTGTGCTGAAGTTTGCCTGTTTCCCGGTTTTCCCTGGGGCCTTCCCTCCTTGCAGTAGAGGGTGGCCGGGTGCGGGTAGAGGAGCCGGAGGAATCCAAGGACGCTCAGGGCACTGACTGACCCTGGAAGCTCCCTGACTCCAGTCACTCTTAACCTCCCCCCCCATATGTACTGGGTTCCACGTGGAAGACAGTTTTAGGTGGCTCAGATGGTGAAGAAGCCACCTGCAATGCAGGAGACCCCGGTTCGATCCCTGGGTCTGGAAGATCCCCTTGAGAAGGGAACAGCAACCCATTCCAGTATTCTTTCCTGGAGAATCCCGTGGACAGAGAAGCTTGGCTGGGCTACAGTCCATGGGGTTGCAAAGAGTTGGACACGACTGAGTGACTTTCACTTTAGCATCACAAACCACATCTCATCTTCTTCGCCCAGATGTCTTCTTGGGGTGACCAGGAAACAGGAGGACAGCCTTCTGACCTACAGAGGTCAGTGAAGGCTGGACACCGGAGAGTCCAGGCCACAGGGAAACAGCCATGTTTGCCCTGCTTCCTGCTGTGTAGAAACTTCACAGATGCCAGCGGCCATCTCTGCAAATGGCAGACCTACCAAGTTCCAGTAAAACTGTCCTTATAGTGTTTATAAAATCCCACCATGCATGTATTTGGGGGTGTAATGCCCCCAGATTCATGGGAACGTCGAGGACAGTGTACGTGAGGGAGCAAGGAACAGGATAAAGTGATGAATGGGTGTTTGGAGGGCCCCTTCTGCTGGTGGGAGGAACCAGCGTGAAGGAGGCAGAGGGGGGCTCTTCCCCTTGGGGCTGTGGGGTCACACTTCACGTGAAGATGATCCTGCATCTGTGAGCACAGTGACAGAGGTTCATGTTATTCATTTCAATAAAATTGAAATGGGTCTTTTGACAGGTAAAAGATAAACTATCCAAACCTCATTGTCTCTGATATTTCTGAGCAAGTTATATGACCATTCCACCTATCTCCCACTGTTCTTCGTATAATGAGAGGAAGCCGCCTTCAGCATTTCATGTTGGAGCAGTGAGCACAAAGTTTACTGCATGGTACACACTCAGTACATTCTTATTCAGTCCAGTTAAATCTCCAAATTACCCACACTGAAGGAAGTCAGGAAATTAAATAATGTCCAGGAGACCAGACTGCATGAGTTTTTAAAAAAAATTCCCTTCATCGACAGATCCATCTTTGGAATTATATTTTTGCTTAGGAAAGGCCTGGAGTCACTTTCATCTCTGGTTTGTAATGAATAGTTGCTGGCGATACCCACAAAATAGATAATCTACTCGTACATATTGAGGCTTGATCGTTCTGCCGTAAATTCCAGTTAATAACCAAACAGGCTCCACTGTAGCTGTGAGTGCCAGAAAGTTAGGTGCATGGATTCCACAATGTGCAACATAAAAAGTTATGTAGACAAGGAAAATATTTGAAAGAGATCTCTTGACTACATGCACACACACACAGAGGCCACCTGTCACTTCACTTTTTATCCAAGAAAAAAAGAAAGGCAAGGAGATTTGTACAACTTTGGTTGTGTGGGAAAAAACAAAAAAAAAAATCTTTTATTCCTTTTTCTACCATCAATTTGTTGATTTTGTAGTTATACAAAAAGTGTGTATATATATATATATATGTATACGCATATGTATCTAACATTTTTCTTAATAGCTCCTTAATTTTATTAATAAAAATAAAGGCAAACTGCTTTCCATAAGACCCAGTCAATCTTGAACTACAGAAGGATATTCTGGATTCAGCGTATTTTTGAAGGAAATGTGTACACACACAATAGGTATCATCCTCCCACTCTAATTGCTTCAAGAGTTTCTGTTCTCTGGTGAGATCTCAACCTTGAATGGCGTGTTTTCAACACCCTGTTGAGCTCTTGGGGCTCAAGCGCACTGACAGAGAGATGCTTTATGAGCTGTGTGTCCGTGTGGCAGGTGTCTTTTCCACACATGGCCCCCAGCCATTGCAAACCCTCAAAACCCACGTTCTCCTTCCATTGTGACGTGGATGTGTGTCCCTGCCCTTGACCCTGGTGCACCCCTGTGATGTCCCGCCCTAGGAGTACCTGCACCTCTGGGGTGAGGTCCCAGCGATGCTGAGCCCGTGTGCATCCCTCTCCCGGGCCAGCATTCTCGGAGCCCAGCCTCTGTCCTGCAAGGGTGGCCCAGGGACACACCAGCGCCTTCAGCAGGGAACCAACCTGGGTCCCCTTGGCCTCTGGGTCCCCCTGGCTGAGCTCCCAGGCCTCATAGAGCAGGAAGCAGCCATCCTCCCCATGTGCTCCCCAAACTCCTGACCCCAAATCGGGGAGCACATCGACCCCATGGCTTTGCTCCACTGGGTTGGGACGTCGCGGTGCCTCGGTGGTACGTGGAAGACTGGTTAGAATGACAGATGGAAGGCAGGGCCCAGGGGAGATGAGGGGTGAGGGATGGGGGCCACCGGCCAGCCTGCAGCTTACTTCGCCCCTAGGAGCTGAGCACGGGCTCCTTCTCCAGGAAGGCCAGCGTCTCACTGAGCAACACTTATGGATCAAGCATTTCACCCCTTTTACGTTTTCAGGACTATTTACGATGCACTTAAATCAGCTGTGTCCTTAAAGCCAAAGGAGGAGATCAGAGGGGCTGAGCGCCGAGGAGGGCAGCGCCCCCAGAGGTGGGGGTCTGGGGGGCTTTCTGAAGGGAGCGGCCTAATGGCTGTAGGGCTTGACCTGACAGAGGGGGTGAGGACGGAGGAGCCAGGACGGGGCAGTGTGTGCCGAGCACGCACGTGTGACACGTGTGGCAGGGACAGAGCCACCCTGAGCCCGAGGGGACAGTGCAGACTGCCCCCGGAGCTATTGCGGGTCCAGAAGGGCCTGCGCTGGGGGGCGGGGCAGCGTGGCCGCTGGTCCTGGTGCTAGCATCACCTGCTGCCGGCGACACACAGGGAACTCCTGCCTTAGCCCTGGTCCTCACGACAGCTCTGGGATGAGATCCGGATCCCCGCGGCTCCCAGGGTCTGAGGAGGCCTGAGGCACCAGCTGGAGTGAAGGGGGCGGGGCACTTGACCTGCACCTCTGTTATGACAAATGACTACTTGCCCATCAGGCACTCGGAGGGGTGCCCAGCTGGTGGGCCCCTGATTAATATTTGCTGCCTTTGTCGAAAGGGCTGGAGTCAGAATTCGGAGGTTGCAGACCCCATGTGCTTCCCTCTTTGCTGACCGCAGAGGGCAGGTGGTGCCCATTGGATGGGTAAGGCAGGGAGGGGTGCTGAGGAAGAGGGAGGGGTCCCGGGGACACTCAGGCCTCTGGCAGGGTGGCTGGTGAATGCTGGCCGAGATGAGGGATGGCAGATGATGTGCAGGTCTGATGGAGACAGCAGGGAGGTCAGGCTGCACACAGGGGTCTGGACAGCCCAGATAACAGCCACCTTCTCCAGCCCCCAGGCACAGCCTCTGCCTGCTGCCTCCCCCCATCTCGCCCTCCCTGCTCCAGCTGCTGGCTGTGGGGACTCAGTGAAGCTCCGGGATCCCTTGCACAGTGCCAGCCCCCCCAATCCCCCTGCGAGGACTCGTCTCCCTGGTGCCTGTTGTCCCTGTGATGGCCTCACTGCTGTGTGTGTGTCAGGATGGGTGGGGAGCCAGGCAGAAAGACCACAGGAGGGAGGTCTGTCTGGAGATAAGGCCCTGCCTCTGTGTCAGTTAATAACAGCCAGTGGGAGCCGGCCCAGAAAGACACAGGAAGTGTGGGCGAGGGGTGACAGGGTGGGGAGGCGGGGACCAGGGCAGCGAGTGCTGGAGGGGAAGGCGTGCAGTTCAGCATGGAAGGAAGGGAGTCGCTGTGCCCGTCTCGGGGCAGGACACTCAGCGGCAAGTGCAAAGGCCCTGGGGTGGCCGGATGCCTGCGTGTTCAGAGAACCAGGGGAGCCACTGTGCTGGAGGGAGGAGAACTAGGGGGAAAATGTCAGGAAGCAGGTTAGAGGTCTGAATTGGGCAGGGGGCGGGGCAGGCACACAGAGGGCCTTACCATCCACTGCGGCCACTCAGGGAGATGACGTTTGGAGGGAGACCGGAGTGGGGAGAAGCAGAAGCAGGAAGCCAGTTGGGACGCAGTGCGGTGGTCCAGGGTGGAGGCCGGCCTGGAGATGCTGAGAGATGCTGGGGGGAGGGGTGCCTTCAGGGAGAGCAGGGCAGGCTGGGAGGCAGGAGGTGGGGTGAGGGCAGGGGAGGAGCAGGACCCGGGGGGCCTTCCGGGGACAGACCCTCCCCGTGGCCTCTGCTCAGTTCCTCTCCGAGGGACCATAATACTATCTGACGCACATCTCCTGAGTGCTTTCCCGGACGTGAAAACCCCCACCAAACGGGAGATCGTAACTGTTGGATGACAGTGAGCACACAGCCCCAGGCCTCCCGGAGCCTGAGGACTGAGCTCAACCCCTGTGACCCCCACCCTGCTCACTCACCATCAGCCAAGCAGAGGTTTGTGCCTATCCGATCACAAACCCTGAGACCACCCCCACCCCCAACACACACACTCTACTGGCTTTTAAAAATGCTTTGCTGAAACCCTCGGGGAGCTGGAGGCTCCTTAGGGCTTGAGCCACGCATCCCCTTGCATGACCCTGCGGTAAACCTCTCTCCGCTCCAGGCTCCGATGTTCCGGTTTGTCTGGCCTCAGTGTGCGTGGGGGGCACGTGGACTTGTCTAACAGGAGGGCCAGGGTGACTGGTCTGATCAGCGGGAAGGGTGATGCCGCCCTGACGAGGGGAGGTCAGACACTGTCTTTCACTCGTGCTTCTTAGGTGTCCAGGCAGATGTGGGTGCTTGTGTTTGAGTCAGCGGTCAGGGTGGGACGTACGGTTTGCGGGGGTTGTCCCTTCTGTGGGAGCCTCATGAATCTGGAGACTGGCTGAGGTCACTTGGGGTGGGAATAAGCTGGAGAACAAAGGACTGAGGACTCACCCCACCAGGATGAAGACCAGGCCGAGCGGGGACTGGCCAGGGGGTGGGAAGGATGTCTGGAGGGGACTCTGGAGAAGGGGTGGTGGATGGCTGCCTGGGGGATAGGCCTTTAGGGCAGGCGAGGGTCGCTGCACCCCCCCCCAAACCCAGCACTGACAGCCTGGCCATGGGGGCTGGCACCCGCTCCGGAGTCTGTGTAAGGGGGAAGAAAGATAGGGTTATATTTTAGGATGAGAGAAAGGACAGCATACTTGAACACTGGTTGGAATCGTCCAGAAAGAAGGATCCCTTGTTATCTATGTTCACATTTGAAAGTGTTTCTTGGCTTCCCTGGTGACTCAATTGGTAAAGGATCTTCTTCTAATGCAGGAGACTGCCTGCAAAGCAGGAGATGCAGGTTCGATCTCTGGGTTGGGAAGATCTTTTGGAGGAAGAAATGGCAACCCATTCCAATATCGCTCCCTGGGAAATCCCATAGACAGAGGAACCTGGTGGGCTACAGGTCACAGGGTCGCAGAGTCGGACACGACTGATCGACTAAACCACCACCAACCAAAGACAGTAAACTTTTAAAATTAACATCTACCCTTTAACTTTCTTTTGTGCTTATGGGCACAAGGTGTCCCCAAGGTCAATGGGACCCAAAGCCTATAAAATTTGGCAGTCCTTTTTAAGAAGGGCTTCCCTGTGGCTCAGCTGGTAAAGAATCCGCGTGCAATGTGGGAGACCTGGGTTCTACTGCTGGGTTGGGAAGATCCCCTGGAGAAGGGAACACAACCCACTGCTGGAGAATTCCATGGACTGTATAGTCCCTGGGGTCACAGAGAGTCAGACACGACTGAGCGACTTTCACTTTTTAAGAAACAGAGCACTGGACCAGGATTGTGCAGTGAGGGGCAGGTGTAGGAGCGAGGCCAGAGACGGACGCAGGCTAGGCGTTTACAACTGGCCTCCTGCTTACATTTCCCAGGGCAAGAAAAGATGGGCTTCAGGCTTGACAGTTACAGCCAGCCTCCTGTTTGCATTTCCTGAAACGGGCTAGGTGGGCTCCAGGATAGGTATTTACAACCAGCCTCCTGTCTGCTCACTGAAAAGGAAGTGACAACAGGAATAGGGTAAATAGCCAGGCTTTGTCTGCTGAGGACGCTTTGAAGATAACAGTGGTAGGATGCTGGGAAAGATGGAGGGCAGGAGGAGAAGGGGACGACAGAGGGTGAGACGGTTGGATGGCATCACCGACTCAATGCACATGAGTTTGAGCAAACTCTGGGAGGTGGTGGAGGACAGGGAAGCCTGGCGTGCTGCAGTCCACAGGGTCGCTAAGAGTCAGACACGACTGAGCGACTGAGCAACAGTATGGTAGGAACAGAGAGAGGCTAAACTTTGAGGAAAGGATCAGGAGGTCATGTATCTCCCATCACTGGGGCAACAGAGACGTTTCACATGCACAGGAAGGCTCCTTAGGGGTCAGAATGGAGGGGACACCGCTCCATATGTGATCCCACAGGCCTCTGGGCTGGAACCCATCTTTGAAAAAAGTTGTGCACACATGTTGGGGAGGGTTCCAGGTTAGGTCAGGCGTGGAAAAAGATACCAAATAATTGGCAAACGATCAACAAAGACCTGGAAGAACTGATGAATATAGATGACTTAACCGCCTCTTCTCTGGCTCCTCCGCATTGGGAAGGACGCCCACACCCTTCCTCTGCTAGTGTCATCTCTGCCTTGCCACTGTCTCATCTAAACAAACTGTGCACGCTTCTGCTTGTTGTTAGGCTGGGTCTCCAATAATAAACTGTACCTGCATTTACAGCGTTTGCCTCCATGAAAATTGCATTTTTCACCGGAAGCAAACTAGCCTCTAGCCCTTGCTGGTCTGGTGGCTAGAATTCTTGGCTTTCACCCAGGCTTCCCAGGTTCAATTCCTGGGCAGGGAATTAAGATCTTACTTCACCCACTGCTCAGAGCTGCCTCTCCGGAATCAGGAGGGATTTTGGCCCCATCACTCCCAGGCACCTGCGCTTGACAGCTCTGGGGTCCCAGCAGGTAAAGCACTAACGAAAAACGAGGGCCCGAACCCCTCCTGTTGGTCCCTCCTCCTCTGCACGTTGATGTGTCTCCCTGGACCCAGGGTCTAGTGTTCCTACAACCTCAGTCTTCAGAGAACAAGAGACTAGGGACTAGGGTTACACGACACATTGGATACCCCAACAGCCTCCAGGGAAAACCACTGCTTCTGAGTATGTTTTATAAAACACATGCCACCCACCACCAGTTATGGGGAAAGGATTTTGTATTTGGAGCTTCTGACTCAGTTGTGCAAGATAAGTGGAAGCCTGGAGAATTTACTGAATGAGGGTTCCTCCTGGCTTTCAACTCTGCCACCTCTTAAAGTTTGTGACGCTGGTTGGTGTCTGCTAAAAAGTATAGTCACAACCTGAAGGTAGAGAGTTACTTTATTTGGAGGGAATGTTTAGGACTCAGAGCCCGGGAGACAATGTCTCAGTAGCCCTGAGAAAACTGCTCCAAGGAGGCAGGAGGGGAGTCAGGCTATAAGCAAGTTTGCAACAAAGGGAGCAGGCAGTCTTAACATCAAAGATCAGATACCAAGTTAGGAATTTAGCATTCTGTGCATGGGAAGATGCAAGCCTCTGGGCTCACCGAATTCGCTCCTTTCAAATGCACCTCAGCTCTCTGGGGCCAATCCAGTCTCCTTGCTCAGCTTAAGGACTGCCAGGTATAGTGATTGGCAGCCCCCCAGCTCCTCAGCGATCACTGTGGGGGTTAGCGGCATCCTCTGGATTGCATTTTGCAATTTTGGGAGCCCACAGTCACATTTAGAGGACAGAAATAGCTGATGGCTGTGACATTTCTTGTCTATTGATATGGCAGGAGATATTTTCACTCCAAGGTCAAGATGCAACAGTTAGAACTGGACATGGAGCAACAGACTGGTCCCAAGTTGGGAAAGGAGTACGCCACGGCTGTATATTGTCATCCTGCTTATTTAACTTACATGCAGAGTACATCATGAGAAATGCCAGGCTGAATGAAGCAAAAACTGGAATCAAGATTGCAGGCAGAAATATAAAAAACCTCAGATAAGCAGATGACACCACCCTTATGGAAGAAAACAAAGAGGAACTAAAGAGCCTCTTGATGAAAGTAAAAGAGGAGAGTGAAAAAGTTGGCTTAAAACCGAGCATTCAAAAAACTAAGATCATCGCATCCGGTCCCATCACTTCAGAGTAAATAGACAGGGAAACCATGGAAACATGGACAAGCTTTATTTTTTTTGGTTCCAAAATCACTGCAGATGGTGACTGCAGCCATGAAATTAAAGGACCCTTGCACCTTAGAAGAAAATCCACAACCAAACTAGACAGCATATTAAAAAGCAGAGACATTACTTTGCTGGAACATGTCTGTATAGTCAAAGCTATGGCTTTCTAGTGGTCATGTATGGATGTTAGAGTTGGACCATAAAGAAGACTAAGTGCTGAAGAATTGATGCTTTTGAACTGTGTTGTTGGAGAAAACTCTTGAGAGTCCCTTGGATCACAAGGAGATCAAACCAGTCAATCTTAAAGGAAATCAATCCTGAATACTCATTGGAAGGACTGATGTTGACACTGTAGTACTTTGTCTACATGATGAGAAGAGCTGACTCACTGAAAAAGACCCTGATGCTGCAAAGATTGAAGGCAGGAGGAGAAGGGGATGACAGAGGATGAGATGGTTGGATGCCATCACTGACTCAGTGAACTTGAGTTTGAGTAAGCTCCGGGAGATGGTGGAGAACAGGGAAGTCTGGCATGCTGCAGTCCATGGGATCTCAAAGAGTCAGACACTACTGAGCGACTGAACAACAAAATAATATGGGAAAGTGTATTAGTCGGGGTTCTCCAGAGAAACCTAATCAATAAGAGATGGAGATATTGATCTATGGATGGATCGATCTGTCACCTATAAAGAGATTTCTTTCAAGGACTGGGTCACAAGACTGTGGGTGCTAGTAAGTCTCCAGGCCAGCAGGCAAAAGCTGATGGTCTGGAGACAAAATTCCTTTTTCTCCAATAAACCTCAGTTTTTGATCTGAAAGCTTCTAAATGATTGGATGAGGTCCACCCATATCAACAAGGGTAATCTCCTTAAAGTCAACTGATTGAAGATATTAATCATGTCTGCATGCCTGCTAAGTTGCTTCAGTCATGTCCAACTCTCTGTGACCCTATGGACTGTAGCCCGCCAGACTTCTGTCCATGGGATGCTCCAGGCAACAGTACTGGAGTGGGTTGCCGTGTCCTCCTCCAGGTGAGCTTCCCAACCCAGGGATTAAACCTGAGTCTCTTACATCTACCTGTATTGGCAGGCAGGTTTGTTACCACAGCACCACATGGGAAACCCATTAATCATGTCTACATAATATCTTTATAGCGACACCTAGGTTAGCATTTGACGGAAAACCTGGACACTCTAGCCTAGGCAAGGAGCAACCTATTGATCCCTAAGGAGGCATTGACTACGTCTCAGAAGAAAATGTGAGAATTTGTGCAGGCTTTCTTGAGTGACATAGATTTTCCGAAGTCTTTGATTAAAGTTATCCATGGTCCCTTTTACCCTACTGCTTTTAGGGTCGTAGTGGAATTTAATGTTTAACTTCTATTGCCGGGGGATAAATATACAAACGTTAAATTGTATTTTTCCTTTGTCTCTGACTCTCTATGAACTTTAAGGCAATAATTGCCTTTAGGATAGACATCTGGATGTTTTTAAAAGATAGCATTTGAAAAAGCTGGATGATAAAGTACTTGAAGTGGCCTCAGAGCTGTGTGTGCCTGACACACTGGAGCAGGGTGGTTTTTTGTTCTAATGTGCACCCCAGAACTTCTTTAAAATGCCAGATTATTCTTTTCTCAGAGGCATGCAATTTGTTCTCTGTTGACTATTATAAAAAATATAGATAAAAGCAAAATTTCAAACGCTGTTCAACAAAAATTATTAAATCATCGCTGGCCTACTGTGGAAATTCATTTGAAATGTGTGTTGATGAGTAGCTCTGAAGTCCTGTCTTGGCAGATGCAATAATAGCCAGCTTTATGAGAAATTCAGTTTATTCTTCTGTGTGATATATACTTTCTTGACAACCAGAGTGCAGCCAAGGTCAGCCTTTTATGAAGGCAGAATATGGTTTGAATTAGGAGGCACCGAGGGGTCCTCTCCTGCCTTTCCAATAATATAAATTTTCTCCTGGCTGATGATGGCAATGCTAACAGTCTAACGTTTTAACTTTATTTTAAAGCTTTGATTCATGATCAAATGCAAATACCGCTGGGAGAGGTAAATGAAATGGAAACTTTATCAACCACTTTCATTTTGGATGACTGGGTGTGAGATCTTCCCTGATCTGATTTCACGAAGATGGAGAAAGATGGTGTGTGTGGAGGCAGGAGGCAGGCTTCTGGTTCCACGTTCTCCCTACCGCCCAGTCACAGTCAGACAGACGTGACTGCAAGTGTTTTTAAAAGTATAAAAGAAAAAATATTTCAGTACAATTTATATGATGTTAAAGTGATAACAGTTCAAAGAATAACTACAGGTTGAAAAATGTCTGGGGATTAAGGTGGGGGTGTGGAGTGGGGGGATGGGGAATGTCGTGGAATGAAGATGGGTAGGTGAAGAGAGGGAAGGTCATTAAAATCTAGGACTCTGAGGTTCACACTGAGTATAACCACTAGCTACTGAAAAGTTACAAATGAGGAAGTATGAGTTCATATTTACAGGAAAATATGTAAAACCTTTTAAATATTTATATGAACAATTGACACAAATATCAATTTCTGAAATAACCCTTCTGGACACCTTGGTCATCCCAGGTTGCCTAATGCAGAATGAAAGAAAAGAGAGATCTGGTTTTAAGACAAGTCCACCACCCAAGTGTCCAGCTGTATTACAGACTTTGTTTCTAGGTGATTATTTTATGTTTGCTCATAAAATCCGGTTTTATTTGAGCTGATTTGAGTGGCTTTCTGCACCCGGTATTCCTTAAGTAGTCAGAAAATGCCAGGAGAACCATTGCATGTAAAGTAGGGAAATAAAAAAATAAAGAGTGGGAAAATATTTACATTTCCAGGATCAGTATAAGGTTGCACTATTATTTGGAATTTTTTGTTAGTCTTATTTATTGATTGATATTTCTCTTTCTACATTGTCATTTTCGGGAGAGTAGATAAGGAATATTAATTTCATGTAGCATTTTGCAAGCACTCAGTTAATGTTTTTTGAATGAAATAATACAACATATTTGAGTTAAATTTTAGTAGCTTTATATTTGGAAAGTGATTTGTGAGAATGTGTTGCCCACAGTACTAAATCTGTAATACAGACAGAAAAATCATGAAAAGTTGGATTTTCACAGAAACAGGAACACATCATAAAAGAGTTCTGAATCTTTGAGTTTAATTTACAGTGCATGAGATCATGTTTACAGTTATAATCTTTTTGAGGTTCTGCCCTATTATAATGAGAAATAAACTGAAAGATATTACCATGGTCATTTAGTCCGTCGACAATTGAAAGCCAAACAGTGGAAAAACTGACTTTCCCCACGTCAAAGATTTATGTGTTTATACTAAGGGGAGACGAAAGTAACACTAGCAATTTAAAAAAATTAATGTAAAAGTTACAGATGTGACCTTGGTAGTCACTTGGGGAGATTATATATAATATTCAAAAAGTTGTGACATTGTTTAGAGTACTTTGTGACAACTCATCATTTGGAAAGGCTGCCTGAAATCTGGTCTGAGTCATGGGCTATAAGTCCCAGAAGAGAATGTCAGCAAAGAGTGTGGCTGCCCAGTCCAGTGCTCACGGGCGCGCAGATGCCGAAGCACCGCTTCTCTTCGTCCTTTCTCAGCCTTGAGTCCTCCCGGGGCATATGCTTCCAGAAATACATACACCGTGACTATGTTTGCTTCTGTGTGCACTGTTTATATACATGACACCGTGTATAGATAGCATGTATAAATACATTCTCCCCTCCTGGACCCCTTATGTGAAGCTTGTCTCCATAATATAAAGCCTAGAAGCTGCTCCACAGACTTAGCAATATATTAGCGCTGGAGGAACACACTCCTTTCACAATACCCCCATAAAATTTTCTCTTGTGAAAGAGAAGTGAAAGTGTTAGTCACTCAGTTGTGTCTGACTTTGTGACCCCTTGAACGGTAGCCCACCAGGCTCCTCTGTCCGTGGGATTTCCCCGGCGAGAACACTGGAGGGGGTTGCCATATCCTTCAATGTGGCATGATTTATTTATCAGTCCCATAGTGAGTGAGAGGCATGCAGGTTAATTCCAACATTTTATAACAAGTTGTGCCAGAATACCTTACCCCCGGGCCCCTGGCACATGTGGAAATGGATCCATGGAGTGGCTGCCGGGTCAGGGACGTGTGTGGAAGAGGTCATCACGTCACAGACAGGCTGTGACTGCAGGCCAACCCACCAGCTGCCCCAGGCGACCCAAGGCTCCTCAGCCTCCTCACCCCTCCCCTGTCCCTGGAAGCGGGTTCTGGCCTCAGGGCCCACCCAGGGGACCATGTTCAGGGATGCAGCCTTGGAGAGTGCCGTGGGGTTGAGATCACTCACACTGAGTCCAGGCCCGGACCCACTGAGGGCTGTGGATAAACTTGGAGACTGCACGGGGCGGGCGTGGAGAGCAGCCTTGTAAGCGGCTTGCTCTTTGCCCCTGCTGCTGAGGCCTGGGCCGCCTGCTTCTGCCTGGGCGCTCCCTGCTCTGTGTCCCAGGCCGGTCTGCAAACCCACAGTGTGTGCCCGTGTGCCCAGCCGCTTCAGTTGTGTCTGCCTCTTTGCAACCCCACGCACTGTCGTGAGCCAGGCTCCGCTGTTTATGGGATTTTCCAGGCTGGAATTACTGGAGTGGGTTGCCATGCCCTCCTCCGGGGGGAACTTCCCTACTCAGGGATCGAACCCACGTCTCCTGCACTGCAGGTGTATTCTTTACTGCTGAGCCACAAGGGAAGCCCACAAACCATCAGTACCTACATTATATTGATAAATCTTGCCAAGGTGCCTGTGTCGGAATCTGTCCGCCTGTGTCACCAAGCTTCTGACATGCAGACATGAGAGGAGAATGCGAGTTCTCAGGGCACCTTTCATTACCTGTGAATTGAGCATTTTTTCACACTAGTAATTCCTTTGACATGAATTATCTGTCCATGTTCTCTAACCACGCTTTTTTCATATGTGTTTATTGGCCTTTTTCTTAATGCCTTTTTGAAATTCCACCTTAGGGAAATTAGCTATGTGTGATATGAGTTGGGAAAAAATGGCTGTTTTTATTTTGTGAAGGGTTTAACTCTTTTTCAATATATTCGCTGTGATATCTAATCTCTGGCTGTTCTTGGCAGTGTCTTTTGAGAGACAGGTAAATTTTTTAAAATATATTTATTTATTTGGCTGCAGCAGCTCTCAGTCGCAGACCGTGGGGTCTGCATCAGACGGTATCTTTTGTTGCAGTTCTTTGGCTGTGGCATGCAGGCTTAGGTGCCTGCATGTGGTATCTTAGTTCCCGGCCAGGGATCAAGCCTGAGTCCCTAGCACTGCAAAGCAAGTGCTTAACCACTGGACCACTAGGGAAGTCCTGAGGGACAGGTAAGGTTGATGGATTGCTGATGTTCTTCTCCGTGAGAAATGACATGACTTCATGGTTAGCTGTTTTTGAAGGTAATTTCCAAAGAGGAGCTTCAAAATGTTTTGAGCACTGTTCCAAGCACGTAACTTCTCAAGGTTTGTATAATTTCCCAAGGTGACAGTTATGAAAGATGAGGCTTGTGTAGGTATCAGCTCCATTCTATTTGTTTAGAAACATCCTCCTGATCTTCGAGTCACCCCAGCTTTGTAGGATGCAGGATGCTGGTCCTAAATTGGATGCTTGGTTTGCCAGGACAGCCGCTCGCCCAGTCGGCTGTCTTCTCATCCTCTGCATGGGGTCTTTTGCAAAAGTTTTAAACTTTGGTGAAATTGCCAGTTTATCGCATTTTCCTTCTATTGATGCTGCTCCTGGTGTCAGTCTCTGAACTCTTTGCTTAACCCTAGATGCCAAAGGTTTTATTTCTTCCTATAAGTTTTATAATTTTACGTTTAAGTCTGTAATCTAGGCAGGGGATGTTTTTCAGTGAAGGTATGAGCCTCTCGGCTCCCATGTGAGTTCCTTGACAACATCCCAGCCAGGGTGGTGGAATTTATCCCAGGCTGCATGAGGGGTATCTTGCAGCCTTTGCCTTTCAGCCTTTGCCTGCATGGTTGTGGAGGGACACCATTTGTCTGGTGTTTAGTTCGATCCTTAGGTAGGGAAGATCCTCTGGAGGAGGGCATGGCAACCCACTCCTGTATTCTTGCCTGGGACATCCCACGGACAGAGGAGCCTGGAGGGCTACAGTCCATGGGGTCAGAAAGAGTTGGACACGACTGAAGAACTAATACCTTCCTGGAGGAGGAAGCTAACATAATTTTTTAAATTAATATACTCTTCAAACCAGAAATATTTTATGACTTTTACTTGTTTTTCAAGTTGTGCTAGTTTCTGAGTCTAAGGACATTTGAGACTTAGCAGGGCCTCTGTGAGACTGGAACCGGGGGTCTTCCCATTCCTTTTCGGATGTCTGCTTTCTGAATGCCCAGGCATATTCTACTTTGTTTGTGCATGCCTGCTCAGTCATGTCCTAATCTTTTGCGACCCCATGGACTGCAGCCCAACAGACTCCTCTGTCCATGGAATTTTCCAGGCAAAAATACTGGAGTAAGTTGTCATTTCCTTCTCCAGGGAATCTGTCCTGATTCATGGATAGAAACTGTGTCTCGTGTCTCTTGCCTGGGCAGGTGGACTCTTTACTTCTGCACCACCTGGGAAGCCCACATCCAGCTTCGTGGGCATGTGGGCTTAGTCTCTCAGTCGTGTCCAGCTTTTCTGCAAACCCACCGGCTTCCCTGTGCTTGGAATTCTCCAGGCAAGAATACTGGAGTGGGTTGCCATTTCCTTCTCCAGGGGATCTTCCCGACCCAAGGATTGAACTCGGTTCTCTTGTATGGCAGATGGATTCTTCACCATCTGAGCCACCAGGAAATCCTCTATCCAGCTTGGTTCCTGCAGAATACTCTCCCCAGTGATCTCCCTCCTGATTCTAAAAAGTTATAGCTACCTGGGAAACACATACCCCATAGTTATTGTCTGTTACCCAGGCTCTCAAAATGAAACAAGAAGGCGAGGGATTTGAACATGAAGATTGACTGCAGATGTCTCTGCAAATTTGACCCCAATTCAAGCTTTCGCCGGTAGGTGGGTTACTAATGTCCTCCAATGAGGACTCCTGAATTTTTAAGGAAGCATTGCTATAACATGGGGACTGTCATGATGTGTGTGTGGGTTGGAAAAAAATTTCCAGCCATGAGGCAGAATGAGAGAACGACGTTTATTAGAGTGGGAGATGCTGTTAGAATATTGGGCAGGCTCAAAGGAGAGCCGACCCCATTAAAGGGCTAGTAGCCAATTTTTATAGCCTCAAGACAGAGAAAATTCCTACTGGAAGGGGAGCATTAGGTGATTGGTTAGGACGCTATACATAGGATGGATATTTTACCTAATATGGGGTCAGGGAACCTGCCTGTTTAAATCAGGAGGCTCATGGCAACAGTTGATATGGGGCTTGGTCAGTTCTGGAGATTTTCGTCCTGTGACTTCGGTGCAGGGCTCCACACCTGTGACCTTGGTATAGGGCTCCACAGAAACAAATGTAGACAGTCTTTGATTCCGTATTCTCATACTTTCTCCCAAATCGTGATTAATAAACACACACACACTGTCCTCACATCTGCGCATCCTCAGGTGAAGGACGATACGGAGAGTGAGGGTGTAGACAATCAAACGGTAAATTTGAACAAAACTCATCAACGCAACTCAGTACTGCAAGTGGGGATCAGTCCCAGCGTTTAGAAAAAATGCAAGAATTCTGAGTTCTCCTTTTGCTACTCTGTAACTTGGATGCATTATAGTCATTATTTCTAACTTATTTCCTCTGTCACTCAGAATTAAGGTGATAATGTTCACAGCTTAATTATACGACTCCTCAAGAAAAGACTTGTAGAAGTTCATTTATCTTAGGCGGTCCCCACCATTATCTGCAAAGTTATCCAGTAAAAGTCACTTAATTTTTTCTAGCCCTCAATTTCCTATCATATAAGTGGTAGGTGGAACTTGATTTTTCTCTCTGCAAGGTCCTTCTCAGCTCGGAATCCCTGTGACTTTACAATTCAGAAGAAAGTGGTGTTTAAATGTAAAGCATTGTGATTACCACTTTCTTTTTTTGTTGTGTAATTATGGTTGTGTGAGAAAATGCTTCCTCTTTTCAGGCAAGCCTTTTTAAAATGCAAATTTAAATGTTACGAAGAAATGACTTTATTTAATCCTATGACTCCTTGTAAAATAAGGAGTTTGAAACCAGCAGGATTATGAATAATATTATGGGTTTTTGAGTGCATTTTTAACATATTCTTTGCTCAGAAATAAAACTAGTGATAGAAAGTAAGCCCCATCCAAACATGACAGAAAGGAATGCATTCAGATAATGTGTTGTGTGAATTGTTGGCTGTTCCTCAGCACTTTGACCAGAATAAATGATTAAAAATTGAAGAATGTGAATAGTACAAACTTGAAAAAATGGTGAAATTCATGACACAAGGCCAATTTTATTTGCATGAGATTAGACAAAGATTTGAATCTTATATATAAATGTTGATTATTGGCTATAAGCTTTAATTTCTTTGCAAATAAATATTCAAAATACATAGAAATGGTATATGGGTTCCCAGGTGGTGGTGGTGGTAAAGGACCCTCCTGTCAATGCAGGAGACATGAGACACAGTTTCGATCTCTGGGTTGGGAAGATCCCCTGGAGGAGGGCATGACAACCCACTCCAGTATTTTTGGCTGGAGAATCCCATGGACAGAGGAGCCTGGCGGGCTACAGTCCATGGGGTCGCAGAGTTGGACACAATTGAAGTGACTTAGCATGCACGCAGAGACAGTACAGATCCCACTTCCTAGACTTTGAAAGGCTGAAGGAAAAACTTATTTACCAGTCATTAAGTAAAATTGATAATTATAGGGGATTTTATTCCCATCTTGGAAGCAAACCTGGTCTTGAAACTTGTGGGGCTCCAGGGTACAAATCTCTTCTGTGTCCCTCATTCCTTATTTGCAGGAAATTGGCTTCATTCACCCTCCAGAGACCTTCCCTGAGTTCCAAAAGGCAGATGAAAACAGCTTCTTAATTGAAAGGGGAGAGAATGAAGAAAGGAGAAGCAATCAAGAAGCAGTAGTGCAGCTGTGGGGCAGGATCCTGGTTCCTCTTGAAGCAACACTGGGACAGTACCTCTGGGCTCTCCCGATGGGAACTAAGGCCCCCGCCCAGGTGGAGGAAGGCAGCTTCAGGCTGAGCACAGGATGCCTGGAACCCTGCCCTGTTATCTCACCACCAGCCAATCAGAACAGAGTCATGCACCCGGCAGCCCACCCTCCACCCCCCAATTTTGCACATAGAAACTTCTCCCGGACAAAACCGTCAGGGAGCTCCCGCGTTTGGGAGCGCATGCCACCACTATCCTTGCTTGGCCCTGCAACAGACCTTCCTCTGCTCCCAACACTGATGTTTCAGTTTGTTTGGCTTCACTGTGCGTTGGGCACGTGAACTTGAGTTCAGTAACAAAATCAGAAAAGACCCGTTCAGCTCCATGTCAACCTTCACTTCCCTGGACTACTGTTAGCAGGTACAGATTTGATTGCTCTACCAATTGTGAAATTTTATGGCAGGATAAGCAAAGTTTGAACGTAAAACTCTTCTCTGTCCTGCCTCCTCTCTCTCCCATACTGTGTGTTTTGCACCTGCACTCTGCGTGG
Organism: Odocoileus virginianus; assembly: GCF_023699985.2. Classification (NCBI taxonomy): domain Eukaryota; kingdom Metazoa; phylum Chordata; class Mammalia; order Artiodactyla; family Cervidae; genus Odocoileus; species Odocoileus virginianus. The sequence continues at coordinate 53,982,848 of NC_069695.1, forward strand.
ACCAGACCTCCCCATCAGCAGAAATACCTGCTCAACTGAGAGCAGCATTCTCCTAGCATCAACAAGACACGTCCTTAAGGAGAATGTGCCTTCTTGATCTTGTGAGCGGTGATGTTAATCCACTTGGGTGACGCTTAGATCTGAATTATGTAAACTCCCAGTAACACATCACTTCACATACAGCGTCTGTCCCCCAAAATTTAACTGTGCATTGACTTCTCATGGGCTGAATGGTTCTCAGAGCTTCTGAGAGGCTGCTGTTCCCAGGTTATAAGCCTCAACTTGGCCAGAATGAAATCTTGCATTTCTTTCCTTGATTGACTGGTTGCTTTTTGTCCACATGCCCTGGTCGAGCTGCTTTCTTCCCGTTGACGATGTTCAACTTCGCCTGAGCCTTGCTTTCCCACATGGTGCTGATGCATTCTGGGAAATGGCCGAGCACATATCCTGAGTCCAGACCAGCCTCCTCCTCCTTCCCCAAGATTCTCTTCTTTCTAGGAACTCTGGGTTTCCTTCCTCCTGCTAGAACCTTACTCCTTAGTGCACCTCTCTATCAGAGCAGCTTGAGTAAAACCGTCTCCTCAATCAGCTGGAGCCCTGACTCGAGCAGGTCCGGCCTTGTCTCGCATCTGCGTTTTCTCCTCCCGGTAACAAGGCTCTCGGATCCTCCGTGCTCTGTTCCTGCTAGGACGCCCAGTGATGGTGAGTTTTACTCCTGGTCCTGCGCTCGGGACCCTGCGCCGTCCAGAGCCTGATGTGGGTTTGAGCTTGGACCTTTGAGTACTTGCTTGATTGTAGTGGCTGAATCCTTTGGTTTTGTGATCTGACTGTTTGGTGATCTCTTGGTCTATTTTGTTATAAGAATTTCACACCCAGCAGGAAGTGATAAATTTTGTGGGTTGTGTGTTTATGCTTGGTTCGTGGCTTCAGTTTTAGAGTTAAAGCTGTCATCTTTCCCTCTGTGTCTATAGATCTGTATGTCTAATTCAGGAAGAGCTTTATTTTTCATTGTGTGTGAATTGGTATTTCCCTACTCTCTGAAAAGTTTTAGTTGCTCAGTCACGTCTGGCTCTTTGCAACCTCATGGACTGTAACCCACCAGGCTCCTCTGTCCGTTGAATTCTCCACGCAAGAATACTGGGGTGGGTTGGTTACCTTTCCCTTCTCCAGGGGATCTTCCTAGCTCTGGGATCAAACTCAGGTCTCTGCATTGCAGGCAGATTTTTTACCATCTGAGCCACCAGTAAAGAAGATTTTACCAAAGTAGATTATAAAGTCTCTTAACTAAGCTCTATCCTGATTAAATTGCATATAAGTAAGTGCTTATTCAAATTAATCTTTTAAAAATCCTAGAAATTAAAGAAGCTGAAAATATAATGCTTTCAAGTGAAAAAAGTTATTCTTTTAAAAATAATTTGAACATGTTTTAACAAGTCAAGTTAACACGTCATTGGCAAATAAGGCTAGTTTGCAATTGTTTTAATAGAAACAAATTGTGTGTTCTCTGAGCTATCAGTGTCAGGTACAATGTAAGTTCACATTTTGATTCCACTTTAATGTGTTCTTCCTATGCCTATATAGGACTTACTGAATAACCCAGCTTTGCTTCTAATAAATGTTTAAGATTATGGAAAATGCAAAACTACACTTAACCAAAGTTGATTCATTATTCTAACAATCTTTATTTCAATAGTAATTACAATAACTTGAAGATAATATCTTGATTATTTAAAAGTTTTTTGTAACTTAAAAATGAACTGGTATTAAATTATAAATTAACAGATATTCTTTATATGCACAGATTGTTTATAAGTAAAATAGAACACTGAAATGTTGATTATTAACCATAATTTAAGTCTATGTACTTTTATTTCTTAGTTTTATATTCTCAGAGAGGCTGTAAACATATATATTTGGGCTTGTTAGTAAATGTGTTCATTTTGTCATTTTGAAAAATTTTACCTTAAAGGATGCATTGTTATGTAGAAACTTTAGGAAGTTTCATTAGAAGGGAATTTTATTTGCTGTACTCAAAAGCTGGCTAAGGTTTGATAAGTTTAATTGTAAGATTTACTGGCAAATACAAAATTAACAATCTAATATGAAATATTGTATTGGTGCAAAACTAGAACTTGGTTTTCTATCTGTTAAAATGACAATAATAGGAGTATTACTTTGCTCTTAACATGAGGTTGTGCAAGGTTATTCTTTACCTCTGTGTAAACTACCTAGATATTAAAGTCTGTGTCTGACCAGAATAATCTATGGCTTATACTGACTGTATTTTGTCATTTATTATGTAAGAAAAAACAGGTTACTCACTTATGAAAGAGTCAAGGATCTTCACATTCACATTACCCCTGTAATTTCTTTATAACTTTTTATGGCCACTTTGGCTAAATATGTCCCCAAGTTTTGCTTCTTAGTAAACCGTGATCCTATTTTTGGTGCTGAAATCCAGGATCGAACCCTTACAATTTTTGATACTTTGCTTTCCCCAAATAAATCGTAAGTACTAATGTTGGCAACTAAAGCTGTCTTAAGATTTCCCAGAGGGCCCGTGGAGATCACAAGGGGCTCAGTCTCCTGACTTGTGAAAATAATTAGGCTTATTTGGTGTGTTCCTACCGACGATTCTCATGGGGATCACTGTCAAAGCAGAAAGGAGGCTCAGCCCTCCTTAGGTTAAATTTGTGTGGGTGAAAGGCTTTGAACACAAATGTCTCAGAATCCTCTGCTTCAACAGGAGTACCCAGGGAACAGAGTTCTGATGTCCAAAATGTTTTCACTCGCCAGCATCCTGGCCAGTTGGACTGAAAATTAGTCACAATGTGGTGCTATCAGTCACAACTTCAACTGCTGTTTACAATGTTAGTTTTTTTCACAACTTTACTTCTTCAACATGGATCAGGCATTTTCTCGGCCAGGGGTTTTCAGCTGGGGATTGGCATCACTCACCTGTGTGTCCTTAGTGTTCAGGTGTCTGGGACCTACTCCAGGCTACAGAACATCTTTCCTTGATATTGCTGACGTATTCTTAGCATATTCATTAGACAGCGTGTCAGGATTATTATGCTATGTCTGAAGACCTTTTTCTCAGTGAAGATTATGTTCACTCATTTTTATATTAGATGTGATACCTATTGTTTCTAATCTAGTGCAAGCCATTATGTTGATGGATATTTTGTCTGAAACTCTTTGGGACTGATTTTATTATCTTGTGCTGCAAGCCACAAGCTCAACTACATTCCCGGTCCGTTTGTTCTTCTTGTCATGAACTCTTCATATCTTACACTTCTGAATATTATCAGTAATAAGTGAAACCCAGTCATTTGAAATCTTCTGTCATCTGTGGATAATTTTTGCTTTACTCTGATGCTTTCCTAAAAGTGCCCACACTCAACCACCAGCAAGAGAGAACCCCGCGAAAGGACGCCGTGTCGGTCACTTGTCCACTTGTCTGTTACTGCTTGGGTCCAGGCTTCTGACAGCATCCTTGAAACCACTCTGAGGCCCTACCCGTGGGCTGAGGGTCAGGATTTTCAGAATTCTAGCTGTGAAACAGCAGAGTCCATCAACTATTAACTCAAGACGAAGTAGAACAAGAACTGATGACATAGGACTGGATCCCTGCTAAGACCTGAGAGTGGGTTTTGTTTGTATGTTGGTGGCGGTTTCCGTGCTCCGTTTTCTGGTTTTATAAGCAAGTCCTTTCACTTTCCTCTAAGCTATCCATAATTCATAGCAGTTTAATAGACTCTGCTCTTGTAAGCTGAAATAAAACATTTAAAAGACATCTACTTCTCCCTGTCGACACCTCTAGGATTCTGAAACCCTTCTTGGGGTTTTTGCTTTACTCTGATGCTTTCCTAAAAGTGCCCACACTTATCACTGGCAAGAGAGAACCCCGTGAAAGGGGGCCATGTCGGTCACTTGTCTGCTTGCCTGTTACTGTTTGGTCCAGGCTTCTGACAGCCTCATGGCAGAAGAACTATATTCCTATTTCATGGCAATAGTGTTATTTTCATAGGTTTAGTACAAGTCTGATCCCCTTGTTAACAGCAGGGTTTTTTAAAATTAAAAATATTATCTCACCTCTGAAGAACTAACAATAAATTTAGAGAGAAGAGGGAAAAAGTAATAATTTTAGCATTGTCTCTACATCAAAATTTTTGTTTTGCTATCTTAGTACACTCTTGTTTTACTGTGAGCCATCTCAAAATATGTTTTTTTCTTAAAGAGGAGGTACATAGAAAAGTAAAGAGAGTATTTTTCAAAATAAGGAGTCATCTTTTTTGTGCTGTATCCTGATTTAGAGAATATGAATATATCTTATTTCAGTGGTATTCTGTGCCAGTGCTTGAGCATCAAAACTTTTCATGTTTTGGGATTTGTACAAAATGTTTGCATGTCTAAAGCAAACTAACACAATTTAATACTTTTCCAAGAACTTCATTTATCAGTGAGCTCATTGCTAGCATTGTATAATGACTTTTCTCAGACAGATGTAGATTCTCCTTATAAATGTCTGGAAGAAATATTTTGAAAATATGCTGACTTAATTGCTTCCACACAATTTTCTCTTAACATCATTACATGCAGAAGCAGAGACACAAATTGGCATTTATGCATGAATGCCCATTTGCAATTTCTCATTTTGTGCACGATAATACAGGCTCGGATATATTTTCTTGAACCTTAGCAAGCAATACATTTATAAAGAAGAATTTTCTCAAATACACAGTTGCGTTCACTGTATCTGCTTAGTGGAAGCTTACCCATGCAATGTTTAAAGTAGGGTCCATATTTTTCATCCACGGGAAACAAAATGAAAACACTGTCCTTAGTGACAAGCTTCTAAGGTTTATCTTAGTTTCTCCAATTTGACTGTGCATTCCCTGAGGACAGCAGGGTCTGTGACTTATGCTTACAGCCTAATTTCAGCACCATGTGGGGACGACTGTGGCTTGTGGGTGAATTTATGAACAGTCCCTGCAAAATTGACCAGGTGGAAGGCAAAGGAAATCCTAAGACCCTCTTTGTACCCAGCTGATGAAATCCTTGGCAGAGTTCACTCAGTCTCCTTTTTTTAAGATCCATTTTTATCATTTTAATGACACTCCTTTAGGATTTTTTTTTTTAATTAAAAAGATGATGTCTTACATAAGGGTTCAAACTCCTGCCTTTGGGGTAGGAATACTGACATTTTTATCTTAGGACTTTTGATTTATACCTGGACTGGACATATTAACTTATCAACTGGATCAATTTCTTCACAATATTATTGGCATAAGAGGGACACATAAAACAATGTATTTGTTAAAACATCTCACATTTATCAAGCACCTATTCTGGACCATGCTGTTCTAGATGTAGGGTCAGTGTAGACTAACAATTACATTTGTTGCTGTTGTTCAGTCCCTCAGTCGTGTCTGACTCTTGGCGATCCCATGGACTGCAGCATGCCAGGCTTCCCCGTCCTTCACCAGCTCCTGGAGCTTGCTCAAACTCATGTCCATTGAGTCGGTGATGCCATCCAACCGTCTCATCCTCTATCGTCCCCTTCTCCTCCTGCCTTCAATCTTTTCCAGCATCAGGGTCTTTTCCAATGAGTCAGTTCTTTGCATCAGACGGCCAAAGTGTTGGAGTTTCAGCTTCAGCATCCGTCCTTCCAATGAATATTCAGGACTGATTTCCTTTAGGATTTATGGGTTTGATCTTCTTGTTGTCCAAGGGATTCTCCAGAGTCTTCTCCAGCACCACAGTTCAACATCATCAATTTTTTAGCTCTCAGTCTTCTTTAGGGTCCAACTCTCTGCTCCACAAAGGTTGGAGTAAAGACACCCCAAAGACATCCCCTGGAACCCAGCAGGTGAGCACCTGAGGTGACGTCACATGTCAGGAGGAGCCTGCAGGGGGAGGGCTGTCATGGAGAGCAGGGTGACCCTAAAGCCGGTGTCTCACCTGGGCTCCGTCACCATCAGGGCCAGACCCTGCTCTGTGGTGGGGCCACCCTGTCCATGGTGGGGAGTATCCGGCCCCCAGCACCTTCACATCAGGAGGACATACCCCAGTCTCGACAACTACCGATTGCTCCGGACATTTCAAGATGTCTTCTGGGCTAAGTGCTCCTAGCTGAGGACCCCTGATAAGGAACAACCCAGCCATGCTGCCGTGCTGAATCCTCACTTCCTGTGGATCTGGAGCTTGGAAAAGGGATCTTTTAGATTGACAAAGACGTGACCGAGGCTGGGGAGTAACCAGTAAACCACAAGGGCTTGTCAGTTACTGAGCAGCCCGATTTACTGCTTCACCAAGTGCAAAGCTCGGGAGCCAGAGGGGACCAAACCGCCAGCTGCAGGATTAGGTCCGATGTCTCGAGCCAGAATCTTCCAAGCGTGGTGATGTGATGTTGCTATGGCAGTTCTGCTCCAGGGCCCTTTGGCCCGAAGAGGAGGACTCTTGATGCTGAGGAAATCTGAGGTCTGGCAGCAGCTGGCCAGGCTGGCAGCTCCCAGAGGAACTCCGATTCTAATTAGATAAGAAGGTTGCTTGTTGACCATTCAACCAGACTGAGATAGGCAGATGGCTTTGAGGGAAAATGTTATGAAGACAGGTCAGCCTTTATCTTTAGAGTCCACATAATTCTGCTTTAATGTAAATTCATCACAGTTATTAAAAATGAGCCACTTAACCTCTTTTAACCTATAATTTGGTCATAACTGTACTTGATTTGTAGGGTTGTGATAGGAATTAAATGAGATAATGCACATGGTTTTCAATAAATATCAACTTTATTAATATAATGGAAACTTTATTAATGCAATTTATCAGTAATGGAAAAAATGCAAATACTATATTAATAATAGTAACAGTGATGACATTCCCTTGCACATGAGATAGGTATGTAATAGTATGTCTGTTACTACAGGGAAACTGAGACTCAGAGAGTTTAATACTTTGCTCACTTTCACCTGGATACTTGCGGCCTGCACTTGAGTCCGTGTCTTCTGGGTCTACTGCTGCTGCTAAGTTGCTTCAGTCATGTCCAACTCTGTAAGACCCCATAGCTGGCAGCCCACCAGGCTCCCCCGTGCCTGGGATTCTCTGGGCAAGAGCAATGGAGTGGGTTGCCATTTCCTTCTCCAATGCATGAAAGTGAAAATTGAAAGTGAAGTCTCTCAGTTGTGTCCGACTCTTAGTGACCCCATGGACTGCAGCCCACCAGGCTCCTCTGTCCATGGGATTTTCCAGGCAAGAGTACTGTTGTAGGGTGCCTTTGCCTTCTCTGCTTCTGGGTCTAAGCTCGGGGCTCTTTCTGAAGCATCACTGTAAACTTGAGAAAAAGAGTATTCAGCCTGAGCACATCAGAGCAATGGTTCCCTAGGTGGATGTCCTGGATGCTTGCTAAGGATGGGTGTTTCTCAACACTCCAGACCTGGAGAGCCAGAGCCTCGGGGTCTGTGTTGTCAACCCTCCTGCCAGCCAGCCTGGCATCGAGGCTGGTGTTTGAAATGCACTCCACACCACTCAGCTGGGCACAGACACCCACAGTCCTCACCGGGGCTTTCTCTCCACTTCTAATTTGTATGTCTTCTGCTTGGTAGTCATTTGCTTTTCCCAATTACTTGACTCTGGAGTGGAATTTCTGAATGATGCTGGGTGTGTTTAGGAATCCATGCTGATGGGTGTGGGGGAGAGGGAGAGAGAGAGTTGCATATATTTCTGAATGTTTTGTCATCTAATTAGAAGAGCACTTCTCTCATTTTCATCCTGGTTTGCACATCTTCAGAACAGAAGCACGAGATGGGAGCTCCGAGCAGGGGCTCCAGCTGCTAAGTATGAGGATGTTTTAGCCTCAAGCCCACTTTGAAGAGGACCCTTGCTAAGGATTTTGGGTATAATTGTTTGATTATCTTTTATTTAAGCTATATTTGAGTAGTCCATTGTCTGTGAGCGATGAGTTAGGTTCTTGTAGCCCATCTCTTCTGTGACAGCTGGTTTCTATGAAACCATGACAACTGCCGAGGTGGCGGGTACTTTGCGCAAGTACCACAGCTCAGGGTTGCTACTCTGCATGCTGAACCAGGTTAGCTCACTGCACATCTGGGGCTTCATTTACAGTTGAGATCATCAAGGGGAATTAATTATCCTAAATCTATGCAGCCTATCATTTATTAATATCTTTGTCTTAATTATAGTGTTCTGTGCAGGTGGTTTTCAAAAAGTCCTCACTGTCAGCTTGAAAGCAACAGGACAAGAGAGGAATAAGCTTATGAACTCCTGGCAAATCTTTCAGCTTTCCCTCTTCAGAACAGGCATCAGACAGCGATGGCTATTTGTGGCTACTATCAGCTCCATCCTGGCTGTGTCTGGACACCACAGAGGAGGGTTCTATAGATTAAATTCACAATTTGTAAAACATTCCTATTCTTCTGAAGGGAGCTTAGTGTGGGAGCTCTTGGACCAGCTAGGAAGTGATAAAGACTGGGAATGTTTGCGGCTTGGCTTGGGTGGTTCACAAGGGACATAAAGACATTCAAGTCATGCCTAGATAGGATTCTAAGACTGAAAGTCCAAGTTAAGCACTTGCCAAAAAAATCCAGCTATGTTATTGTCTGTCATTAATTACTTGCACAATAGGCAATAATTGCTAAAGTACTTTATTGTCTATTTGGACCTAAATGTACCAAAAGGGAGATGCTTCACAGATGGTGAAGTGAAGAAACTCCTGGCTTTGGAATCTGGGTAGGCATATTGGGACGAGCAAGCAGCACACCAGCTCTGCACATCAGATATCAGATATAAGAACAGCAGCATCTATGAAACAAAGTATGTTTGCAACCAGCCATGTCTTCTCATCTCCCAGGAATCTAGACATTCTTCAGCTTCACCCATGGCCATAACTTCACAGCAGGTGGGTTACTCACCGTTAAGTCTTGGAGGATGTTTTCCCGTCAAAAAGCCTACATTCTTAACTAGCCGTTGTGCATCATGCTAGTGTGTCTAGCTCTTTATTCCTGTCTGTCTGTCCACCAGGGTGAGAATGAGAGTCCTGATGCTCTGAGCGTGTCAGTGCAGGTAGCAAATTTGGACACATTCTGTCTGCAGAGTGTGCTGATATCTTACTTGCTCACTACACTGCATGGGGTACTAGTTGGCCCATCGTAGTTGGTGTGGATGAACATAGTCAGTAGGCAAGATGAGAGAGGAATTCAAATCTCAGGTATACATTAACCATCCACAATTACACCTATAACCAGACAAACAATAGCTATGCACATCCAAAAGCCCAGAAGGTAATCATCATTTCTCCTGCCCAGACAGACAGCACACCTAGAAATCATTACCTCATATATCAACCATCTCTAGCAGCATGGAATCCACTACAGTGTTAAAAAGACCACAGGGAATATCTTACATACCGAGCTGCTTGGCCTAACAGACCAAGGTCTTCTCGTGGGTAGGGACAGAAACTTGTTTCAAGTTACGTGATAGTAGCATGCATGCATGCTCAGTCAGTTGTGTCTGACTTTTTGTGACCTCATAGACTATAGCCCACCGGACTCCTCTGTCCATAGAATTGTCCAGGCAAGAATACTGGAGTAGGTTTCCATTTTCTCCTCCAGGGGATCTTTCTGACCTAGAGATCAAATCTGTGTCTCCTGTGTCTCGTTCCTTGGCAGGTGAATTCTTTACCACTGAGACACCTGGGAAGCCCACACTTGATAGTAGAGTAGACCTCAAAATGATTCTTAACTCATTGAATTCCATCACAAATTTGGTCACCATAGGTCCTTTCTCAATTCTCTGCAAGATATAAATCCTTCCATAGTATTGGGTCTGATGTGGCACTAAATTATTCTAAGTTGAACTTGAGAAACCTGTAAGCAAAACATTATGCAGTCGTGACCAGACCTCACTGATCACAAAAAATCATCAAGCTATATGAGAACTTGCAGATTATTAGGGCAACCTGAAATAGACAGTGCCAGAAAACAATAATAATGATAAACATGATTGACATACAATTAAAAAATATAAGATAAAGTATTATTTATTAGTAATTAAATAGCAATGAATAGTTATTATTATTAAAATCCACTGACTACTTTCCCATTTCTCAGTCTGTAGCTTCATGCTCAATGATACAATCCAGTCCTATTCGTCTGTTAACAGGATAATGTTCTGTTAATGAGACACTATCCCATCGTCTTGGACAAGACCACTTGAGGATTTGTGAAATGAAAGAAAATAAGTTTCAGATGTTTCTCCATCTCATCTTGGCTCAGTTTCTGTGTCTTTGCTGCGTGGCATGTGGGACCTCAGTTCCCTGACCAGGGATCGAGCCTGTGTCCCTTGCAATGAAAGTATGCAGTCCCCATCAGTGGACTTCCAGGGAATCCCTCTTGGTTTTTGTATAATAGCCCTCACATTTGCCAAGAATGCTGATGCCATTAGCAGCTTGCTTCTAAGACCAATCTACATGTCATGGGACCTTCAAAGACCCCACGATGAGGAAGATAATGTCTCCTGGCTGGACACCGACTGCAGTGGAGTGACCTGGTTTGTCTCCATCACAGCGTGATGACCCTGAGAGGGAGGGGAGGGACTGCTATTGTGTGAGCTGAAGATTAGGGCAATAGCTTAATATTACGCTTCCTTCCATTTCTTTCAGTTTGTATAGGAGGTTCCTGTAGAATTTGTTCTGAAGCTAGAGACTAGCAATTTCTGAATAATCAATGCTTGTTTTGTAACATAACCTTGCCTATGTATTTTTGAGTTGTTATATGAGGGAAAGAGGAGAAGGAGGCAACAGAGGATGAAATGGTTGGACAGCATCTCCAACTCAACAGACATGAGTTTGTGCAAACTCCGGGAAATGGTGAAGGACAGGGAAGTCTGGTGTGCTGCAGTTCATGGGGTCAAAAGGAATCAGACATGACTTAGCGACTGAATAACAACAATATATTATTGGACAGTGTTTTTTGACTCCTGTATACATTTTTGAAAGACTCCCCAAATATACAATAGCATATTATATATAATGTATATAAATATAAATATTATTGCAACTCCTCTTAAAGATGTTTCTTACAATAGTTTTTAGCATCAAATGCTTCTTCTAAATGAACAGACTTTCACAAGCTAAAAGTAATCATATTAAATGAATATTTTCTTTAAAAAGTAGACCCAGCTTCCTGCCGCAGGTGGTGGCCTCATGTCGACAGCCTTCGGCAGCCAGGATTCTTGGGGCCATGGGTGGGTGACACAGCTGCTCTGTGTCAGAATCCTCCTTTGGAAGAGAAGGAAGTCAACCCAGGTTCTCACTAGACCCTCTGTACCGTGTACGGAACCAATCTACCATTCCAAGTCTACCACGTACCTGCTGATTGATTAGCTGATTAATCAGGTTCAAGGGGAACCCTTGTTGGCTGTATCGTTCAGTCAGTTGATGCTAATACTTAATTATGTGAAATTACTTCCCAGTGTTCCCTGTCTCCAATCTCGTCTGAATTCATAAAACTTTCTTTTTGTAACATAAAGTATGATGGTTCTTTTAGGATTGTATTTCTCTATTTGATTTCTACTAATAATAAATTATTGAAGAGGTCTTAGGCTTTTTTTTTCTTTTTCAAATCCTTCTGGATAAATGCAGGCACTCTGTAGATGGAAATCCCTCAGCCTAATGACAATCCAGAGAAGGACAACAGTTTCATGACAAATAATGTGCCTTGTCTGTTTTGACTGAGATTTGATTGTGTTGCATTGATTCAGTTAAGATATTTGCCTGACTCCACAGATCACATGCCTATCTGAAACGAGGTGGGGAGGGCTCAGGACTCCAGCTACAAAGGCAGGAGAGAGCCGACGCCGGCTCCCTCCCATAGGGGGATTTCATCTGCGTGTTCCCAGGTCGTATTCCCACGACCAAGACTGCTCTACCCTGCAGGGCTGAGGTGACCCCTGGCTGGATGCTGGTGCACGTGCCACTCACGTTGACTGGGCTTTCTGGGAGGTCCTTCCCAGCCTGCCTTCCTGACCACTGGACATGAGTCTAGGATTGCAGAAAATGAAATGAAACCGTTTCCTGGGGGCGTTCTTCTAGCTCCACCCCTAAAGTAATTTTGTTACCCAGGTAACAGGTTTTGAGTTACTGGTTTCTTTTACTCTGCTAGCTTCATGCTTTGCAAATTCGTGTTTCATGCTTTAGCTGCACATTTCCTTCACAGCATATGAGGGTGATCATTACGAGAAGAGGAGTTTTCTGAAGTCAGAAACTAAATGTTCTGCTGACCTCTTCATCTCTAGATTTCCCTCTTTCTGACCAGATGAAACACTTTTGTTCATTGCATTGAGACTCTTCACACCTCTCCAGGTGAAGGATAGCAGGACAACACAAAATTCCGTCCCTGATGGTGAAAGCATGTTTATTTTATCCTGCCTTTGCCTGATCTCTTAATCCTCCTTTCCCTGGGAGCCTGGGAATAGACTGATTGTGGGCTGCTAATCAGCTTTGCTTCATTTTGGCAGGACTACTGGGTAAACTCATGAACCCTGATCTCACACTTTACCACAAGGCACTCATTTCAATTCACTTATGAAAGTTTAATATGCGTGTGGGACCAGAGAAGACCAGAGAAGGCAGAAGGGACAGTCTGGCTCTGCAACTTCAGACTTCAGAAATGAGCCGAATGCCGGGCCCCACACCTCGGCCAGTTCCGGTCATCTTGGGTTAAAATCATGCATGTATTTTGGATCTTCATTTCCAAAGTGACCCTTAAATTTGGGAAATAAATGAAATAAAAGAAAAATCTACTTGAGTTCTTTGCTCTAAGGGCACAAAATCAGGAAGAATGGATTTACTAATTCTGTATCAATCTCTCTTTGAAATAGCAGATGAAGCCTGTAATAAGCAAGAGAATCTGAAGAGTTCAGTTTCTTCTGTTATTGAGAAACAAAAGGAACTCAAAATGCCTTCAAAAAGAACAGTGGCTGTAAAGGATTGAGCCAACATTTGAAAAAGAAAAAATCTGTCTTAGCTATTTTGTATCCTAGGATGAGTGGGGAAAGGCTCCCAGAAGGAGCTGCATTTGAAGCAGAGCCAGGAGGTGTGGTGGGGTCTGCTCAAGTGTCAGGCAGGGGCATCCCGGGCCAACAGCAGCTCAGCCAAGGGCTCCCGGGGGTGAGAATGTAGGTGCAGGGAAGTGTAAGGTCCTGGGGCTCCCTGGTGCACAGTGGGTCTGCAGACATCCAGAGTCTGGCAACAGATACCTCCTGAGGAAGCCATGCACTCACTTATCTGTCCAGCCACTCACTCCTTCAGCAGGTACCTACTGATGACCACCGGTGTGGAAACCCGGCCAAGTGCTAAGGATGAAAGGTGACCGCAAGAGTGCGTGCAAGCCTGGCATCCTTCTAGGTGGGGGTGTGGGGGGAGAAGCACTCGCAAAGGGCCTGTCAACAAATACAAAATTGTGATCATGTCAGGATGGACAGGGATTATAGCCACTAGGGATTAGACATGCCCATCAGAGGCACCAGGAACTGGTGGAGGGTTTTATGGCATAAAAAACACTTGGGGGTGTCTAGGAACATCTTTTTGGCTGCTGTGTATGGGCTGGGTAGGACTGGAGGCAGGCTGACCAGGTCAGATCATGACAGTATCCCCCCACATCCGCAGGTGATACATTCCAAGACCCCAGTGGGTACCTGAAACCATGGATGTTACCAGACCCTGTATACACATTTTTTTCCCTGTCCTAAAGCGTGTCTACAATCTGGATTAGCAGCACAAAGAGATGATTCATGTCCTGGGCAGGACAGAGGGGGACAGCTGGAGATTTCGTCACGCTCCTCAGAATGGCTGGCAATTTAAAGCTTATGAGTTATTTATTTCTGGAATTTTCTATTTGATACTTTCAGATCTTGGTTGATCGAGGGTAACTGGAACAGAAGAAAGGGAAACCATGGATAAGGGGGCCAGGAGGGGCTACAGTATAATGTGCTGGGCAGGTGCCTATGTGAGCCTGTTACACAACCCAGCACGTAAGTGGAGAGGAGCGGGCAGATGCAACTACGGGGATTTGGGAGCACCCACCAAGGGCAGTGAGGAGCCAGGTGAGAGGCCGCAGGGAACAGAGCTGCAAGCTCTCTTGTGGGTCTCTTTGATTTTGTGATTGAAGAAGGTGACCTGGTACCTGCAAGATCACAGTTCCCTGGCCCACCAAGTGTCCTGGGTCCTCTCTGGATTCTTTCTGGGCCTTGTATTCTGTACCACCTGCCAGAAAACCCACAAAGTCTTATTACAAACATGCATTTGCACATTCATCTCCTAGAGAATGGAGTCCTGACCTCACTGACTTTGCACCCCTAACAAAGAGTGATGCATAGTAGGCAAGGGGTAAATATTTAATACTTAACTAATTGCTTACCAAACCCCTTCTGGATGAACTTTTGATACATTTTTTAGTTACTTAGAAAGCTATGAATTTCTCTACAGCATATTTTTTTTACTTTGATAAACAACACATCATTAGAACTGGATTTTTTTTAACCCATCCTGACAATCCGATTTAATTGGGATAATTTAATGTGATTATTGATATAGTTGGATTACTATCCACCAGGTTTGTAACTGCTTTTATTCATTGCATTTGTTCTTCTTTTCCCTGTCTCTTTTTCTTCTCTCCCTTGTTTTCAGTTCAGTTCAGTTGCTCACTCAAGTCCAACTCATCGCAACCCCATGGACTGCAGTATGCAAGGCCTCCCTGTGCATCACCAGATCCCAGAGTTTACTCAAACTCATGTCCATTGAGTCGGTGATGCCATCCAACCTTCTCATCCTCTGTCATCCCCTTCTCCTCCCGCCTTCAATCTTTCCCAGCATCAGGGTCTTTTCCAGTGAGTCAGCTCTTCGCATCAGGAGGCCACAGGATTGGAGTTTCAGCTTCAACATCAATCCTTCCAATGAGTATTCAGGACTGATTTTCTTTAGGATGGACTGGTGGGATCTCCTTGCAGTTCAATGGACTCTCATGAGTTTTCTCCAACACCACAGTTCAAAAGCATCAATTCTTCAGTGCTCAGCTTTCTTTGTAGTCCAACTTTCACATCCATACATGCATGACTACTAGAAAACCCATAGCTTTGACTAGACAGACTTTGTTGGCAAAGTAATGTCTCTGCTTTCAAATATGCTAAGTTGGTCATAGATTTTCTTCCAAGGAGCAAGCCTCTTTTAATTTCATGGCTGCAGTCACCATCTGCAGTGATTTTGGAGCCCCCCCAAAAATAAAGTCTGCCACTGTTTCCACTGTTTCCCCATCTATTTGCCATGAAGTGATGGGACCAGAGGCCATGATCTTAATTTTCTAAATGTTGAGTTTCAAGCCAACTTTTTCACTCTCCTCTTTCAAAACTTTCATCAAGAGGCTCTTTAGTTCTTCTTCACTTTCTGCCATAAGGGTGGTGTCATATGCATATCTGAGGTTATTGATATTTCTTCCAGCAATCTTGATTCCAGCTTGTGCTTCATCCAACCTGGCATTTCGCATGATGTACTCAGCATATAAGTTAAATAAGCAAGGTGACAATATACAGCTTCGAAGTATATTTGGATTTAGAACCAGTCTGTTGTTCCATGTCCAGTTCTAACTGTTTCTTCTTGACCTGCATACAGATTTCTCAGGAGGCAGGTAAGGTGGTCTGGTATTCCCATCATTTGAAGAATTTTCCACAGTTTGTTGTGATCCACACAGTCAAAGGCTTTGGTGTAGTGAATAAAGCAGAAGTATATGTTTTTATGGAACTCTCTTGCTTTTTCGATGGTCCAATGGATGATGGCAATTTGATCCCTGGTTCTTCTTCCTTTTCTAAATCCAGCTTGAACATCTAGAGGCTCATGGTTCACGTACTATTGAAGCCTGGCTTGGAGAATTTTGAGCATTACTTTACTAGCGTGTGAGATGAGTGCAATTGTGTAGTAGTTTGAACATTCTTTGGCATTGCCTTTTTTTGGGATTGAAATGAAAACTGACCTTTTCCAGTCCTGTGGCCACTGCTGAGTTTTCCAAATTTGCTGGCATATTGAATGCAGTACTTTTGCAGCATCATCTTTTAGGATTTAAAATAGCTCAACTGGAATTTCAACACCTCCACTAGGTTTGTTCATAGTGATGCTTCCTAAGGCCCACTTGACTTCACATCCAGGATGTCTGGCTCTAGGTGAGTGATCACACCATCGTGATTATCTGGGTCATGAAGATCTTTTTTGTATAGTTCTGTATATTCTTGCTACCTCTTCTTAACATCTTCTGCTTCTGTTAGGTCCATACCATTTCTGCCCTTTATTGTGCCTATCTTTGCATAAAATATTCCCTTGATATCTCTAATTTTATTGAAGAGATCTCTAGTCTTTCCCATTCTATTGTTTCCCTCTATTTTTTTGCACTGATCACTGAGGAAGGTTTTCTTATCTCTCCTTGCTATTCTTTGGAACTCTGCTTTCAAATGGGAATATCTTTCCTTTTCTCCTTTGCCTTTCACTTCTCTTCTTTTCACAGCTATTTGTAAGGCCTCCTCAGACAACCATCTTGGCTTTTTGCTTTTTTTTTTTTCTTGGGGATGGTCTTTATCCCTGCCTCCTGTACAATGTCACGAACCTCCGTCCATAGTTCATCAGGCACTCTGTGTATCAGATCTAATCCTTTGAATCTATTTGTCAGTTCCACTGTGTAATCGTAAGAGATTTGATTTAGACCATACCTGAATGATCTAGTGGTTTTCCCCACTTTCTTCAATTTCAGTCTGAATTTGGCAATAAGGAGTTCATGATCTGAGCCACAGTCAGCTCCCGGTCTTGTTTTTGCTGACTATATAGAGCTTCTCCACGTTTGGCTGCAAAGAATATAATCAATCTGATTTCGGTATTGACTATCTGGTGATGTCCATATGTAGAGTCTTCTCTTGTGTTGTTGGAAGAAGGTGTTTGCTATGACCAGTGTGGTCTCTTGGCAAAATTCTGTTAGTCTTTGCCCTGTTTCATTTTGTACTCCAAGGCCAAACTTGCCTGTTACTCCAGGTATCTCTTGACTTCCTACTTTTGCATTCCAGTCCCCTATAATGAAAAGGACATCTTTTTGGGTGTTAGTTCTAGAAGTCTTTTAGGTCTTCATAGAACCGTTCAATTTCAGTTTCTTTAGCGTTACTAGTTGGGGCATAGACTTGGATTACTGTGATATTGAATGGTTTGCCTTAGAAACGAACTGAGATCATTCTGTCCTTTTTGAGATTGCACCCAAGTACTGCACTTCGGACTCTTTTGTGGACTATGAGGGCTACTCCATTTCTTCTAAGGAATTCTTGCCCACAGTAGTAGATATAATGGTCATCTGAGTTCAATTCACCCATTCCAGCCCATCTTAGTTCACTGATTCCTAAAATGTCGATGTTCACTCTTGCCATCTTCTGTTTGACCATTTCCAATTTGCCTTGATTCATGGACCTAACATTCCAGGTTCCTATGTAATATTGCTTTTTACAGCATTGGACCTTGCTTCCATCACCAGTCACATATTGGGCACCTATCGACCTGGGGAGTTCATCTTTCAGTGTCATATCTTTTTTCCTTTTCACACTATTCATGGGGTTCTCAAGGCAAGGATACTGAAGTATGCATGTCAAGTACATACCTTTAAGAATTTTTCTTTTCCAGTTACTATCCTAAAGCTTGTGGTAATTTTAACTTCTCCAAGTCTACCTTCAAATAACAAGTGTCATGCATACTCTTCATGTCGGAATATTCTCAATTCTTCCTTCCCATCCCTGTGACATTGCTGTTGTTTATTTCACCTATCTATATATGGTAATCACCCAACACAATGTTGCTTTTATTATTTTAAATCAGCATTTAGCTTTTAAATCAACTAAGAATAGAGAAAAGAGATTTTATCTTCATCTTATCTTTCTCTGAAGCTCCACTTTTTTTTTTTTTTTTTCTGGATGTGTGTGTGTGTGTGTATGTGTGTTTCTGATCCATATCAGCTTCCTCTACCTGCAGAACTTCTTTTAACAATTCTTGCAGGACAGGTCTGCTGAAAACTAGTTCCCTCCATTTTTTTTTTTTTTTTTTAATTTGTCTGAGAAAGTCCTTATTTCTCCTTCATTTTGGGAGGATGCTTTTTCTGGATATAGAGTTCTAGGGTTTCTTTTTTTTTCCTTAAAGATTTAAAATATTCCACTCTTCTTCTTGCACAGTTTATGACAAGAATTCTGCCATAATCTTTGTATTTTTTCCTCTATGAGTAAGACAGTGTTTCCTCTGACATTTTCCCAACATTGTCTGCTTTAAATATGACATACCTAAGTTGTAGGGTTGTATGTGTGTGTGTGTGTGTGTGTGTGTGTGTATGACCTATGTGGTATTTATTCTCTGTGCTCCCTGGATATGTTCTTTGGTGTCTGTAATTAATTTGGGGAACTTCATAAACGTGGAGTTAGGATTTGAACGACTGTTACTAATGAGCTGGTACCAGCTGGTACCCGTGGCCCTAAAAGTCCTCTGTTCTCATCTGTTCTTCCCTCCAACTACCCCCTCCTCCAGCTTTGGGAACCACTAGTCTCTTCACTCTGTCCACATTTTGCCTTTTCTGGAATATCATGTAATTGGAATCATATCATGCGTCGGCTTCTCAGACTGGCTTCTCCCACTGGGTGATGTGCAACTCTGTTTCCTTCATGTGTCCTCATGGCTGGATAGCTCATTATTTTTATCCCTGGATAATATTACATTCTCTGGATGGACCCTTTCTGTGTATTCATTCAACTACTGAAGGGCATCTTGGTTGCTTCCAGTTTTGGGTGATTATTAGTAAAGCAGATATAAACAACCATTTATGTAGCACTTTACAAAGAACCCCCATTCTTATTACCTTAGTAATTACTCACAAGTTTACGTTAGAAGCATTAATCATGTAACTTTTTCTCAGAAAAACAGAGTAACGGGGGAAGCTTGGAATAAATCAGGTCTCTGATTCCCCCAACCACATTATAAAAATATAAAATAAAATTCAGGAGTGGGGTTATGCATCCATGATTATGTACACCTGATTCACAGGCAGAAAGATGGCTTAACTGAGATATTACTCTATAACTTTTAGCAGGTGAATTAATTCAGAAGATTAATTCCCCTCAGTTTTTACTTTCATCCCTGAACCAAATTTCTAGTCATTGTTTTTATTTGAAAGTGTTTATTTTATAACTTTTAGTTCCTGAAATTTAAATTTCTCATTCTCTGATGTCTTATAGGATATATTTCATTTTGCTTGAGACACAATGTTGATGATATCAGCACTGAACTTTTAAAGAATTTAGCCAGAGAATTCAAGAGCTGTACTTGAAGGGATTCTGCAGGCCCCATGTGACTTGGGAGCTCCTCCCACCCTTGTTTACTGACCAAGGTGCGGGGCTTTTAGTGGATGGGCTGGGGTGTGGGGACCCCAGCAGACGGTGGAAACATGTGGTTGCGATGTGAGGGTGCCTCTGGGGATCGTCAGTCAGGCTGACGTCCCCCAATTAGGAGCACATCTCAGTGCAATAGATTCTCCAGCCTTCTCCCCCTCTCTGCCTGTTCCACAAAGTGGGATATTTTAAAGCACCAAGTCTGTGTTGGCACGTCCAACTGCGTGTTCAGCTCATTAGGCTGTTCAGGGCTTTGGATATTACTCACCCAGAAAAGGAAGCAGATCATGGAGAATTAGTCATGCCATCTTAGCCTTTGCCTTTAATATGATTCAGAAACCGACAAAAATACATAGTGTCCATGGGAACAGGGGAGCAATGCTTCTTTTTCCCCTTTGTTCCTTTTCTATGTCATGCTTTTTTTTTAGCCCACATATCATAGACTTGGCTCGAAGATTTATAGGTTTAAACCAGGTCTTCTTAACTATGGCATTATTGATATCTGGGCTGGCTAATCCTTTGTGGGTCTGCAGGTGGAGTCTGTGCCCTCTGGGATGTTTTGTGTCACCTTGACTCTAGACATGAGATGCTGTTTACAACCTTTCCTCCACAGTGTCCCTGTGGAGGACAAAACCAATTCCACTGGGCTCACCAGTTCTCAACTGGTTCTCATCTGTGAGAACCACTGCTCTATATATCTTGCCAGTGGTTTTGAAAAGAAAAATTAATCATCAATTCTCCCAACCAGGGCTTCCCTGGTAGCTCAGTTGGTAAAGAATCTGCCTGCAATGCAGGAGACCAGGTTCGATTCCTGGGTTGGGGAAGATACCCTGGAGAAGGGAATGGCAACCCACTCCAGTATTCTTGCCTGAAGAATCCCATGGACAGAGGAGCCTGGTGGGCTACGGTTCATTTGGTTGCAAAGAGTCAGACACGACTTAGCAACTAAACCACCACCAGGTGTTTCTTAAGATCAAGACATTTGGAGTCTTAGTAATGGGGATCTATTTTGTATGTTACTCTACAGCTGATGCCATTTCTGGCCTGGTTAAGTTTTTTCTCTGCTTAAATCTTCTGAAAAAATCTATTTCCTATGTTTTGCAAAACTTCTCAAACAGAGAAGTTGTCACAAGAGTGTGTTAGGAGTGGGTGGGGACCTATCTCCACCCTGTGTCTTGCCCAACCACCGACCACACTCAGAATTCTGAGTCTTCTAAGGGTGCCTCTCTGCAGACACCCAAGTCTTCTTGTCTCTGTTACCATTTCTGCACCCATTGTCTATCTTCATATTTTGTGATTTGCAATTTTGAATGTTCCTAGTTTTGGTAAAAGTGGAGTTTGGGTTTATTTTCTTGTTTTTATTTTATTGGAAAAATTTCTGAAAAGTCAGAAATGCATTATTCTGCTAAACTAAAACTGGAAGGGCATATTATGATGAAATCAAAGACTCAAACATGTGGAAGGACAACACAGGAATTATCACAAAACATGATCCCTTGAACCCAGAGCGCCTTTAGCCGGCTAAGTACTCAGGCTTGTGCTTCCAAAAGAAGTGCTTATAATTTTAAAATGGAAATCTCTGCTTTTAATTAGTTAAACTTAACTTTTATTTTCTTTCTCAAGTGGAAATCATGTAGTGAAATTCTTAAAGCGGTAAATATTGTTTCTGTTATTTTAAATTAAGATATAGCTGATTTCCTGGTGGAAGGCATGGCAACCCCTTCCAGTATCCTTGTCTGGAGAATCCCCATGGTCAGAGGAGCCTGGCGAGCTGCAGTCCATGGGGTCACAAAGAGTCAGACGTGACTGAAATGACTTAGCACACACACATGTATATAGCTGATTTACAATATTATATAAACTTCATGTGTACAACCTAGTGATTTGCAGTTTTCAAAAGTTGTACTCCATTTATTGTCATTATAAAGTACTGGCTCGGTTCCCTGTGCTGTACAATGTGAATGCTGTTTCTTGATACCATTTGTCTGAGTCACAGAATCACAGTGTCAGGGTTTATTATATCTGGAAGAAAGGGTTTCCTGGCTTGCTAATGCATGTTTTACTTGTGCCTGCAAGGTGAGAAATGCCAGGTCTGTTGCAGGGCTGGTCCACATGAAGGTGACATCCTGGGGACGAGTGACCCATAGCTGTGAGGTTTGCTCAAGGCTTCTTAAAAGCAGGCCTGGGACTGCTCCCCCATTCCTCTCCTCATGGAGTGCCATTATGAGCATCTTGCCTTGGGGGACGTACAGTCCTTCTTTACTGAAGGGAAGACGGGGTGATGCGGGGGAAAGTGGAGCCCAGGTGTGGGGAGCATCTCAAACAAGCTCTGGGAGGGCACTCTGGAGCCTCCACCACTGCTGAGTCAGAATTCCCCTGGTTCAGGCACATGGTGATGTTTACCCGCTTTGCTGTTGTTTAGTCTCAGCCCTATGGACTGCAGCACTCCAGGCTTCCCTGTCCTTCACCATCTCCTGGAGCCTGCTCAACCTCATGTCCATCAAGTTGGTGATGCCATCCAACCATCTCATCCTCTGTCATCCCCTTCTCCTGCCTTCAATTTTTCCAGCATCAAGGTCTTTTCCAGTAAGCAGCTCAGGTGGCCAAAGTATTGGAACTTCAGCTTCAGCATCAGTCTTTCTAGTGAATATTCAGGGTTGATATCCTTTAGGATGGGCTGGTTTGATCTCCTTACTGCCCGAGGGACTCTCAAGAGTCTTCTTCAACACCACAGTTCAAAAGCATCAATTTTTTGGTGCTCAGCCTTCTTTATGGTCCACCTCTTACATTTGTATGTGACTGCTGGCTTTGACCATAGCTTTGACTAGACGGACCTTTTGCCCACCTGATGGGCCCCAAATGTGTCCTGACAAGCTTTCCAGCCCTGCCCCAGCAGGCGTCTCCCTCTGCAGTGGTGAGGAGACATTCTCCCTGGAACCTGAACGTCTTCGCATTGAACAAAACAAGTGTGTGTGCCCTTACTGGGGGCTTTCATCTCCGCGTCATCGCTTTCTGACTCGGGCCGGTGGTCCTCGGTATCTGGTCCTGTAACTGTCGACATTAGACACCCTGAGCCTAGGGTGGCCCTCGTCTGTCCTTGACCGTGGCGTGAGTGGGAAGTGGGTCTCTGTTGCTGGCCTGTGGGGTGATTGCGGGACAGAGCTACAGAGCACACACAAACTCCATCCATTTGTCTCCAACACACATGTGGGGAGTCCTGAACACGGCTGTTCATTTTCCTTACTTGTCCTTTGTCTCACAATCTAACAAGTAGAAATGGCTGTGATGATTAATTTTAAATGTCAACGTGGCTGAGCCAAGGCATGGATGCCCAGACATCTGGCTAAGCGTTATTTCTGTGTGTGTATGTGAGAGAGACAGTGTATTTGGACAGCTTAGCATCTGAAATAGTGGACTGGGCTCGGCAGGTGGCCTCCCCACCATAGGTGGGCCTCACTGGGTCACGGGAAGCCCCCCTCGGACAAAAGGCAGAGGGGGGACCCTGCTCGGCCCGCCTGGCTGAGCCGGGGTGATGTTCTCCTCCTGCCCTCGGGTCCCCAATTCCAGGCAACAAACTCTGCCACCCGCTGTCCTGGGCTTCCAGCTCGCATAACAGTGTGAGGAGATGCCTTAAAATAAGACACTTCATAAGCACACGCACATCTGCTATTGGTTGTTTCTCTGGAAAACCCTAATATGACAGTTATACATAAACAGCTTTATCCCCGGGCTGGAGGACTCCCCTGAGGGTAGACCATCCCTCCTGCTCAGAGGTCACTCTTCTTGGCCACAGCTACACCTTCTAGGCTCTGTACTTCCTTCTAGATTCTGTATTAAAGCTAAGGAAGAGATCAATATCCTGGGTGGCATGGCCACAAGGAGAATCTCAAGAATAACTTGAACTTTTCCAATGAGAAATTGCTTTGATACACATCACCCCAAATCCACTCACCATCAGGCCAGGAGAATGCTGTGTATTGCAAACGAATTTTGCAAATGACATTTCAAAGATATCAAATTTAACTTAATTTAAGCACTCTGTTGTGATTTTCTACATATGGCTTGTGAATAAAAATTCAATTACGGCAGCTAGACAAATGAGAGTTTTTCTGGATGCAGCCAGCAGTCTTTTTCTTCCTTGCTTCCTGAGGAAGAAATACCAGAGTGTTGCTTGATCTTTTAGAAAGCAGAGGTCAATATATGCAATCATTTTGGAGGGTCTGAAATAATTTTCCCGTCCCTGTTGAACCGTGTCTTGAGCCAGGAAGCCGCCCTGGTAACAGCCTGGATCAATTTGGACATTGCTGTGTCCCTAACTGCCCCGTAGGTTAACTATGTTGCCATCAAGTGGTGACAAGAAGACATAGTTAATCCATCTGAATTATTTAATTGAGTAGGATGCTGGACATTGTTGGCCCAGCAGTAAAGAATCTGCCTGCAATGCAGGAGATACGGGAGATACAGGTTCAATCCTTGGGTCAGGAAGAGCCCCTGGAGGAGGAAATGGCAACCTGTTCAACTATTCTTACCTAAAAAATTCCATGGACAGAGGAGCCTGGTGGGCTACAGCCCGTGGGGTCTCAGAGAGTCGGACACGACCGAGTGACTGAGCACACAGCACAATTTATCAAGAAACTCACATGTGTATTCAAAATTTGAGCTGGCTGCGTCATATCTTTCACACATCGAATAAGAAATCAAACAAGGAAAAACAGTCCCCATATCAAGCCTGTCAAATCTGTATAGAAATCTTGCAAAAGCCGCATCTCCTCTGCTTGGTCTCACGGCAGGTTGGCTTGGGCCGTGCCTTCTTCCCTTGGGGACACTACTTCTTTGCTTCTGGGTGTTTGCTTGGACCCAGCTCATTAATCCTCTGGCTGAGTGTTTAGCCCTGCTCAGGGGATATCTTCCTTGTTTGTCAGTATCTGTTTCAGTCAGATTGGTACATTTTGGGAGAGAAACCAGGAGGGAAGGTGTCCAGGGCTCAGGATTAGTTTATGTCAAAGACAAGGGGGCTGTTCTGGTTTTTTTCCATCTGCTTAAAACAGCAGTCCTGTTTCCTCGTTTCTTTCTTCTTTTTTAAAGTCTTTATTGGATTTGTTATAATTGCCTCTGTTTCATGTTTTGGGTTTTGGCCTTGAGGCAGGTGGGGCCAAGGACTGAACTCACACCCCTGCACTGGAAGGACCGCCAGGGAGTCCCGTGTTTCCTCCTCTCTTAACCGACGCTTGACCTACCTTCCAGAGAGTCAACGATCTGCCTTCAGCCGTAGACCGCAGACGTGTGGACACGTGTGGACACGGGCAGGGCGGGCCGAGCGAGGACAGGAGCCCTGACGCAGACCCGGCCGTGTGTGGAGCAGACAGCGGCCGGGAGGCTGCTCTTTGACACGGGAGCTCAGCTGGGCTCGGTGCGGACCTCGAGGGCGGGCCGGGGTGGGAGGCAGGCTCAGAGGGAACAGGTACACGTGTACTGACGGCTGAGTCATGCTCTTGTCCAGCAGAAGCTGACACAACGTTGTAAGGCAAATATACTCCAATAATAAAATCGTAAAAAATCATCTGCCTTCAAGCTATTTTCAGGTTTGCCCTTCAAACTAACTGGAAAATTAGCATTATTAAGACAATAGAAAATCAGACTGAGTTTTTAAATGCTTAAAAAGGAGTTTCTCTTCTCTATTTAAATATTACAATGTGTCAGTCATTCAGTTGTGTCCGACTCTGTGACCCCATGCCAGGCTCCTCTGTCCATAGATTTCTCCAGGCAGGAGTACTGGAGTAGGTTGCCATTCCCTTCTCCAGGGGATCTTCCTGACCCAGGGATTGAACCCACGTCTCCTGCATTGGCAGGCAGATTCTTTACCACTTGAGCCACCAGGGAAGCCCATTTAAATACTAAAGTGTCATAAAAATAATTATAGTCACTGTGGAGCAGACTGGAAGCTTAAAGCTGAGAATGAACACTTGCCCTCCGCTCGTCCGCTCTGGCCCTTCTGTGTGTGTCAAACATCTCCAGTCACACACAAAGGTATTCATGCACAATTTCTCCTAACCTAAGCCTTCTAAGCCTTTAGAAGGATTTCTTCTTCTAAACCTCCTTTTTGAAAGCTAAGGCATCACATCATGTGCTCTTTTCTGCAATGTGACTTCTTGCCATATTTCTTGGAAAACTTGGCAAGCTGTTATAATTCTACTTCTAGACATACTTGTTGTAAATCAGTGGACCATAAATGTAAGGGTTTATTTCTGGACTCTCAATTCTATTCCATTGATCTGTTCTCATGCCATTTCCATTCAGTATATATTGGAGATACTCGCATATCGGAAGGGTAAAGAACTCATTTCACTTCTGTTGCATGACCTGCAATTTGCAGAATGTGTATGATTTTAACTTGGCCCATTGTTCTCACTGACAATAAATTGTTTGCAATCTTTTTGCTGAAATGATTATACATGCACTTTAAAATTGTGTATGTGCCCATGCACCTCTAACATTGTAGGTAGAATTACTTACCTAAGTTAACCAATAGATTTGGTTTTCTAGAGAGCTGGTGAGGGCCTGTGTGCCATTGTATGAATTCATCTCCAAGTGAGCAGATGAAAAAAATTGTACTCTTTACAAAGTGAGATCTTTTAAAAGGAACACATTTCTTATTGGTCCCTGTTCAGCTTTCACCTGGTGGAGGCAGGCTGTGTGTATGATGATCTGCCTAAATCCAAGTCATGTCTGATTTTTTCCCTGAGCTTCTCTTAACGGACTGAAATATGTCCTTTTTCAGTAACCTAATTTGCTTTCTTGTCCCATAAGTGAATGAATGAAATCCCAGACAGATGGAAACTCCCAGGACTCCCCTCCAGGCTTCAGCGATTCTCCTGTGAGACACTCAGTGGGGCTCACACCTCGCAGGTGACCCTCTGTGTCGCCACCTTCCCTCCCATCCTGACATGCTGAGCGCCTGACACGGTTTCTCTCCTAACCACCCTCTAATTTTGGTGCTCTTCCCATCACCAGCGTACAGATGAGGACACGAAAACTTGGTGAGGTTCAGAGTGTGCCGGGAGGGCAAACGGGCAGATCCGGTTTGTGGGATCCCGGAGGGCACACGTGGGCCAGCGCGCTCTGATGCTGGGGCCCCGAGCTGCTCTGCACCAGCCGGCCTCCCCGGGGCCGCGGTCAGGCCGTGTGACCCCAGCTCTGGGCCCATCCAGTGTGCTGTCTCATCTTCTCCTTCCATCTCCCTGCACACTCACCTTCCCCGTCTGCCCATTAAAGCACCATTTGTGACTACTCTGCAAGTTAAGTTAATTTCTCTTGAGAGAAACATGGAAAACTCAGTTCATCTCTAGCGTATCTGTAAGCCTCAGGCTTCTTTAGGTCCTGTCGGCTCCTCATGCAGCATGTGAATTCACTGCCCCGGTGGGATGGTTTTCCTCCTTTCTGCTTCTGCTTATTACCTTCAGCTCATTAGCCCAAAATTCACCCCGGCAATGCGCTGGCAGGAAGCAAAGAAAGTAAATTCTAAACTTAGTTCCCTCTTAACTCCTGGTCGAATATTGTAAACTTCTTAAAGGGGTTATGGATATCTGAAAGAATATCCTCTGATTGTAGGAATCATGCATTGTTTTTTGAAATATTTTTTTGATAGAGATCTTAAAAGGAACAGTATCACCCAAGTCGCAGTCCAGAACAGGACCGTGAGCCAAGGAGTAAGACAGGATCTGACTGGAACAAATGGTACTGTGAACACAGAGCGAATTAGGAGAGATTTTGGTTTGAAATTTAATGTACAAGATTTCTGAAATACCAAATAGCCTTCTTAAACTGGTGGGAAGAACACAGACAGCAAAATCAGTTTTGAGAAAAGAAATAATTCTTCCATGACAGGGACCATGTATGATAAGATGGTGTGGATTTCAGGCCAAGCAGATCACTTCAAGGGCTTCCCAGGTGGCACTAGTGGTGAAGAACCCGCCTGCCAATGCAGGAGATGCAGGTTCGATCCCTGGGTGGGGAAGATCCTCTGGAAAAGGGAATGGCAACCCACTCCAGTGTTCTTGCCTGGAGAATCCCATGGACAGAGGAGCCTGGTGGACTTTAGTCTGTGTGGTCATAAGGAGTCCAACACAACTGAGCACACATGCGCAGATCACTTGAACGTGTATTAATGAAATGCATATAATCCATGAATCTGAAACATGAAATTGCCAATATTCTACCATCTTTGAATGAAAAAAACTGCACTTTTATGTGATTTCATCTAATACTTCTTTAGAGTCTGGTACAAAAAGAGCCACATTAAAAAGGTGGTTTCTTGAGCCCCGACGACTTCAGTGATCAGAATGTCCAAGTGTTTTTGCCCGTGAAGCATCCCTTGACTCTTAACTCTGACCCCTGCGCGCCCCACTGCCCACAGGAGTCAGCTGTGCTCCCGGCGGCTTTTTCCAGAACTGGGGGCTGAGTGAGCTGCCCAGGGCTGGCTGTGGTGTGGACAGCCACGCCTCTGCTATGACCAGCGGTGGTGGTCTGCGAGACACTGCCCTGACGCCTGCCCGGCCTCGAGCAGGGTTCTCTGCACATGCCCAGGGCCAGAGCGCTTTTGTTTGCTGGAATGGACACACTTGAGCCTCCTTCCTGCAGCAGAGCAGCCCTCACCTTGGTCTGGAGAGCCTCCGACCACTCGGGAGCTAAAATCATAGGACGCTGCCCCAGGTAGCTGAGCTGCATTTCAAAGGACTGACCTCAGTGAGCCCAGAACTTGCATCTTCCCATACAAAGAACAACACTAATTCCTTAACTTGGGATGTCTGGTTTGCTTTAATTTACAGTAATCTTTTGATGTTCAGACTACCTGCCCTTTGTTGCATAACTTCTATAGAACCTGGCTCCTTCCTGCATCTCCAGAGCTGTTCTCTCAGGGCTGCTTGAGACGCTGCCTCCCGGGCTTGAAGTCATAAAAATTCATTCCTGCCGAATAAAACCTAACTCTCAAAATAATTTTTAAGTCCACAGATCAGAGACGGTATGAAGATAAAGAGCTCTGGGGGCCTCCCTAGGAATTTGAACTTCACCCTGAGGATAAGAGGATTAAATGCAAAGAAGGTTTCAGATTTTCATTTACGGAAATTGTCATTTAGGAAAATTCCTCTTACCTCAGGAGAGCCGTTAGATATTTTTGAAAAGGGATAAAACTGATGCAAGCACAGAAGGTTAGAGGCGTGTTTGGAAACAATGAATCTGCATTTCTTTGAAACTGATTTTCACATTGTATTTTCCCCTGATTCAGGCTGGTTGCATCAACTGTGAAAATTTACCGTGGACCCTGCATGACAGAGACTCACATGGTACTTCAGTCTGTGTGATTGTTAAGGCCAAACTGGACAACTTTATCAAACTCAGGTGTGATCCAGGACGAAGAGTCTCCCAGAGGCGGTCTGTGCTGTTGACAGCTGCCTCTGGGTGGGAAGTCTGCACACCCCTGCAATTATTTCTGGATAAGACCAGCACCATTAAATGTACTCATCTTGGACATAAATTAATCATGGGCAAATTCTGAAGAAACAAACCTTAATTTGTCAGAGGTAGAAATGAAGAGCAAAAAAGGAAGTTCCTGTTCAATGCCAGTTTGTCTGTTTGCTTTCTGAAAGCTACTGAGGAAGTTTTAACTCTTCCCTGAGCCGGCGTGCGTGAGGGCAGCGGATGGGTGGCGGGGTCTGGATTCAGCTGGTCACCCAGCAAGAGCAAGTGGCTCAGGGACGCCAGAGCAGCCGGAGTGAAGGGCCAAATGGGTTTGATATTAGGAATATCACTTATTTTTAAATATTTTTAAATTTTTAATTAAAGGATAATTACTTCACAATATTGTGTTGGTTTCTACCAACATCAATATGAATCAGTCATTTGTCCCCTCCCTCCCCAAAAGACCCTGAAAATTAAAAAAAAAAGTTATACATTTTGACCTATCCCAGTGCAACAATTGAAATGTTGTTTTGAAAACATTACCCTTGGGGAAGTCTTAAAGTTGTAGAGTCTTACAAGTCAGAATTAATCATTAATAGGTCTGTAGTCTTTCTTAAGATTTGGTGATAGCTAGCTTTAACAAACCAACTCAACTGTGTAAGCTCTAGCCAGATAGCCAGGTACAAAAGAGTGCGAAGAAGCTGAAAGTGTTAGTCACTCAGTTGTGACACTGTGTGAGCCCGTGGACTGTAGTCTGCCAGGCTGCTCTGTCCACGGGGCTCTCCAGGCGAGAACACTGGAGTGGGCTGCCATGACCTCCTCCAGGGGATCTTCCCCACCCAGGGATTGAACCTTTGTCTCCTGCATTGCAGGTGTACTCTTTACTGTCTGAGCCACCAGGGAAACCCAGGAAGAGATGAACTCTCTTTAAAAAATAATGAGATGAAGAAGACCAGCAGATGCGTGGACCTCTGACTGTGTCCCTGGCTGGGCAGCATCACTCCCACGTGCCTGGAAAGGCCACAGAAACCTGAGC
The DNA here is from genome assembly GCF_023699985.2 of Odocoileus virginianus. NCBI lineage: Eukaryota > Metazoa > Chordata > Mammalia > Artiodactyla > Cervidae > Odocoileus > Odocoileus virginianus. Next base: position 54,012,801 of record NC_069695.1, read on the forward strand.
CCAGCCTGCAGGCTGCAGTCAGGAAACCTGGGGTGCGCCCAGCTTGCTGGGCGGGCCAAGTCCTCCAGGGGGCGCTGCTGCCCACCCACGGTTGGGCTAAGAAGCTCTCCTCTGTGTTTTGCAATTTCCCATTCTGTGGCCAACCTTACCTTTCAACCAATACTTACTTTCAGGTTGGTGCTATAGACCGAAGGTCCCTGTTCAGGAGGACTGTGAGCCACTTAAAGCAAAGGTTCTGTGTTAGTTAAAGCTGAAAGGCATCAAGGAGAAGCTTAGGGCTTCAGTAAGTAGAATTGCAAAAATATATCCATTATTTATGAAAAGTACATTCAAGACTTGACCTTGTATTCAGCTGAGCTCACTGCTTCAGCTTTATTGCTAGAGAATGACTCCCTGAAAGAAGTGGTGATATGGGATCTAAATCACCATGTCATTTGGAAGAGTGGCCCAAGGATGGCCTGGAAATCGCATCCACGAATAGCTTCAGCAAGGCTGCTTGCCTGTCTCTAGAGATTTCTCCAAGGTGAACTCTAGGGGGCGCTACAGAACCACGCTCGAGAAAGCAAGCGGAAGGTGTCTGTGCTTCTGTGTTTAAGGAGACGAACTTTGGAAAATCAGAATTACCAGCTGGTGGCTTTATTGTGTCAGCTATGCTGCAGGGGGGTTTTATCTGCTGAACTTGGTGAGTTGTCAGATTAGGCAAAAGTTTCCAAGTAACACAGGCTCCAATGAACAGCAACTGATTATATGTGTACATAGAAAAATATTTTAAAATTACCGATTGATTGAAAAATTATCATTAAAAAATTTACAAAATATCCACTCAGTAAAATCACACAATGTATTAGTGAAAACTGGAGCATCCCCTTTCACTCTCTTATACATGTATTGTAGAGATAGCTATGTTTACACATCAAATGTTTAAAAAAACTGACAAGACTATACCTATTGTTTTGTAGCTATTTTTTTGTACTCCTAAGTACATTTCTTGCTGTATTTCCTTGTAAGCGTAGGTTAGATATGCATTCAATGTGTTTCAGTGCACTTCACAGACATGCTTCTTTCCAGGGGATGGACAGAGACCACAGAATGAATGTACTGTAAGCCATGCTCCAGTGTCATTGGATAGGTGTTTAGATCACCTCCAGTTCTCTCACTATCGCATAACACTGCAGTGCCTCTCAGATGAGGGCGATGACGCGTAGTTATCTCTGTAGAAACAACCCCTAGAAGAGGCTCAGCTCACTTTCATCATCACCCTCACTGCCATTAGTGATGTGGTTTATTCCGGAAACCGTCAGGGCTTTTCTTATAGCTTACTCTTCCAGACTCAGTTTAAAACCACCTTTGTCGAGTTTCCCACCATCCTTCTACAACTGGAATGAACTTTCGATTGAAAGTGCGTTGAAGTTATGGATTAATGTTGGGGGAAATCACTATAGAGTACTTAAAATATTGTCTACATTTTCTTTTTACACGATGTGTCTGGATACTTTGCGTATACGAAGAAGTGTATCTTATTTTTTTGATTAATTCATGGGGAAGCTATGTTTTTCTATGTCAGTCTTCCACTGAGCTGCTTTATTTTTAATTGAAGTACAGTTAGTTTGAAATATATTAGTTTCAGGTGTACAAGATAGTGATGCAACATTTTTATAGGTTATACTTCATTTAAAGCTATTACAGAAATGACACTGTCTCCACGCTGCACAACAGATCCTTGTTGCTTATTTACTTGATGCACAGTGGTTTGTGTCTCCTAATCCTCCACCTCTACCCGGCCCCTCGCCCATCCCTCTCCCCCCATAACCCCTGGTTTGTGCCCTGTATCCACAAGTCTATTTCTGTTTTATTAAATATATTCATTGGTTTCATTCTTCAGATTCCACATATAAATGATAATGTTGAACTATTTTATTGAACTCTTCAGTTTGAATGTTTGTTTCTTCTTGATATTTAGACAATTACCCCATGTGTGAAAACAGGACAGTTTAATTCTCCTTCCCTGTGTTTTCAGGCTTTTATTTCTTTTCTTGCCATATTCCATTAGTGGCACATAAGATTAATGGCGTATCCCATTAATGGCAATGAGATTGTTTTATAGGTTCCTTTTGTGTGTACAGATGTTGCTATTGCCTCTATGTCCAGAAGACATATTTCAGAAAGTTCTGCTTTCTCTTTGCTCTGAAAGAGTTTAAATTACAAGAAAAAGAGCTGAGCTTCTTGGAACCTTGACAGACTTCATCCAGTGCCCTAGTATTTTGCCCTGCATGGATGTACACTATTTCATTTCTTCCTTGTCATTATTACACTTATCTATTAAATAACAGAAATGTTATTTAATGGCATGTACATTGCTACTCAATATCCTTTCAAAACTAATACTTAAGTATCATTAATACGGAATATTTTAAAAGTCTTTATTGAACTTACTAGAATACTATTTCTGTTTTATGCTTTAGTCTTCCAGGTGGCTTTGGATTTTTCTTTTTTTTTTAACAGTGGGGCTTGTGGGATCTTAGTTCCCTGACTAGGGATCAAACCTGTATCCCCTGCATTGGAAGGTGAAGCCTTAACCACTGGACCATGAGGGAAGTATCACTAAGTACCATATTTCATAAATTATTTTAGTCTTATAGAGTTCAGTGAGAAAAAAATGGGCAAAAGTCTGGAAAATATAAAAAGCAGAAGTGAAACTGAAGTGAAGTCGCTCAGTCGTGTCTTTGCGACCCCGTGGACTGTAGCCTACCAGGCTCCTCCATCCATGGGATTCTCCAGGCAAGAATACTGGAGTGGGTTGCCATTTCCTTCTCCAGGGGATCTTCCCAACCCAGGGATTGAACTCGGGTCTCCTGCACTGCAGGCAGACGCTTTACTCTCTGAGCCACCAAGAAAGCTAAAAAGCAGAAGAGACAAAGTTTAAATCCTTTAATTTGAAAAAAATTAAGATTAAAAAATTAAAGAAAGAATGTTGGTAAATCCATGCCTTAAGAAAAAAAAATGGTGCCTTAAAATGTTAAAATTATGTATTCCAAATGACATTTTATTTTGAGTGTCCAACAATGAAACAGAATTTCAGTAACTTTCTCAAGGTTTGTCAATACTGCAGGACAGAACCAGATTTAACCTAAGGCGGGATCCCGTGCCGTCACCTGCTGCAGGACCACATCAGGGCAATAACTCACGGAGGCCGCCAGCCCTTCTCTGCAGGCTCATGTGGGGACAGCTGTGTAACTGCAGAGACAGCGTCCCAAGTGGTGACATCACATGCATTCCCCCTGCAAGAAGAATGTTTCCATCGTGTGCTTAATATTCTGCCATGGTTGACGTTTAATTTTTCCCTGTGATTTTCTGGTTGCTCTTTTTTTCCTCACTGATAGAGGCAGCACAGGCCTCTAACTCACAGTCAAATGTATCCGGTGTCTTCTTTATACTGTATTGTACTGTATCTTTTATTACTGAATAACATCCCTTTATAATGTCTTCAAAGATTATATAAAAAAGACCACAGTTTCTGACTTATTCCACACTCAAAAGCATCTTTGTTTAGCCTTATCTGTGACAGGGCTTCCCAGGTGGTGCTAGGGGTAAAGAATCCGCCTACCAGTGCAGGAGATATGAGACACAGGTTCGATCCCTGGGTCGGGAAGATCCCCTGGAGGAGGAAATGACAACCCACTCCAGTATTCTTGCCTGGAGAATTCCACGGACAGAAGAGCCTTGCTGGCTACTGTCTGTGGGGTCACAAGGAATTGGACATGATTAAAGGGACTCCATGCATGCATGTGACCGATAATTTAGACAGCAGTTCCGCAGGCAATGAGGGAGACCCGGGTTTGATCCCTGGGTTGGGAAGATCCCCTGGAGATGGAAATGGCAACCCGTTCCAGTATTCTTGCCTGGAAAATCCCATGGATGGAGGAGCCTGGTAGGCTACAGTCCATGGGGTCGCAAAGAGTTGGACATGACTGAGAAGCTTCCCTTTCTTTCTTGTCTTTAGGGCAGGCTCAGGCCAGTCCAGTGTGTGCTGATCAAACAGTCAATGCTAGGCCCTTTCTTGGTCACCGGCAGTCAGCCTTCTCTGTGGAAGCTGCCACTTTCTCCTTCTAGTCTCAGAATTCTCAGGCTGTGTCTCCAGATGAGTCTTTACAAAGTCATCTTACTTGTCTCGGAGGGAATCCTTTTCGTGCTGAAAAGCTTTGCTCTTCTTCAGATATGCTGGGCAGGGCTTTCCCATTGTTTCTTGGCAATTTCTTCACCTCTGTTGCGTCTTTCAAGGTCGCGAAGAGTCAGACACAGGAGGACAGAAGTTCTAGCGTCGTTTTCACATTTTCTTTCTCTTCTTTCTTACTCTTTTGTTCTCTGTTTCACACTGGGGTACCTCTTTGACTCTATTTTGCAAGCCTGCTATACTTTTAAAAAGTTATCAGCATATTTTAACATCTAAAAGCCATTTTCCTCTCTGGTTGTTCCACATACTAGCACACAAGTTCATTTTGTGACTGAAATTTTGTCTGAAGTGGGCGACAGAGAATGAGGTGGTTGAATGGCATCACAGAATCAATGGATATGAGTTCAAGCAAACTCTGGGAGGTAGTGAAGGACAGGCGTGCTGCATTCCATGGGTTCACAAAGAGTCGGACATGACTTAGTGAGTGAACAACAATTTTGTCTTGCATCTCTTGGCATACTAGTTAAGGTTAATTTTTTTTCTATTCCCAGAGTAATTTCTGTCTTTTTTTCATGTTGGTGTGTATTGATCCTTCTCTCCTGGGTCACCCCTTTTCTTTACACTCCTGATGGTCTTTGATGACCTATTTATATGGGATGGGTTTTCTAGATTGTGTGAGTCTGATAAGCCTCAACCTCATTATGCACTTTTCTCCTAAAACAAGTTGCAATGCACCTAGCCACTGGATGTGGCTGCCTTGGGGCCTGGTTCTCCATCACTTGGTGTGGTCATGTCTCCTTCAAGGTTTAACCAGCTGCCAATCTGGACATGGGACAACAGACTGGTTCCAAACAGGGAAAGGAGAAAGTCAAGGCTGTATATTGTCACCCTGCTTATTTAACTTACATGCAGAGTACATCATGAGAAATGCTGGGCTGGATGAAGCACAAGCTGGAATCAAGATTGCCGGGAGAAATATCAATAACCTCAGATATGCAGATGACACCACCCTTATGGCAGAAAGCTAAGAAGAACTAATGAACCTCTTGATGAAAGTGAAAGAGGAGAGTGAAAAAGTTGGCTTGAGGCTCAACATTCAGAAAACTAAGATCATGGCATCTGGTCCATCACTTCATGGCAAATAGGTGGGGAAACAGTGGAAATAGTGACAGACTTAATTTTTCTGGGCTCCAAAAATCACTGTAGATGGTGACTGCAGCCATGAAATTAAAAGACGCTTGCTCCTTGGAAGGAAAGTTATGACCAACCTAGACAGCATATTAAAAAGCAGAGACATTACTTTGCCAACAAAGGTTTGGAAAGTCAAGGCTATGGTTTTTCCAGTGGTCATGTATGGATGTGAGAGTTGGAGTATAAAGAAAGCTGAGTGCTGAAGAATTGATGCTTTTGAACTGTGATGTTGGAGAAGAGTCTTGCGCACCCTTTGGACTGCAAGGAGATCAAATCATTCCATCCTAAGGATCAGTCCTGAGTGTTCATCAGAAGGACTGATGCTGAAGATGAAGCTCCAATACTTTGGCCACCTGATGCAAAGAGCCAACTCCTTGGAAAAGACCCTGATGCTGTGAAAGATTGAAGGCAGGAGGAGAATGGGACGACATCAAATGAGGTGGTTGGATGGCATCACTGACTCTATGGACATGAGTTTGAGTAAACCTCAGGAGTTGGTGATGGACAGGGAGGCCTGGCATGCTACAGTCCATGGGATCACAAAGAGCTGGATACGACTGAGTGACTGAACTGAACTGACTGAATCTGGGTCTGAATTGATCTTAGTTGTTCCCTGTGTGATTTGTGGAGATGCACCCTGGCTCAGACAGTAAAGAATCCGCCTGCAATGCAGGATACCTGGGTTCGATCCCTGGGACAGAAAGGTCCCCTGGAAAAGAAAATGGCAACTCACTCCAGTATTCTTGCCTGGAGAATCCCATGGACAGAGGCGCCTAGCAGGCTACAGTCCAGAGCATCGCACATGACTGAACATGCGTGCATGCACACTCCCTTTCCTAACCTGAATTTCCGTGTCTTCATACCCTGAGTGTCTGTGAAGATTCTGATGGTTAAAAACCCCGGGTTGCTTGTCCGTGAGTTGCTTCACACACTGATGCTGACCCTCTGGCCTCTCTTCGAACTCCTGTCCTGGCGACTCCTGGCCATCTGTAACGCCACCCTCTGCTGCCTTCTGCTTGCTCTTTACCTTGTTTCTTCCCCAGAGTTGGAAAGTCTGGAACCTCTGTGCCTGAACAGAGAGAGACGGGGTGATGGGTGGAGGTGGTGGTCAGAGTGGGCATGTGGGGTGAAGCACGGCTTACACTTAGGGGACAGAGGACGCCCGGCCAGATGCCTAGTCTCTGCCACCCTGCTTCTTTGGAAAACTGTTTTTACTTTTTTATTTATGGCCACACTCACAGCATGTGGGATCCTGGTTACCTGACCAGGGATCGAACCCATGTCCTCTGTACTAACTTCACAGAATGAAGTTTCTAGATATTTTGAATAATTTTAATATCTTTGAAATATCTTCTCCATCAAGTGTTTGGAAAAATAAAGTTTGTTACAGAGTTCACCTGGTAAAAACATAGAACTCTTAGGGGGTCTATAGCCCCCTAAGCCTATAGCCCTTTAAAAGAGATCTTGTTTTTCCTGAGTTCTATTTCTTTTATCAGCTCTGGAGTATTTGGGAGCCATTGATTATTTCCAGTGACTTAATCACTTAAAAAAATGCACACATATTTTAATTGGTTAGATTCAATACTGGGTTAATGTTACCTTGGTCACTATTAGTGTTATAGTCATTTATAAATTGTCTTGTTTGGTGGAGCTTATAAAAATATTATGGTGATTCAATGAAACAGAAGAGAAGGATGACTCAGAGCTACATTGTTCAAATAGACTATGGTTAGATTTAAACCTTTGCATGATGAAACGACATCCATTTGTTAAAATATCTTAAAATCGTATGATTACGATACTAACTGACAGCAAAGGTACAGCAGCGAGTGTCAGAAGCCCAGTTAGAGTCGCCCACATAGGTAGTGGCCGAGCCAAGACCAGCCTCCAGCCTCCTGCATTCGCTTGGATATGAAACAGCTCAAAACGGACAGACCCAGCGTGGGTCTCCGGTCCACTTCTCCAGCTTTGTGTATTAGCCCATTTAATTTTTACAGCATCCTTTGAGTCAGGAATTGTGGCCACTGTTGTCATAATCACCACCATCATCTGCAGTGGTCCAGATAAGAACATCCGGGCACAAAAGGAATTAAGCTTATTTTTTTTTTCCTTCTGTTGAGTGTTTTTTTAAATTCAAGTGGAGTTGATTTACCATTTTTTATTATTTACAAGCATACAATATAGTGATTCAGTATCTTTTACTGATATACACTTTTGAAAGTTATTCCTAGATAATGATTATAGTTGTGCTACCCAGTTCATCCTTGTTGCTTATCTATTTTATACACAGTAGTCAGTTTTTCTTAATCCTCTGCCCCAGCTCACCACTCCCCCCTTCCCTGTCCCATTTGGTAACCACTCGTCTGTTTTCTACGTCTGTGAGTCTGTTTCTATTTTTCATACACATTTCTTTGTATCATTTCTTAGATCCCACACATCAGCGGTCTCATCCAGTATTTGTCTCTCTCTGTCTGACATATTTCACTGAGAATAAAAATCTCTAGGTTCATCCATGTTGCTGCAAATTGCAGAATTTCGTTTTTTTTATGGCCATTGAGGTTTTTTGTGTCTCATCTCAAATGTCAGCATCATTCCACTGGGTATAAAAGATTATGCCTATTGGCCAAATTGCAGTGAACTCTCTTAACACCCCAGGGTACCCAGTGGCAAAGCTGGAATTTGAAGCTGGACGGTTTCAATCCCATATTCATATTACTATGTCATATAGAGATCTACCACCAGTGGCTCGGTGGCAAACAATCTGCCTGCCAGTGAAGGAGACGCAGGAGATGTGGGTTTGATCCTTGGGTTGGGAAGATTCCCTGAAGAGGGAAATGGAAACCCACTCCAGTATTCTTGCCTGGAGATTCCCATGGACAGAGGAGCCTGGTGGGCTACCGTCCACGGGGTTGCAGAAGAGTTGGATGTGACTGAGCCACTGAACACAGACACAGACCCAGATTTCAAGCTTCATATTTAAGGCATTGTTCATTGACCACTTTCAATCATGTGGTTGGGAAGTCTTTCTTTTAAGAGTATTTCACTTTATGCTCCATGATAAATATTATCAGACCTAGATTTCAAATATGACTTCACTTTTACCTTTATTGTCCTCTCCTGTGCAGCCAATAATCTGTGTGATGAAATTTTGATTAAGTGACTTATTTCTCATGTGGCTTATCTTCGGGGTGTCCTCTCCTAGAGGAATCAGAATAGTGACAGAAGCTTTATGACTCCCAGTCCAAACTGCACTCATTTTCAGAGTGAACGTGTCACTGTTATTAAAAGAAGTCCTCGTCTTCCCTCTCCCAGTAAAAGGGGGTACTTTGACCGTGTCAGGATCACGTGTTTGGACTTCCTGGGGCATTTCTCAGGAAATCTCCTGGTCTCTGGCTCTTCACTTCACAGAGTCGTTGACATCTTTGAGGAGTTGATAAAGCTAGGATGCTTGCTGCACATGATTCTGAAAAACATTTCAGGAGCTTCATGGATGCAAGACGCCCATCTATGAAGCCAGCCTGGACCCCAGAGGACAAAGAGTTACTTGGGTGCAGAGCTGACATCTAGGTTGGATGTTCCCTGAAGGTTTTGGTTCCCAGACCCTGATAACCCTTCGGAGCCTGCAGACATGGCCTTGAGAGTGCTAGAGGTCCTTACCCCACGTGGCCGGAAGCAAAGGCAGGGCCTCTGCTTTGTGAGACCCACGCCAGCGCTCCTCCTGCTGGGGCTGAGTGCTGCAGGGTGCATCCACCTGACGCGAAAGGAAAGAGCTGCTCTCAAGGGCGCTGTGTGGTCTGCCCAGAGGGTGCTGGTGGTAGAGGGGTCAGCACCTGGGGGGTGGGGTTCTGCAGCTGCCTGAGAACCAGGAGATGACTGACTTGGGTTCCATCCCCAGTTAGAGAACTAAGATCTTGGAAGCCTCTCTGGACAGCCAAAATAATTTTTTTAAGAGTATACAATTTAGTGGCATTCGGCACATAGACAGCTCTGTGCAGCTGTCCCTGCTCTGCAGTTCCAGAACTTCTGCAGCATCGCAAAGCGAAGGTCTGTACCAATCAGCTCCCCCACCCCCGGCCCTGCCACCCCTCCTCGAATGTTCTGTCTGTCCCCAGGAATCTGCCTGTTTTAGGTAAAGTTCAATTTTATGCCTTTCATTATGACTTGAATTGTCTAACCATCTGCATGTGAAAGTAAACATTGTCACAAAATGTCAATATGGATTATGAAGGCAAAAGGGTTATGGGCCATTTGCAATTCTTATGGATGTTTTCCTGTTTTAAGATCATCCCAATAAATGTTCTTTTACATGATCTCACGGAGAATGAGATAATTGAATATACCTGGGTCAGACAGTGAACTAATGTACCATTGCTTTTACATAGAAAGGAGGTACTTGTTTCTGTGTAATTCCCAGGGATATTGTCACTTTATTAGGCAGGTTGCTGGGCACATCATAGCAAAGGATTATTAGTACATTAATATGCAACAATTAATTATGTTAAACTTCATTGTAATAAGCTGATTAGAACATTAGGTCGTGAAACGTGAGAGATTTGCTCCACAGCTTTCAATGCAGTTGTTAAACTATCCTAAGAAATTAAAAGATTTGATATATTAAATTAGCAGAAAATATTAGGTAATTTTGGATGGCATAATTGCCAGTGGTTCTAAGCACCACATATAATATCAAGCACTCTTCTACATATTTAATCTTAAGGAGATAAGCCATCAGAGGAAATAATTTCTACAAGCACAAAAGTTCATTGTGACCTTGCTTTCCATATTTCATTATCATAAGCAATCTAAATATTTAACAATAGAAAAAGAATTAAGTAAACGTTTGTCTCTCCACTTGGTGGATTAAAAGCGAGAGCTGACAAGAGCATAGAACAATGTCAGAAATTCTTTCAGGATAGAGCCAATAAAAGCCAGTGAATTGTTTTACAGGTGCCATATTTGTCATTATTTTTTTAAAAAATCCACTGAAACTGATCTTTGTTAAATCAATATTTAATCTAACTTCAATCCTCATTCCTCCTGACCTGTTGAAAATATTAATGATGCTGTCAACTGTCAGAACATCCAGGTTCTCCCCGCTCTCTGTCTCTCTCTTCTGTCCTTCTCCTACATACGGGGATATCCTTTCTCCAGTCACTTTTTGGTTTCTCAAATTCTTATTCCTTGAGTTTTAGGATTCCTCAAGCTTTGGCCATGCATCATCATTTCTTGGCATTCTGCACATGCTCCATGGTCTGACTTCTGCCTGGGATGTTAACCCAGGTGGGCTGCCTGCAGTAAGAAGCAGACCCCAATACATCAACCCCTCTATCAAGTAGAGATCTCTTTGAGACTCAGTATTCTGAGGCTTCGTTCAAGGCAGTGGGGCAGCTCTTCTCCTCAAGGTCTTCAGGGACCCAGGCCTCAATTTCCTTGGAGGGTCAGAACACAATTCCAATGGGTAATGTTTGAATAGAGCTGAATCTGGAGCTCAGGGCTCTCTGAGAAGTCGGTGGAGCAGGGAGGAGGGAGGAGCTTGAGGGAAGGCAGAGTCGGAGTTTCTTCCAGGCCGTGGCAATGGTTACGGGCTGAGGAGATGGAGCCCAGCAGAGGTGGACCCCTCCAGGACCAGGTGAGGGACCTGCTGGAGGAGGAGGCAGGAGGTGCTGGGACCAAGCATCAGGCCAGCTTGGGAGGAAGTGTGTGCTGACTGTGCTCACAGGACGTGGATGCTCTTGGAAGTGCAGTGGGCACTGAGTCATTTGCACCCAGAGTTTCGTGGTCTGTGTCCTGAGCTGGGAGTGGCTTGGGGACGGGGTCAGGGGTTCACGGCAGCCCCCAAGCACACCTGGTCCATAAGCAGGTCCCCATCCGGTGTGGAACCTGGAGTTCTGGTTTGACAACATTTTAAATGACTTCATTTGGACCTTTTGAGTGATTTTCTTGTAAAAGAGGAATTTCTGCCTGTAGTTTCAATTTATTGAGTCCTATGAGATGAAACAGTGACACTTTTTCTGGAAAGAGACTTGGAAGACGTCCTTCATTCTTTTAGACTAGAAAGTATATGTTTACTTCTCTTCTGAATATTTGAAAGTCTGGGTTTGAAATGAAGTATGTAGGAAAAGTAAAATCATCTCAGAGCATCCAAAGTACAAACGTATAGCTCTCGCTCCCTTTGTCAGGACTCCCTGGAATCCCTGTCTCTGTAACAAGACTTATCATCCTGTAAGTAATGGGTTTTTGTCTTTTTTCTTCGTGGGGCTATGTGTTCCTTGACATCACCCACATTGTTAACCATTTCTCCTGGTGAGCTCAGCCCAGATGGGGAGGCACCAGCCCCTCAGAGCACTGAGATCTATGAACACTGAGCTCTATGCAGACGATGCACGGATGCCGGGCTTAGTTGTGTTTTTCGATCCTTTGGACTGTAGCCTTCCAGGCTCCTCTGTCCATGGGATTCTCCAGGCAACAATACTGGAGCAGGTTGCCATTTCCTCCTCCAGGGGATCTTTCTGACCCAGGAATTGATCCTGAATCTCCTGTGAGTTCTGTGTTGCACTTGAATCCTTTACCTGTTGAGTCAAATTGGCCTCCTGGGTCATACTCCTTTCCTGTTTAACAAATAAACCCTGTATGTGAGGGAGGGTTTTGGTCACACATTTGCGGTCTGCAGGGCTCCTCCACTGCGTTCCCTCTGGGGCTGGTGTCTTCTGTTGTCACGATGCTGGGTGCTCGCACGGTGACGACGGAGCAGCACTGCCGGTCCGGGCCAGCCACCCCCTGTCCTGACTCTGGGTTTCGTCAGATTCCCCCAGGGTCTGCTTGGTCACCTGCTGGGGCGGCGTCTGTCAGCTTTCTCCACCTTAAACTTACTCTCTGCCACCTGCCCGCACTGTGGTCTTTGGAAGGAAGAATGTAAAAGGGTACATTTAAGGAAAGGGAGTTGCATCCATCTCTTTTGTCCATAATAAAAGATAAGATCCACGAAATAAGGAACCTGGCTTTGTTTTTTGTTCTGTTTTCAGAAACTAAAATAATTTTGGGCAAGTAGCAGGCACTGAAGGGTAATGAGTAAAAGAATAAAAACAGACTACATTCTTTCTCCTTCCAATTAAAGGGAAAAAGCTACCTTCAAATGCCCTAAGTATGACAAAAAAGAGGAGGAAAAGAAGCACGGAAATAGAAAACAAATAGGAAGTATTAGCATAAAATAAAATGTTAAAACTTAGGGTTATAAAAACTTATTATAACAATAAATGTAAACAGATTAAATTCACCAGGTTAAAAAAAAAGAGATTATTAAATTGGATTTTAGAGTAACTCAGTTATATTCTGTTTCCAAGAGATTTCAGGGCATCATGGGGCATAGAAGATTGAAAAAGGTTGAGCAGGCCAATGAAAAGCAACAGTGTTGGTATATTTGCAGTAATAACAATGTACACATTAATGGAATTATAACCCCAGCCATATAATATTAAAATAAGACCAAAACCCCACAGAGTATTATTTAAGAACATACGCATATGCCATAAATGCATAAATAAATGATCAACAGATGATACACTTAGGTTACCTGGAGATGCTGGGGTGAGGGTAAGGTTTGTGACTGGGGAAGAATACAAAAATGTTTTCAATTTATTGATAATTTATTTTATGATTCCAAGCTGCTTGATGGACCCGTTAGTATTGCATACAGTTTTATACTATCTGTTCCATGTTGAAAATAGTTAAAAATAATAAGAAAACCCTTCCCCAAATCTAATTACAAACAACTTCCAGTGCAGCGCAGGACACCATCACCGTGACAGTGTAGGTCAGAGGGCCACCTGGCCCTGAGGGTGATGGACAAGACAACTGAACAAGGTCTAGCCATCGTCTAAGGGAAGGCAAGGATGTTCTTGCTTTACTTGATAAGCTACTTAAACTCAATCTCGTCCTCTGGGAAATGGGTGTGGACACAAGAAGAAGGGAACTGCCAGCACTAAATGAAGCAAAGAATGCAGGTAAGATGCCTGGTACATAGCAGGTGTTCGATGAACTGCCTCAGAATCTTTCTGGAAATGAAGCAGAATACAACTATCCAGGTAAAGTCAAAGAGAAATCAAATCCCACTTACTCCCTAAACTTCTGAGGCCAGGGCAGACCTGTCTCAAGGTGCGCACTTCCATCACAGCACCTGCCCCCGGGGGACACTGTACCCTGTTCCCCACTGTTCGCCCCCTCAGCCACTGTGTCCAGCACCTAGTGGACCCTCGGGGGTCATCTGGAGAATGGTGGGAGGTATGGGGATACTTGAAAGGGAATATAGACAGATCATGTAAACACTGCGAATTGAAGGGATCAATTTCAGCCCCTTAATTGTGAATCGGTAAGCATATAACGCTTACTAATGCTCAAAATTCTCCAAGCCAGACTTCAGCAATACATGCACTGAGAACTTCTAGATGTTCAAGCTGGTTTTAGAAAAGGCAGAGGAACCAGAGATCAAATTGCCAATATCCGCTGGATCATCGATAAAGCAAGAGAGTTCCAGAAAAACATCCATTTCTGCCCTATTGACTACGCCAAAGCCTTCGACTGAATGGATCACAATAAACTGTGAAAAATTCTGAAAGAGATGGGCATACCAGACCACCTGACCTGCCTCTTGACCTGTATGCAGGTCAGGAAGCAACAGTTAGAACTGGACATGGAACAACAGACTGGTTCCAAATAGGAAAAGGAGTATGTCAAGGCTGTATATTGTCACCCTGCTTATTTGACTTATATGCAGAGTACATCATGAGAAACGCTGGGCTGGAAGAAGCACAAGCTGGAATCAAGATTGCTGGGAGAAATATCAAATAACCTCAGAAATGCAGATGACACCACCCTTATGGCAGAAAGTGAGGAGGAACTGAAAAGCCTCTTGATGAAAGTAAAAGAGGAGAGTGAAAAAGTTGGCTTAAAGCTTAACATTCAGAAAACTAAGATCATGGCATCTGGTCCCATCACCTCATGGGAAATAGATGGGGAGACAGTAGAAACAGTGTCAGACTTTATTTTTTTGGGTTCCAAAATCACTGCAGACGGTGACTGCAGCCATGAAATTCAAAGACGCTTACTCCTTGGAAGGAAAGTTATGACCAACCTAGACAGCATATTAATAAGAAGAGACATTACTTTGCCAACAAAGGTCTGTCTGGTCAAGGCTATGGTTTTTCCAGTGGTCATGTATGGATGTGAGAGTTGGACTGGAAGAAAGCTGAGCACTGAAAAATTGATGCTTTTGAACTGTGGTGTTGGAGAAGACTCCTGAGAGTCTCGTGGACTGCAAGGAGATCCAACCAGTCCATCCTAAAGGTGATCAGTCCTGGGTGTTCATTGGAAGGACTGATGCTGAAGCTGAAACTCCAATACTTTGGCCACCTGATGCGAAGAGTTGACTCGTTGGAAAAGACCCTGATGCTGGGAGGGATTGGGGTCAGGAGGAGAAGGGGATGATAGAGGATGAGATGGCTGGATGGCATCACCGACTCGATGGACATGAGTTTGAGTAAACGCCAGGAGTTGGTGATGGACAGGGAGGCCTGGTGTGCTGCGATTCATGGGGTCGCAAAGAGTCGGACACGACTGAGTGACTGAACTGAACTGAATACTTCTAGACTTAAAAAGCTCTTTTGTTGTCGGCGGATCCACAGCAATGAAATGAAATCTTTTCATTTTACAAATATTTCGCGCCTTCTGTATAAGTCACTCTGATGAGTAACATAAGGCAAAACTGATCTAAAGTTGGACGGTGTAAACAGGACACTTTCCCCTTTCATCTTACCCAGGTTTATCAAGAAAACTCAAACGGCCTCCCGTTTCCTTTCCAGCTAGTTCCCTCCCCAGAAGCCGGCAGGGTGGGGGTGGGGTCAGGGATTTTACAAAGGCCCAGGTGGCCGGAGGGCCAATCACCGGCTTCTGGGCTTCATTCCTGAGGCGGGGAGCGCGCTCCCCGACCGCCGGCCCTGGAGCGAAGGGACAAGCGGCGTAGATGGAGGAGGAGGCCTGCGCGACGCCCGCCTCCCCGCCCAGCGCGCCCTGTTCGCGCACAGCCTCGCTCGCCGCTGTCGAGGCGGGGGCTGCACCCCGGCGGCTGCTGCGGTCGCTGGACGCAAGCAGGTCCGCACTGCGCAGAGAAGACCGCGCGACTCTTCTCGGAGAGGCGGTGCGCGGCGACCCACCCCATTAGGATTCGTCCAGTCCCTGCGCGCGCCTCGACTTACGGGGGGCGGGGGGACCCCCCAGGGCAGCGCGGATTTCAGCCCGGCCGAGTCCTCACTACATCTCAGCGGCACCCTGCGGACGAAGGCGAAGGCGCAGACAGAGTTGACCAAAAACTACGAGGGGAAAGCGAAGCCGGCCGGTTGAGGGGCGCGGCGAGCCCTCTCCACGAACCGCGCGCTGCGCTGCTGCGCTCCCGGCTGTGTCCCCGGAACGCCGCGGGAAGGGAGACGCGCGGAGCAACAGGTGCAGCCCGCAGCCTCTCGGGGACGAGGGAAACGACCTGCAGGGGCGCGGAGCCGGTAAGGCGCAGAGAGGGTTCTCTCTTCCCGCAGGGCTGCGCCGGCCGGTCCCTCCTCCCCGGCTCGGTGGCGGATCAGCGGACGCCCGGCGCTCTTGGGACCGCCTCGCGAGTGCGGGAAGGTCCAGCTCCGGCTCCCGTCTGCGTCCTCTCCCAGGTGGCCTCGTCCGAAAAGACGGTGCCACTCGGCCCGGGCGCCTGGGTTCTGAGTGATCCGAGCTGGGTACCCCGGAGCCCCTCCTTCCCCGGCAGGCGCCCCTCGCCAGCGCGACCTAGGCTCCCCCTGCGCGCCATGGAGCTGGAGGCTGGGAACTTCAGCGAGGGGAACGCGAGCGGGCTCCAGCCCCCGACCCCGGAACCCAGGCCGCTCTTCGGCATCGGCGTGGAGAACTTCGTCACGCTGGTGGTGTTCGGCCTGATCTTCGCGCTCGGCGTGCTGGGCAACAGCCTGGTGATCACCGTACTGGCGCGCAGCAAGCCGGGCAAGCCGCGCAGCACCACTAACCTGTTCATCCTCAACCTGAGCATCGCCGACCTGGCCTACCTGCTCTTCTGCATCCCCTTCCAGGCCACCGTGTACGCGCTGCCCACCTGGGTGCTGGGCGCCTTCATCTGCAAGTTCATCCACTACTTCTTCACCGTGTCCATGCTGGTCAGCATCTTCACGCTGGCCGCGATGTCGGTGGACCGCTATGTGGCCATCGTGCACTCGCGCCGCTCCTCCGCCCTGCGGGTGTCCCGCAACGCGCTGCTGGGCGTGGGCTTCATCTGGGCGCTGTCCATCGCCATGGCCTCGCCGGTGGCCTACCACCAGCGCCTCTTCCACCGGGACGTCAGCAATCAGACCTTCTGCTGGGAGCAGTGGCCCAACCAGCGCCACAAGAAGGCCTACGTGGTGTGCACCTTCGTCTTCGGCTACCTGCTGCCGCTCCTGCTCATCTGCTTCTGTTACGCCAAGGTGCGGGGCGCGGGGCGGGTCCGCGGGCCCGGGGCGGCTCCTCTGTCCCCGCACCCCTCCAGGGTCCCGCCCCCTTGCCCTCGTCCCCCGCGAGTTTTCTGTCCGAGCCATCGCCTCCTCCGGCCGCGGCTTGGGCTTGCGCGAAAATTGCTTGGAGTTTGGGCGACACCAGGAAAGTTTGCAGGTCCGGGCGTCCGTCCCGGGCCCCGCAAGCCCTTGGCCTTGAGGTTGTCCCCACAGGAGGCGGGGTTCAACGCCCACTTCTCAGGAGGTTTTAGCCACGTGGCCCGCTCAGCCTGCATTTGATCGCCTGCGTGGCCGCAGCGTTACGCGAGCGCCCGGTCCTGCCGAGCGAGTCCTTTTGCTGGGTGGAGGGTCCGCGCCCCTCCGCAGCCCTCAACTGGGGTCCGATAGGGGGATTTCCCTGCCTGTAGGGTGCACGGGGCTGGGGCGCCGGCCAGGACCGGCTTTGTGAAACCGCTGCTCCTGGCGACAGAGCTTTGAATTTTATTTCACAACAGAAGTTAGGCATCATAAATCCAAATGGTCAGAAATATTTCCTCACGGATTCTCCAGAGAACGTTGGATGGGTGGGTTTGCAGCTGCCGTTTCCTCATTTCAGTCCTTTGAGGAGGAGGTAAAGAATATTAAGTGGTTCAGGTGGCAGGTCTAAAGCCTCAGCTGAGAGACACACAGCTGACACATCTCTGGTCCCCCTACCCCTGCAACTCCTCTCTGTGCAGTGCCCTTCCCCCCAGCTCAGCACAATCATGTTCTCTTTCATTAATAACACATGGTGTTGAAGATTGTATACTGATCTAAAAGCCTGACACCTTTTACACAACTTGTTTGTGTGTGTTAGTCACTCAGTCATATCTGACTCTTTGCAACCCCATGAACTGTAGCTGGTCAAGCTCCTCTGTCCATGGAATTCTCCAGGCATGAATACTGGAGTGCGTAGCCATTCCCTTTTCCAGGGGGTCTTCCCTACCTAGGGATCAGACATGGGTCTTCCACATTTTAGGGAGCACATATTATTTGCTGTCTGAGCCACAATATCTGCTTTATGATCAGGAGATGCAGTGGATGGGGTGAGACCCCCTCTCCCTGACACACCCTCCCCAGTACCATCGCCACTAGAGAAATACTTCTGTGACCGAATTCTGAGATCTGCACCATTTTATCATTTTATCTTCTCTCTCTCTCTCAGTTTCTTTCTGATAAGCTTGTGACTCTAGGACTCTGAATAATCAGGTGAAGTAGAACAGCAATCAGTTCTTATGTTACACTCATAGTTTGTTTCCCCCAGCAGAAATGTGGACTATGAGCCACCTGGTTTTGTTTGCCCCTCCCCCAGGCCATCTATCTAGAGCAGTGTCTATTTTGAAAGGTAATGTTTTTGGATATGATCTGAAAGAATGTCCTGCACCGAACGGTTGTGCATAAAGAGGCAGTAAAGGCAGGAAATCGGGATTCACTGTAGCTTAGCTCTTTGATAAATGGCTGGTTTATTCCCCTTGCTTCTGGCAAAAGCAAATCAAAGCTTGGTCTGCCCAGGGCCGTGGTCTCCTGTGTGCACTCCGTCACTTGATCTGCAGGCGACCCAGTGGGTTGGAGCCACTGTGCATATTTTATTGATAAGGAAGGAGGGTTTTGGAGGAGTGAAGCCGCTGATTGTGAGGCAGTGATTGCGGAGCTGGTAAAGCATTCAGGAAGGATTTCCATGCAGGGCTTCCTAGCCCCCTGGGGGAGGTGGGCCTGTGGGGCATAGGCCTTGAGATTAGAGAGGCTTTTCTTTCATCATTACATGGATTATACTTGAAGCATATTCTTCCTTTGTTTCCCAAAAGTCTGGTCTTTTGGAAATTCAGGTCTTTTTAATGGAAACAAAAGATAAACTTCTAGGAAGGAACCAGCCTACATTTCTGTCATTTGAGACTTTATAAAAGTCACACCTAAGGCGAAGTTTTTAAATTAAAAAATTCAGAAAATACATGATCATTGGGATTTTCTTAAAATATGGAAATAGTTTGCTTTTAAGCATAACTGGAAATTCCTTTGAAACTCAAAGCAATATTTGCATATTCGTTCTAGGGCTTGAAGAAAGGTAAAGATTAAAGACTTCAGTTGCTGTCCTTTGATTCAGTCACTGTGTACTTTGCATGGAAGGGTTTTGCTACTTAAATGTTACATTCGGGATTGATTGTTACCCCAAGGCCCAGATCAAAAGACATATAAAATCACAGTGTTGTTTTTTAAGTTAACAAAAGGAATTGCATTCCAGAGTTGCCTTCTGCACTGACAGTTTAGTGGAAGGTCCTTTGCACGTGCCCTCCCTGGAGACCCAGAATGCCAGGCTGGAGGATGACTCTGGGGTGCCCTCTGCTGCTGGGGGGCTGGCTCGCTCTTCCTCAGGGCAGTGCTTGTCCTGGGCCCTCCTTGGCCTGACACAAGATGAACTCGTGACCTGCCCAGTTCCTCCACATTCCTGGAGATGTCCTGTGCCAGGACGGGTGTAGGCCTCCTGTGCACACTTCTGAAAGTACAAGTGACGGAGAAGTGTCCACTCACCACTGTCATCAGCTTCCAGAGAAACGCAGTCATAACCCTTTCTCCTTTGATGGCGAGACCTTCATGGGGTCCGTCACATGCATCAGTGTGGGCCCGTAGTGTGTGCTCATGAAGTGGAGCAGAGCCAGGAGAAACACAGTTAGGCGTTCTCCCTGTGGGCCACTCTGCGACATTCCTTAGGTGTTGTAGTTATGAGATGTGACCCCCGACTCTGTGGAAGGGCTGAGTGGCCCCAGGCCGTGTAACGTAGCAGGGAACATCTGACTTTTCCACGTGGGGTCCTCTCCAGGCAGCCCTCGCTGATGCTGCCTTGCCACCTCTCCCTTTCTTTCAGTGACCGGGGTCCCCCTCTGGCGGTGGGGAGGCTGTCCACAAGGAACCTGGCCAGGCTGGTCCTCTCCGGGAGGGGCCCTGTCCAGCCCGTTCCTTCCTCTTGAAAGTCCTCTTCATTTGTTCCTGCACAAGCCTCCCTTCTGTTGTTGTCTTCCATTACATTTTTAATACCCCAGTTGCTGACGGCAGGACAGTAGACGGACCCGTTGTCGCTGTACTGAGAGTGACCGCAGATGTCCCCGTAGTGAGAGAGAGGCTTGTCTTGTGGAGGATGCTGAGCCCTTGTGGGAAGTGAGCAGCATTTCGGTAGAGCTGGGAGTTTGGAGTCAGAAATTCACACCCCACGACAGCTGCTTGACCAGGGTAGGGAATCGTGAAAGTGAAGTGAAAGTGTTAGTCGCTCAGTCCTGTCTGCCTCTTTGTGACTCCAGGGACTGTAGCCCACCAGGCTCCTCTGTCCGTGGGATTCTCCAGGCAAGAATACTGAAGTGGGGTGCCATGGCCTTCTCCAGGGGATCTTCCCGACCCAGGCATGGAACCCATTGCAGGCAGATTCTTTACCGTATGAGCCACCAGGGAAGCCCAGGGAATCGTGAAGTGGTGGATAAATCCTGCGGCTTTTCCATCAGGCAGTGACTGATGACTCGAGTGTTGCATCCGCCCAGACAGAGTAGCTTTCGTAATACTAGTTCAATCTGATTAAATTATTTCCATGCTGTGGTGCTCCAGGGGGACAGGGAGATGGCTGGAACACTGTTTCCACTGTTTGGGGGGGACTCACTGAGCAATTGATGGGCAGTCTCAAGCCCTTAGTTGCCCTGAGCTGATTTTCTTTAGGTTTTTCACTCAGATGGGACATAAGAATGAACTCAAGACCTGCCTGGTGTGTGTACCACCATCCTGATCCTGTTGTACAGCTTGTGTTGCAAACTCTTATGTGGAACCACAGTGTCTCACATCTTTTCTCCTGAGTATGATGCTGGCAGGAGAAGACAAAACTGGTGTTTCTAAGGAAGGAAGCAAGTGTCTCCCTGGAAGCCTCCCTGGTGGGACAGTAGTCTTGGAACCTTGCAGAATGGTGGTCTGTCAGCCATCACTGTTGTTGGAAGGCAGTCTGCAGTCTTTCTACGCATCTAGGATTTCGCATATAGCAGGGACCTGGGATTGTGGAAAGGTAGAATCTTAGGGGAAACCAGGTGGCAGGGAGGCCAGCGGGGGTGTAGGTGTGGGCAGCAGAGTGGGTCTTTCTGGAGGAAACCTCGGAGCTCCCTGCACCAGAGCTGACGGGTGCTCTGGACACAGTTGGCTAGAAGACCGGACGTCCATGGCAATCCATGGTCGTCATTACTCCACCAGCTCCTGTGAATTTCAGCTTGCATGACTTTGTAAACCATGGTCTTCCCTTTTCAGAAATCAGGAAATGTCAATGCAAAATGGACAATGAATTTTGCAATTCTGAGGCAAACCTGATTTTATTAGTTTGTGTTTTTCAGGTCCTTAACCATTTGCATAAAAAGTTGAAGAACGTGTCAAAGAAGTCAGAGGCGTCAAAGAAAAAGGTAAAATTCCTGGGTTTACATTCTCTGTGCCATTTCTGGAGCTTGGTTTAATGTATATTCTTAACTCTCCTGCATCCTCCTGTGAAATTTTGGTTCCTGGGTTCAGAGAACATCTTAGCCCTGGGGAGAGAGGAGACATGGAGAGATCTGAGCTGCTGAGAGTGGGCAGGTGACTGAGCTGCCAGAGAACGTGGGTGGAGGTCTGGGGAGGGGCTGAAAGGTGTCTCTTCTGGATTCTGAGCCTCTGGAGAAGGTGCGCTGTAGGTGACTGGCATAGGGTGTCAGGTGGCTGGACCCACAATTTGCTTGAAACTGCAGGTGGTGCTCGTGATAAAGAACCCACCTGCAAGTGCAGGAGTCCCGAGTTCCATTCCTGGTTTGGGGGGTTCCCTCGAGGAGGGCACAGTACTCTCCAGTACTCTTGCCTGCAGAACCCCGTGGACAGAGGAGCCTGGCCGGCTACAGTCCATGCAGTCTCAGAGACACAACTGAAGCGACTCAGCAGACACGCTTCTTTTAGTGTGTATTTACTGTCTCTGATGTGGTCCCAGGAGGCCCGTCTTAATTATCTTTCGAGCGAGCATTGCTGTATCCCTCCCGGAAGCCTCAAAGCAGTTGCTCTGCTCTGCTCTCCTCCTCGCAGAAAAGTGCCGACTTGGTCCCCTGGGGGCAGAACTGATGGGAGGGGCCTGAGGGGAGTCCAGCCCATCTTAATTGTCTTTGTCCTTCTCCCCGGAATCCCGATTCCCACAAGCTTCCTCTGAAGGGTTTGACAGCATCTAACATCCTGCAATTTATTATATTTCAAACCCATTTTGAGGACAAGCTATTTTACAAATCAGGATTAATTTACCTCTTACTCAGATCATATCCTGGAGAAGGAAATGACAACCCACTCCAGTATTTTTGCCTGGAAAATCCCATGGAGAGGAGCCTGGTGGGCTGCAGTCCCTAGAGTCACAAAGAGTTGGATACGACTAAGTGACTGAACTGAACTGAAAGATTAGTGAGCATTTTAACATTTACATTGTTTGGCTTTATACATGTATGTGTACATATGGGTGTATTGTTGTTGTGTTAGTTGCTCAGTCATTTCCGACTCTTTGTGACTTCACGGACTGTTGCCTGCCAGGCTCCTCAGTCCATGGGATTCTCCAGGCAAGAATACTGGAGTGGGCTGCTGTGCCCTCCTCCAGGGGATCTTCCCAATGCAGGGGTCGAACCCAGGTCTCCTGCATTGCAGGCAGACTCTACCAGCTGAGCCACCAGGGAACGTATGGCGCTTGGGGGTTTAGTAGCTAAGTTGTGTCCGACTCTTGTGACCCCATGGACTACAGCCTGCCAGGCTCCTCTGTCCATGGGATTCTCCAGGCAAGAATGCTGGAGTGGGTTGCCATTTCCTTCTCCAAAGGGAACATATATATATAAATGCAATTCTTCCCAAGGGAAAGTGAAAGTGAAGTCGCTCAGTCGTGTCAGACTCTTCACGACCCATGGACTGTAGCCTACCAGGCTCCTCCATCCATGGGATTTTCCAGGCAAGAGTACTGGAGTGGGTTGCCATTGCCTTCTCCAGGATATGATCTGAGGGGGAGAAGGTCTCAGCATTTGGAGGAGGGAAGATTTTCTCTTCTATTCTCACAAGCTCTGACCCTTAATAACCACTGAACAGATGTCAGATCTCTTTTGATGTTTTTAATTACCTCCTTGTTTGCACAGAACAAATGGTTTGTGTATGTGCATGTACCTGCATCTAGGCCAGGGCTAGCAGACAGGCGTGGGGAGTAGAGTAGGAAGACGGAACGGGGAGACGGGGGCAGAGGAGGGGAGGGCCCGGGGTGGATCGGCTCAGCTGATGCTGCCCTGGGTCCTGGCAGAGAAGAGTGCTCCTGGCTGTGCACACGCTCAGTTTCTGATGGATCATGGGGTGATGCGAGACGATCTTGGAGTTTTATTCATTTCAGTTGTGCCTGTTTCAGGCTCCCCGCCTCGGTGGCTGCGTAGAGCCCCTTCCCCTTCCCCTGTCCATCCACAAGGGCTCCACTTCATGTGAAGGCTGGTAGCGCTCCTGGGGTGGAGGGTTAGGTTCAACACAAATGTGCTCAACAGCTATCCTGCCTGTTTGGAGGAAAATAGAGAAGAGTGTGCTTTCCTTTGTCAAAATAGTAGTGACCACAGTACAGAGCCGGGCCTTGATTAACACTAGGCTTGGCTGGACCTAAAGAAACGTTTTCTGGCACAAGGCTGATCAGATAGGAAAACAAGATTCCTAACAATTTCTGGAAGACTTCCCAGTGGGTTAGCCTTCCCCAGGATGGTTCCTGGTAATAGGGAGGTAGATGCGAGACCCTCATGGTACCTTCTTAACCACGAGATTCTTTTGACAGTGGCTCTTTTCCCCCATCTGGCTTGGAGTAACTCAGCAAGCTTTTTGGCTGTCATTTGTACAATTTACAAAATGTTTCTCATCAGTCTCATCATTTACTCACTTTTTCCTTCCCTGCCAAGTTCCATTAGATGGATTATGTGTAAAATTCTTTGAAGGAAAAAAAATCAGATGTCTCAGATGGCTTGAAAAAGAGCATCTCACAGGAAGAGGAGAAATTACTATTTTTCAGATACTTTCAGTGCAAGAAGTAAAAAGAAGGCAGGCTAATAAAAGGCCCAACCTTAGGTATAAGAATTCATGCAGAGGCTTGGCACGTAACTTTCAACAAGGACTTCTTCTCTATCAAACGGTAATGGTGTGGTTCTGTACCACACATGGACAGACGGGGAACGTAGGCAATACGTTGGGTGTAAATCCATCTGTGGTTCAGGCAAATGATACTGTAAGAAATGAAAATGGCCCCCATCCCCACAGAGGGCCTCGTCTCCTCACTGACTGACTTTTCTAAGGGGAACCTTTCAGAGGAGATGGTGTGGGTCAGCCCAGGTGCAGTTAGCACCAAAGAAGCACTTCAGCCCCCTTGATGGGGGCAAGGCCGCTTGGTTTTGTTATGGCTTCTGTGGAATTCTTCACTGATTCTTTAAGCACTCATGAGCTATGCAGGAAGGCAGGTTCCTGGGCGGGTACGTCATCCGCACGACCTGTGGAAGCATGAGACCCCAATACCTGAAGTGCTGTGTGATGATGGCTCGCTGAAAACCCAGGTACAGTCGCTCAGTCCTGTCTGACTCTTTGCGACCCCATGGACTGCAGCACGCCAGGCCTCCCTGTCCATCACCAAACTCATGTCCATTGAGTCGGTGATGCCATCCAGCCATCTCATCCTCTGTCATCCCCTTCTCCTCCTGCCTTCAATCTTTCCCAGCATCAGGATCTTTTCTGATGAGTCAGTTCTTTGCATCAGGTGGCCAAAGTTTTGGAGCTTCTGCTTCAACATCAGTCCTTCCAATGAATATTCAGGACTTTATGATGGACTGGTTGGATCTCCTTACAGTCCAAGGGACTCTCAAGAATCTTCTTCAGCACCACAGTTGAAAAGTATCAATTCTTCGGTGCTCAGCCATTATTTTGTTAGTACAGTGAGTTATTTTGACCAGATCTTGACCTTGAACTCGTATGTTCCAGGTGCATGTTTTCTGCGTTGGGGGTAGGTGAGGGTGCTGTTTTGTGGGTGGATGTCTTCCCAGTTCCCTGGTCCTGCTCCTCTGACGTGAGGGAGACACAGGAGGGAGCCACACACGTCTCTCCCTGGGCACCTTGATGCGCTCCCCTAATGTGATGCTGTAGTTGGTGTGGAGGCCACTGGGGTGCAGGGCTGAGCGCCAGGGCCTGTGTGCAGGGCGCCTACTCCCATACCAGCTCGGATGGGCTGAGATGCCTGTGAAATAGGCAGAAAATAAATAGTGAACCTTTGTTGACACATAACTGGGAGCATAAACATTGTATTAAACAAGCATTCTGTTAAATTCTTTTGGGAGCATCATTTGATAAATGATAAAGTTTATGTAAGTACCCATTGATATTCTTACAATATTATTATATTGTAATCTTAAGGCACTCACATTCCAAAGCTACAGGCAGACCAAGGAAAGGAACCCCATTCATGGTTCTGAAAAGACCAGTGGACCTGCTAAAAAGAAAAGGCAGATTTTGAGTGAACTTGGGTAAATACACACAGTAACAAACCCTCCATAGAAAAGACACCCTGCTGACCGTCGCCCTACAGGGATACACATACAGTGAGGCTCTCATCTGTACGCTGTCGGGGTGTAGTTCTGCCCTCCGCTTGTTCCTAAGTGAAAACCTCGCGAAAGCAGCAGTGAAACAGAATACCCAGAGAGCATGCGTTCTGTGCCGCGCAGAGATGGCCTTCCTGTCTTAGGGAGGACAGCGGGTGTGCTCCGTGCTCTCTGCAGGTGTGACTGCGTCTAGATGGTTATTGACTCGTCAGGAGCACAGCCCATCATGCTGGGTAAACGGACGGACAGCAGGCGGTCCTTGGCCTAGGGAGCGGGGCGCTGGTCTGCCGTGTGTCGGGCACGCGGCAGCCTCAGTCTGTAACGCTGCTGTCCTGGAAACCCTGCGGTCAGGTTTGTACCTGAGTTGTTTGAAGGTGTTAAGTGGACCAGGTCCACTCAGAGAAACATCATGTTGGGTCGCCCCAGTCACAGGCCAGGAGGCTGAGGCACAGGGAGGTGGCCTCATTTTTCAGCATTGTAGGTGGATTCTTTACCATCTGAGCCACAAGGGAAGCTGGCCTCATTTTTCAAAGGTCATCAAACCCTCGGCTTTTGTGTGGCTCGTGGCACCTTCTGAGCACCCGGGTGGTCATAGTAAACATGAGCGTAACTCCCGTCTCCGGCGCCCTGACCACCCTTGCTCTGACCTCATCCTGAAGTCCGAGCGGCTCCTCTCCCACCTCTGCCGGGTTCCCTGGCTTCCAGCCTGCCTCTTGGACAAGCTTCCTCTCCGAGTCAGTCGGCTACCCCGTGTCTTTCCTGGAAGACTGCTATCTTAAGCCTCACGTTCTGGGTGCTATGGGCTGTGACAGCCGGATTCTAACTCACGGGAAGTAATAGCAAAGTCATTGTGTCACATGAGAACATTCCTGCAGGGTGGGGGCCAGGCGTCTCCTGTGAAAAGACCTGTGGGTCCACAACGGTCTCCTGGTTGGGGAGTCCCTGCTCCACGGTGTGAAGCTGCAGGGAAAATAAGCACCTTCCTTCTCTCTCTCCTTCCCCTCCACCCTCCCTCCCTGAATTCATGGATCCCAGTGGGCTCGGGTCTCTCCAGGGGCAAAGTGGACAGGGGGCCACTGGGCCATGCTTATAGCTCCTTTAGGGGTGTGACTGCGAGGTGAAGACCAGCGCCCAGAGCAGGTTTAGGATGCACTTGATTCTGTGAAAACGCACAGAAAGTTCCCTCTGTCGGTGCATGAGCTGGAATGCTGGGTTCCTGTCTGTTGTGACCAGCGCCTCTGCTTTCTTCCCTTCTCCTAGACCGCGCAGACGGTGCTGGTGGTGGTGGTGGTCTTCGGGGTCTCCTGGCTGCCCCACCACGTCATCCATCTCTGGGCTGAGTTTGGGGTGTTCCCGCTGACCCCCGCCTCCTTCTTCTTCAGGATCACTGCCCACTGCCTGGCCTACAGCAACTCCTCTGTGAACCCCATCATTTATGCCTTTCTCTCTGAAAACTTCAGGAAGGCTTATAAGCAAGTGTTCAAGTGCCATGCCCGCAAGGAGTCACCTCTTAATGACACTAAAGAAAATAAAAGTCGACTAGACACCCCACCATCAACCAATTGTACTCACGTGTGAAAAAAGAGTATTATTTAAAAGTGTGGTATTTGCATGCATGTGGACCAGACACAGAGAAATACATTGGGGTGTTAAGCAAGGCAGTAACTTGCTATCTTAACAACAATTCATATTATATTGTTTGAATTCCACTTGTGTTTAAAAAGTACTTCGATCTGCCTAGAAAATCCCTAGGTCTAGTGAAGGCCATTTCTAAATTTTATTTTATTTCTAAATTCTATTCCATAGGCAAAAGATAAAAATATAGTTTTATACAACTTAAGAAATGAAAGTTTCTCAAGAAACTTTATTTAAAGACTGTAAAGAGTCTATAATAGGACTCTCTAGATTTGTATTCTTTGTAAGATAAGGAAGAAGGGCCTATCAAGGTGGTCAGGAATATTTGTGATCTACATCTTGAAGTAAATTTAATTAGAAAACACATTTGTGCTTTAGTTCTTCAAATTTAAGATCGGGGTAATATTGAAACTGTATGTGTTTCAGATACTATTATGGACACTTGATCCTGAGTTTTATTTTTGTGGACATTTATATTGAGACATATATATTTGATAGAAATAAGCTTATTTGCACATTTGCTGCATCTGCTCCCAGTTGTAAACAGTGCATTGGGCTTCTGCAACGTGCTGTGTCCATCTGCAGTCATGAGGTCTCTTAAGCTTATCTCAGGTGGTCAGCAGGGGTTGCAGCATGACCCTGGGGTGTCAGCTGACAAACTACGCTGTGAACTTAGTCTTCGTTGAGATGTCAGTGACAAACTACGCTGTGAACTTAGTCTTCATTGAGATGACCAAAAAATCAGGGAAAACCACCACCTGTGACTGTTCTCATGGTGGAAGCTGTGAACGAGTTTCTGAGAATGAAACTGGATGTTAAAAATTTACATATATATATATTGACACACACATATATATATTTTAATGTATTAGCTATACCTTGAATCTACTCAAAAGGAGAATTTTTAAAATGTCAGTGAAGATGATGTACAGAAAATAATTTCTATAAACTCAGAATAATTTCTATGAATTATAAGTCACATGAGATAATGGTCATGCCATGTGAGAAAAGTTAGTAAGCGTAGTAAAATGTCTGGTTCAGATAAACTTTGAAAAAACAATCTAATGGTTGGACATAGCTGGGCATATTATGTACAAACAAATGCTTTTTTCATCAAATTTGTAATGATATCTAATGCATATTTATCCCAAATATCGTTCCCTCTAGAAATTTTAATTTGGGGTTCAAATCATCATAACAGTTTCAAATGTAGCTTTTGTGACAGTTTCATATTTAATAATGAGAAAACAGTATGAAAAGGTGAAATGATTCTATATTAGTAAATAATTTTCAGACTGCAAGACTGATATATATTAGGATGATACAAAAGCAAGAAAATTTTTTTAAAAAGAATTTTGTGTAATGCATACCTGCGTCATATGAGGACTTCATGTAAAATATCAAATTTTGGATCAAAAAGATCAACTCGATGTAAGTTTTGCATGTTAGCTTCTCTAGTTTGTGAATTTATTTTACTAACTATATTCCTCCAGCTAACAGTATTTACATTTGCCATGTTATAAATAGTTCTCTGGACAGAAGAGGAGAAAATTGTCAGAGAGGATGGGAAATCATGACTTTTCAAGTTTGATGGCCAGGGGAAAAATTGTACATACACCTATGTGAGTATTTTTAAGAACAAAATTCCTTCGCACAATTTTAGCACTTTATTCAAATATCGCAGCAGAAACATTTTATTCTGATGACGATACCGCATGTGTTTTGCAAAACAGGAAGCTGCCGTTGCAAATGTCAGGACAGCGTCTGTGTGTGTGGATTCACGCGGCTGTACAAAGAGGGCTCCTGCTTGGACTTGCTTGCGTGGCAGTGGTTCCCTGCACCGTTCCCCTTCCCGTTCCCACGCACACAAATGAAGCGTTGAAACAAACACAGTCGCCACTGCTGCTCTATTCGGGCAAGTGCTGAGAATGTGCTTGGACACGATGTATTTACCCTTGTCGCCTTGGTCACTTCCCGATGCTGTCATCACTGACTTGCAGAACCCAAGAGTGCCCAGTGTAAACGCGGATTGCTTCATTTTATAGGCAGGTGGGCTCTTCTTCTGTCCATCGTCATTCTAATCAATTCTTCTTGTTCAGAGTTTAGGTTGTCTCTTCCTCTAATGAGTTTTGTTGGTAACAGATGTCTGCAAAGATGTAAAACTGCATACAGTTTCCTGAGTGAGGGGTTCCAGAAGAACTTGTATTGCATCTGCAGACCAAGTACTTCTTGGGGCACCCTTGTAATCATGTGTAATTAATGGGGACCTATTCAGAGGCCCCATCCTTTCTTCACTGAATAACCCAGCGCCCCCAGCCCCACTCTCTTTCCCCTCACTACTAGCAGCCGGGCTAAAGGAGATACACTTCCCCGGTGTGCCTTTGAAGTCTGGATGCTGGGTAAACCTTGTTTTTCTGTGAACTTCAAAGAAAAATGATGCTTTCTCCTTAGACTTGGCTGCCCTAGTGGCCTAAGGCAGCTGTTATTTTTCTGGGCCTTTTGCTTTCTCATGGGGAGATGGCTCTGGAATATTTAAATAGCAGGCATAGTGACTTTCATAGGCATAAGCCACGATTTCGGTTCCTTACTGATGAATGTGGGGGTGCGGTTGAGGAGCTGGTCTTGTCCTGTCTCCTCAGGAGCTGCTGAGACAGAGTCTCTGCTGCTCCGACCACGTGTATGCTCAGCAGTGCGGGGGCTGAGCCCATTTCTGAGTATCTTAAGGAAATCCTTTTGCTGTAAATGGAACTGTTTTACTGCACACACTGGGGATCACACCATTGTTCCCTTCTCCTCTGCATCTCCAAGCCCTGTGTGCTCCCATCCTAACTTGCTCAGATCCAGAGTTCCTCACTCTGACATAAACCACAGTAAAATTCTCCCATCACCCCAGGCGTATCTGTGGAGAGATGTCTGAACTGCGTGACTCATGCAAGGCTAAAAGCTTCTTGTGACTCAACTTCAAATTGTGATCCTGAGGATAATTGCTTTTGCTTGATGTCCCAGATACATTGAGATGGTGCAGAAATAATTCCTAGACGTTAACTGATATCCAAGGTCAGGTTCTGTGCGGGAAAGGATCCCTTCTTTTTCCACAGATGCCATACGATCCTCAGTGCTTATGCTCGAAGCAGCCTTACATCAAGGAAAGCAATGTATTATACAGCTTTGTCATGTTCTTGCTGAATAATTTATTAAATGTGTATAAGAACCACATAGTCATATAAACTGAATCAAGAGATCAAAGTGGCTACTTCTGGAAACTTACCTAAAATCTGTCAACTTCCAGCTGCACTGATGCAAATATCTTCCTGACTTTAAGTTTGTAAGTGGTTTTCTCTGTAAGCTAGTCATGTTCTTCTGGGTCATCAAAAAATGTTGCATATTAAGTTATTTGTCAAGCAGATGTTAATGACTTGTTTATCTAACGATGTATTGATTTAAAAAATTTCCACATAGTTAGAGTAGGTAGCCTAAAATGCTGATGGTGACTTGTTATCTTGGAAAGAAAAAAATTGCAAAAGGGACTTAATTTATGCTATATTTTAATATTTCCTTTTTAAAAATGGAAAATTGAGCCTTCAGAACCACGTAAAAACTTCAGCATCCCTGGTGTGGGCTGGGTGTACATCAGGCAGGTGTGTGCAGGGGAGCCTGCCGGGCATTGTCTGCATAGCTCTGGGGCCTCTGTTTATTTTCCCATGAGAGCAAAGTATGACTCTGATGGGGGTTTCTTTTTCTCTGTGGGTGTGAATGGCCGGTGCATGCGCTCCGCCCTCTGAACCTGATATTCGGCCATGGGCAGGTCTGCTCGTGTGGTGAGGTCTCCAGGAACGGCAGCAGGCCTGGGCACAGCCCCTCTGCTGGGTCCTGCGGTCACGGTCAGGGCCCTCCCACACCTGTTCCCAGGCCTTGGAGATCTGGGTCCTGCCCCGGGGGCATCAGGGGTGGTGGGGACGCCTCAGTGATGGGGAGTGGGTGGGGAAGATGGTGGGTGACCTCTCTACTTCTGTGTACGTGGTGAAATACCCTTAGTCAAACTTTCTCTCTGGGTCTGTGAATGTTGGCTAAGTTTGCCGTATTCACACAATTGTATGACGAGCCAATTTTGTAGCTAAAGGTTTTGGTGTCACTTTGGGGTAGAAAGTTTCATCCTTTTTGGTCTCTTTTAAATTGAAGTGTAGTTGATTTACAATATTGTGTTAGTTTTTGGTGTATAGCAAAGAGACTCAGTTATACACACACACACACACACATATATATATATATACATATTCTTTTTCAGATTCTTTTCCACTACGGTTTATTATAAGACATTGAATAGAATTCCCTGTGCTGTGCAGCAGGCCCTTGTTGGCTACCTATTTTATATATATTGTGTGTATCTCTTAATCCCAAACTCCCAATCCCTTCTGCCCCTTCCCCTTTGGTAACTGTAGTTTTTTTTTTAATTGGAGGGCAATTACTCTACAATGTTGTGTTGGCTTCTGCCACACAGTAAGTTTGCTTTGTATGTCTGTGAGTCTGTTTCTGTTTTGTAAGTTCATTTGAATCATTTCTTTTTAGATTTTGCATATAAGGGCTGTCATTTCTCCTTCTCTGACTTCACTCAGTATGACAATCTCCAGATCTGTGCATATGGCTGCAAATGGCATTTTTTCATCCTTTTTTTTTTAATGACTGAGCAGTATTCCACTGTATGTATGTACCACATCTTCTTTATCCATTCATCTGTCGAAGGACATTTAGGTTTCTTTCATATCTTGGCTGTTCTGAATAATGCTGCTGTGAACACTGGGGTGCATGGGTCTTTTTGAATTAAGAGTTTTCTCTGGATTTACACCTGGAGTGGGATTGCGGGCTTGTATGCAAGTCCCATTCTTTTTGCTGGGGAATAGTTTTCTGAGAAGCTCAAGAAATCGGGGGCTGTGCCCCCAGTTCTCAACATTTTAGAGAAGCCACTGGCCACTGGCTGCTGGAATTAATGGGAACTGGCTTCTGCCACTTAGACTCTTAGGTAGTGGTGACCAGCAAGGTGACTGAGGGCTTGGGAGGAACCGTGCAGTCTGCTGTTGGTTTTCTTTGTGATGCCACGTTCTTATTTCAGAAGATCAGTTCAGTTCAGTCACTCAGTCGTGTCTGACACTTTGTGACTCCATGAATCACAGCACACCAGGCCTCTCTGTCCATCACAAACTCCTGGAGTTTACTCAAACTCATGCCCATCGAGTTGGTGATACCATCCAGCCATCTCATCCTCTGTCATCCCCTTCTCCTTCTGCCCCCAATCCCTCCCAGCATCAGGGTCTTTTCCAACGAGTCAACTCTTTGCATGAGGTGGCCAAAGTATTGGAGTTTCAGCTTCAGCATCAGTCCTTCCAATGAATACCCAGGACTGATCGCCTTCAGGATGGACTGGTTGGATCTCCTTGCAGTCCAAGGGACTCTCAAGAGTATTCTCCAACACCACAGTTCAAAAGCATCAATTTTTCGGTGCTCAGCTTTCTTCACAGTCCAACTCTCACATCCATACATGACCACTGGAAAAACCATAGCCTTGACCAGATGGACCTTTGTTGGCAAACTAATGTCTCTGCTTCTTAATATGCTGTCTAGGTTGGTCATAACTTTCCTTCCAAGGAGTAAGAGTCTTTGAATTTCATGGCTGCAGTCACCATCTGCAGTGATTTTGGAGCCCAAAAAATAAAGTCTGACACTGTTTCCACTGTCTCTCCATCTATTTCCCATGAGGTGATGGGACCAGATGCCATGATCTTAGTTTTCTGAATGTTGAGCTTTAAGCCAACTTTTTCACTCTCCTCTTTCACTTTCATCAACAGGCTTTTCAGTTCCTCTTCACTCTCTGCCATAAGGGTGGTGTCATCTGCATATTTGAGGTTATTGATGTTTCTCCCGGCAATCTTGATTCCAGCTTTTGCTTCTTCCAGCCCAGCGTTTCTCATGATGTACTCTGCATATAAGTTAAATAACCCAGGTGACAATATACAGCCTTGAGTACTCCTTTTCCTATTTGGAACCAGTCTCTTGTCCCATGTCCAGTTCTAACTGTTGCTTCCTGACCTGCATACAGGTTTCTCAAGAGGCAGGTCAGGTGGTCTGGTATTCCCCTCTCTTTCAGGATTTTCCACGGTTTAATGTGATCCACACAGTCGAAGGCTTTGGCGTAGTCAATAAAACAGAAATGGATGTTTTTCTGGAACTGTCTTGCTTTTTCGATGATCCAGTGGATATTGGCAATTTGATCTCTGGTTCCTCTGCCTTTTCTAAAACCAGCTTGAACATCTGGAAGTTCTCGGTTCACGTATTGCTGAAGCCTGGCTTGTAGAATTTTGAGCATTACTTTCCTAGCGTGTGAGATGAGTGCAATCGTGCGGTAGTTTGAGCATTCTTTGGGATTGCCTTTCTTAGGGATTGGAATGAAAACGGACCTTTTCCAGTCCTGTGGCCACTGCTGAGTTTTCCAAATTTGCTGGCATATTGAGTGCAGCACTTCCACAGCATCAGCATCATCTTTCAGGATTTGAAATAGCTCAACTGGAATTCCATCACCTCCACTAGCTTTGTTCATAGTGATGCTTTCTGGGGTGTTGCCTATTGAAACGAGAACTCGTTATGTGTTCTGAAGACCACTGTGGATCCATTAGGCTGTTTTCTCCCTTCAGCTGGCTTGTTTGGGGCTATCTTGCTGACGGGCCTTGCGGTGGGTTGCAATGCGGGAGTCCTGGCTGGCGCTGGTGGAGAGTGAGCTCTCAGCCCTCTGAGCGTGTCCGTCACGCCTTCAGCAGCAGAGCCAGTGGAGGGCCGACCTCCAGGCCCGCGGAGGCAGTGACGGTAAGCCTGGAGGGGACAGTTTGAGTCTGGGTGGTGAGGGGCACCCGTGGGGCTGACTGGCAAAGGAAGCCCGGGGCTCGTCACGCCTGGGCGTAAGCGGCAGACTCCAGGACAGCATGCCGCATCCCGTGTTGGCCCCGGAGCCCGCTCCTCCAGCCCTGGGGAGTCCCGCCCTCCCGGCCGAGCGCGGGAGTCGGCGGGCATCTGGGGAGCAGGCCCCGGCCCCCTCCCAGTTTGGCCGGAGGGGCTCTGCTTTCTTCTGCCTTCCGCTCTCCACACAAAGCTTCAGTGGAAACCTGAGAACGCTCACGCAGGCGTCATCCCCCGCCCGTGTCTAGGTCCGCTGTCTGACGACGCTGTCATTCCCTGCTTCTGCAGCTCAGACGTGTCCTTTCTCGTTCTCCCTGCTGTTTTAAAGTCACCCATCATTTCTGTGCTCGGGATGGTCTGAATTCGGTCATCTCTGAGGGGTTCACGTGTGGCCTGGGCCCTACCCCCACCTTCACTGTTGTCGTTGTTGTTGGTCTGATGACTCCTTCCTGGTTCCCTTGCTAACACTCCTCTCTTTAACAGCAAACTGTCGGAAATGCACGCAGGGAGAGCACATCACTTTTCTAGGGAGCACGAGTGAGCGATTTCTGCTTGGAACCAAAGGCGGGGAGCCGGTCTGCAGGTGTGGTCCGCCTGGGGGCCCTCTTTGGGGGCTGCCCCTAAATAAGTTGCCTTCTGGGAGTGGTCCTGGTCACGTCTGAGAGGCTCTGACTCAATAGACGGTGGGAGGACTCCTGCAGTCTGCCCGAGGCTGCAGCGGGTCCCCTGGGCTCGTTCCATCAGGCTCCCGCTCCCCTGACCCGCTGCAGCGGCCAAGTGCATCCACCTGTCTAAGGATATCCCACCATCCTCGGACTAGAACTTCCTAATCTGTTGTGAGTGAAGATGAAGCCTGGCTGGGACTTTGGGACACAGAACGACCAGAATGTAAACAGGTGTCTTGTCCTTCAGCATTGTAGGGTGTTGTTGTTGGGCTTAGTCACTCAGTCAGGTCCACTTTTTGTGACCCCCACGGCTCCCCTGTGGAGTTCCCAGGTAAGAATACTGGAGTGGGTTGCCATTTCCTTCTCCAGAGGCTGTTCCTAACCCAGGGATCAAACCCATGTCACCTGTGTCTCCTGCATTGCAGGCAGATTCTTTGTCCTCATCAGGGAAGTCCAGTTAAACAAGATCTCCATTTAGAAACGGCAAAGATCCAAGAAAGAAGTAGGTGGGAATCATGATGATTTCCAGTAGAAATCTCCTCATCTTGTTGAAGGGGAAAATGAATAAGCATGCTGTTTGGGTACATTTTGTCAGGGTCACCAAGCTTTGACTATGAGAAAATATTGTTTTAAATGGAAGTGTCCTTTTCCTTCTAAACAGACCATTGCTGGTATGTGGATGTAGCTAAAAATCAATGTCAGTGCTGTAGCTCAGGTCAGTGAACATGAAATGAGGCCAGGGGTGTCGTAGGCATCCTGTGCTGTTATCTTCGCAGCCTCAGGGTCCTCATAGAGATACTTGTGCTAGAAGACATTTAGTGAGTGAGCACATGCCTGGGTTTTTGATCTTTTCAAAATAGGTCTGAAAGTGAAAGTAACAATGAGGTTGCTCAGTTGTTTCTGACTTTTTGTGACCCCATAGACTGTAGCCCACCAGGCTCCTCCATCCGTGGGATTTTCCAGGCAAGGGTACTGGAGTGGGTTGCCATTTCCTTCTGCAGGGGATCTTCCTGACCCAGGGATCGAACCTGGGTCTCCCGCATTGTAGGCAGACACTTTACCTTCTGAGCCACCAGGGAAGTCAAATAGGTCTAGGGTGGATAAAGAGTGAAACTTCATACTTCTCTCAAAGTAAAATCCGATTATAATTCAGGAATATTTATGATCTGGGAAGGGATACATCAGTGTTTCTTTCCATGTGTTGGTTTTCCAAGAATAATGGTTTACTGCCATGTATCTTGTAACGATTGAAGATCTGACAATGGGGGGTAGAAATGTAAAGATCCCTCGAATATCAGTGACCACATCTTTCACTTTCTCACCTGAACTCTGCCCAAGTCAGGAAGAGAGTTGTGAAGTGTTCTAGAAAAGATGATGGCTGTTAGGGGACTTGAGATTTGGTTGAATTCTGCTGGTAAATTGCTGTCTGCTTGGAAACGCTGTCTTTGGTGCCCTCATGTCAAAGAAGAATTTGGTTGAATGAGTCCCAGGTCTTCCCTGGTGGTTCAAAGGGTGAAGAATCCACCTTCAATGCCAGAAACCTGGGTTTGATCCCTGGGTCAGGAAGATCCCCTGAAGAAGGGAATGGCTACCGTCTCCAGTATTCTGGCTTGGAGAATCCCAAGGACAGAGGAACCTGGCGGGCTACAGTCCATGGGGGTCACAAAGAGTCAGACACATCAGAGCTACAAACACAGCTTATTTGAGTGAGCGGGGAGATCCAGAGAATCCTGATGCTCTGCCCTCAGCTTTGAACAGCAGTTCTCAAATGTCACTGAGCCTCTGATCGCCTGGATTTACACGTTGATCCCCAATTTACGCGTCTACAAAGCTCTTCGCTAACATTGATGCTGCTGGTCTAGGGACCACATTTTCAGAACTACCATCTGATTTAATGGTTTTAGAGGTGGAGCCTAGGCTTTTTTTTTTTTTTAATATTCACAGGTGCCCAAAGGTGTTGTGAGCCATCAACATTAGGTTGTGAGCCAACATTGGGTGGATACACGTCTAAATTTCTGTGGTTCTGTGGAAAAAAACATACAAATCTGCTTCTGTGGGACCTAATCATTTGGATTTTATTGCTTACATTGAACAAGTTCATAAAATATCTGTTCAACTCTTACATGACCACAGCTACAGAAATGTGTCAGCTTTCAGGAGTGTGAAGGAGTTTATTAACTTACGTGTAGGAGTTTCAGAGGTTATCATTTTTCTTCTAGAGAATGAAATAAAATAACTTGGTGGAAAGGAGCACCTATACTTTCATGTTGTTCCCCTATACTATAGACAGATAAATACAGGGTTCAAAACTCATTACATGTGAATTTTTGAACTCACTCTTTAAATGTGTGCATGTCTGTCTGTGTGGTTGTTAATTTTTAACTGCATTATTATCTCTAAGAGATAAATGTAACTTATACTGTGTTTAAAATTTTTCAATTAAGTATCACCTGATAATTTAATAATATGGATGAGGAAGAAAATCTATGTATATTGTATTTTTATTTTACCAATGTGATTGTTTAAACTTTGCTATATAAATAATGCTGACCAAGGATCTTCTTATACCAAATGATGTTACAGCTCTTCTCTAAAGTTTGTTTCTCTAAAATTTGTCTCACCACCTATAAATTTAGCATGAATAGTATATATACACATAGTATGAATAAACTTGCAAAGCCAACCACCTCAAGTTAAGAGGTGATGTTAACTTACTTTGTAGCAAATGTAGTCACTCTGAATCACCCTACCTTTGTGTTCTGCATGAAATCTAGCTGGAATCTATGATTTGGATCACTTTTCTTAAAGTGAAAATAAAATTTGTTCCTCAAAGTGTTCTTATCTATGAGTATGCTAGTTTCAATAAAGCTTAATTGCAGCATTTTGTAAAGTATTTATCTACATATAGGGACACAGTGCCAAGTTATTGCACTAAATTAGTCTCATTCACATTGGGAGCTGTCATGTGAAGTATGAATGGATCACATCGGTGAAAATTTGGTACCTGTATTCACAGAGGTTTCCCTTCCCCATCCCTTCTCTTCCTCTTTCGCCTCCTGCTTCCTTTCCTCTTTCTCTATTTTAAAAAAGAATACATGTCTACTGTTTTTATAAAAACGTCACAAAATTGCTACAAGAAATTAGAAGAAAGAAAGCATTCATCCAAAATTTTATTATCAAAAAAAAGCCATTATCAAAAAAGGGCCAACATCTGAATATCAGTCTAGACCTCTCTCTAAAGGCAAAAGGGATGGAGGGAGGGAGAAAGAGTTTTAGAAAAAATTGGATCATACTATGCATATTATTTGTGAATTCCCCAGTGGCTCAGCAGTAAAGAATCTGCCTGCAATGTAGGAGACAGAGTAGGCATGGGTCTGATCTCTGGGTCAGGAAGATCCCCTGGAGAAGGAAATGGCACCTCACTCCAGTACACTGGCCTGGAAAATTCCATGGACAGAGGAGCCAGGTGGGCTATAGTCCATGGGTCAGCAAAGAGTCAGACACGACTGAGTGACTGAACAGGTATAGGTGATGTTCAATGATACAGTAAAAAAAAAAATCACTTAAAAATGTGAAAAGTCTCCAGTGCTAGAGATAGCCTATAGATCCATAAGCAGCCGTCTTCTTGCTGTGCCTTCACGTGGCAGCGGGGGAAACTCTCTGGAGCCTCCTTTATAAGAGGCTGATCCCTTTCCCCAAAGCTCTACCATCACGACCCAATCACCACCCACCTCCAAGCACCATCGCTAGGTTTCAACAGATTAACCTGGGGGGGGTGTGTGTGCAGCATCCCCTTGATGATCAGAGTCTCTCCTCCCAGTTTCACACTCACCCCCTTGCAGTGGCTCCTGATGCAGTCTGCCTGCCCATCCACCCTGTGTCCCCAGGCTTGAGGGCCAGCACAGCACCTGGGGGAGTTCAGAACCATCTCTGCTCACCCAGCACGCTCAGGTGTGTTGATGGGGTGAGGGAGAAGGGAATCTCTGCCTGCAGACCTACCCTTAACACCTACAACCTCTCGTGTCGTTGGTGGGTTTTGGATGGATTCGGGGTGGTGACGCCCCTTTCTGTCTTCCTGGCCCATCAGTAAGCATGACGATGGGGTGCACAGCGGCGGGGAGGAGGATGTGGCGTTTCTGAGGGCTTTTCAGCCTGGGTCCCTCCCTCTTGTTCAGAAATGTAGTGCGTCTACCAAATGAACTGCATCTCTGAGACTCATGATCCTGCCTTTGTGAGCGACAGGCCGGAGGCACTGTGTTCACAGGTAATCCTGAGGGGGTGCTTGCCTTCTGCCACTGGGAGTACAGTGAAGGTGTGAAAGTGTGAGCCGCTCAGTCATGTCCCACTCTTGTGACCATGTGGAAGGTGGCTCACCAGGCTCCTCTGTCCTTGAGATTCTCAAGGAAGAAATACTGGAGTACGTTGCGATGGTCTCCTCCAGGGGATTGTCTCGATTCATGGTTCGAACCCAAGTCTCCTATGCTGCAGGCAGATTTTTTACTGTCTGAACTACTGGGGGAGCCCCAAGGATTATAGTATCAAGTTGCAATGTTCTCATTTAAGAAACTTAAACTGGCGCACTTGAAGCTGCTCCTGTCTTTGATACTATTATG
Source organism: Odocoileus virginianus (assembly GCF_023699985.2). Classification (NCBI taxonomy): domain Eukaryota; kingdom Metazoa; phylum Chordata; class Mammalia; order Artiodactyla; family Cervidae; genus Odocoileus; species Odocoileus virginianus. The sequence goes on from NC_069695.1 coordinate 54,052,173, forward strand.
TGGAATGCAGTTTGAGCATATTTGACTGTTTGGGGCTGGCTGTGAGAAGAGATGCTTGTACGCTCTTGAAATTAGGGCATTCACACACAACAAAGGCCACTCTATCCTCTGAAACCCTACTTAATCACAGCATGCAGATCATAGTCTCTTACCCAGACATAATTCTTGAAGAGTGTCTCTTAAGAAATTACCTCATTCAGAGAAGTGGAAAGAAAATGAATAAAATTCTAAGAATTTGTTTCTAGAGAGACTACACTCTAGATATAGAATATTGGCAGATGAAGGATTCATTGTCTTAAGTTACACCATTTGAATAATTGCCAAACAAAAGAATATGCTGCAGTGATTTGTACTGAATGTATAATGTATTGTCATTTGTCTCTTTATTGGAAAGTGTTTCTTAATTATTAAGTCAGAAAGATTATATTACCTTAATCAATCATAGTTTGTGGTCCAAACACAGATATTGATCTTCTTTACCATTCAGTTAACGCACAGTTTTGAACAGCATTTGTGTGTAACTCACCATGTTGTTGTTCAGTTGCTGCGGAGTGTCTGACTCTTTGCAACCCCATGGACCGCAGCACGCCAGTCTTCCCTGTCCTTCACCATCTCCCAGAGTTTACTCAAACTCATGTCCATTGAGTCGATGATGTCATCCATCCATCTCATCCTCTGTCGCCCACTTTTCCTTCTGCCCTCAACCTTTCTCAGCATCAAGGTCTTTTCCAATGAGTCAGCTCTTCACATCAGGTGGCCAAAGTATTGGAGTTTCAGCTTCAGCATCAGTCCTTCCAATGAATATCTAGGATTTATTTCCTTTAGGATTGAATGGTTTGATCTCCTTGCAGTCCAATAGTTCATTTAGGGGATGCTGAAGGCATGATTGTGTGATGAAGGAAACACATACAAGAAGGGGATTTCCAGGCTTCATGAACAGCTCTAATGTACTGACAAATAACTGGACCACTAGGCAGCCTGCAATGCATCAGGGCAGTGTGAATGTGCCCTTGAGCAGGTCTCTCACCTCGGTGAGGGCCCAGAGAGCTTTTCATTCTGTGGATTGTATCCGTCCATATTTACAGCACTGGAAATTAAAACAGAAAAATTTAAATATCTACATCAGTTTATTAAAATAATAGTAATTAACTCATTGAGTGTTTTAACCCAGATAACCATGTTTGTAAAAAAATGCATGTATAGATATATATACTATAGTGAGGGGAGTGGCCTTGTGTTACGTTCCATCTGCCTGGTGGCCCCAGTGGGGCTGGATGTCATGGGCATTATTGGTGCTGGGAGCCTGTGGTTTCACCTGCCATCCTGGCATTCCATCAGCACAAACATCAGTACACTGAAAAAGGCAGAGTCTGTCCTAGTGTTAGTGTGAAAGTGCTTCTGATCCCTGCAGGCTGCCTGCTGACAAGCACAGGCCTGGAGCTCAGGGGGAGGGTCTGGGTAGGGACCTGGACTCAGGAGTCATCACTGGCGGGTTTGATGAGAGACCTGGAAGATCAAGGGTAAATATCAGTGAGGCCACCCCGTGGAGGGCAGGCCAGGAGGAGGTGGCCCCGTGGGACCTTTGTAAAGAGAGGGTCAGGCCACGTGGAGGATCATAGGAAAAGGTCATAGATAAAATGGCTTCTAAAAGGTGGAGAGAAAACTCCCACTTGCGGCACAAAAGAAGTTACATAAAACCCAGCTCTCGAAGTGGCTCTGCTGAGGACTGTGTCAGTGGGATTAGTAAGAGTAGCTTCAGTGGGGAGTGAAAAAATCCAACTTCAGAAAAAGAATAGTAGATGGCAACATGACACTGTTAATATATTTCTCAGTGAGGCTGAATTACACTTTGTCATACTGCTGTTTCCAAGTTCAGCTTTCAAAATGCCTCCGTTTTCTGGGTCCCATGTTCACTGCATTGAGGAGACAGTGTTCCCAATCCTCCACACCTCCTTTCTATTTGCTAGAAACAATGTTGGCAGGCTACACACACACACGTGTATTAGAATTCATTTGCTGATGTATCACATTTCCAAGTATTTAGCAGCTTAAGCCATGTAGGTATATAATCTTACTGTTCTGTAGGTCAGAAGCTCTACACAGCTTTCACTGGACTAAAATCAAAGTGTCAGTAGGGTGGCATTTCTCTCTGAAGCCTCTCAAAGAGAATCCATCTTCTAGCTTTTTCCAAATTCTAGAGGTGTGACATGGTTAATTCTGACGATTCTTTCTAAAAGAGGTTCAGTGTGCTGCTGAACCAAACTTGGGTCCCAACAAACAGCAGAGCCAGTCTAGTGACACCAGATTGTTATTAAGAAAAGTATAGTATTTATTGGGCTTCCCAGGTGGCACTAGTGGTAAAGAACCCACCTGTCAATGTCAATGGAGGAGACTTAAGAGACTCGGATTCCATTCCTGGGTAGGGAAGATCCTCTGGAGGAGGGCATGGCAACCCACTCCAGTATTATTGCCTGGAGAATCCCATGGTCAGAGGAGCCTGGCGGGCTACAGTCCATGGGGTCGAAAAGAGTTGGACACGACTGAAGTGACTTAGCATGCACACATAGTATTTATTACAAGTCACCAAGCAAGAAAAGTGGGCAACACATGTTCAAGAGATCTGAACTCCATGATGGGCTTGACTGAAGGGTCCTAAAGGCCAAGTGAGGGTCGTTGGTTGCAGGGTGGCTGATCAGCTCACACACGATCCCCTGATTGATGGGGAGGTAACAGGGTAGTGTGTCCAGAATCTGTCATCAACCCTCTGGTTCCAGCCGGTCTAGGGCCACGTGCTGGTGGTCAGCAGGCAGTTATCTTTTCCACCTGCTGGGAGTTTTACTGTCTACAAAACAGCTCAAGGACATGGCTCAGGATAATGTCTACAGCTCTTGAGGAGGAACTAAAGGCCCTTGGCTTTGTTTTCGGGATAAACTATTATTACTTTATCTTGCTCGGCTGCTTTCCTTTATTTCTACATTTTCTTACTTGATTAAATTTGCTCTTTGGAACTCAGGGAAGGCCTCAGACACTAAAGTTTTTCTACAAACAAGAGGTGGGGGCAGGATGGGGTCCCAGCAGGCATGGGTGGAACACAGAGGGGAAAGTGGCAGGAGTGGATGCTCTGAGCTGGGGATTCACAGGGAGGAGGTGGCGGGGAAGAGCTGGCCCCGCAGGTGCCCGGCGTCAAGCCAGAAAGAGGTGGACAGTTCTGCCGCCTGGAAGGGTGGGTGGGCACACAACCCCAGCGGGGACTCACCACAGGTGGGCATTGTCCTTACAGTAACACCCGTTTTCCACCCCAACAAAGCCCTGCGCTTTGCAAAGGGGGTCTTTCTGCCTGAGAAGATCTTAAAATGCAATTTCCTGTGAAGGACATTCTGCAGGGAAAGACCATAGAAACTCATCCGGTTTTTTGTTTGCTTAATATTCTTTTCCTTGTTTTGTTCTTTCCTTGATTGTCACTAGACATTTTTAGCTATTTTTGAAAAAATGATTTCAAAACAAGTCAGAAGCCTTGCACATGTGGTTCATAACGTTTCATCGTGCCAAGCGCACATTCAAGGTCTCCTCCGTTCTGACGTTCACCTGTGGTCTCATTTAATATCTGCACAGTAAGAGCAGAGTGTGAGGCTGGGCTGGCCTTCAGTCCTGCCGACCTGGACGTTGCAAAGTGCACAGCGTCCACTTGACCCTCTTCTGCAGGACAGGCGGCACAGCACGATGCAGACTGGACCATGAAGCCGCTCTCTGGGGGAGGTCATGAGGGTCACAGGGGCCAGAGGACATTACAGAGAGTGTTGTCAGTGGTAAATGCTTCGAATGGTAGTTATGGTCCCCGTCAACATCTCCATCATCACAGTTGTGCTGAAATCTATACACCCTGGGGTAGGAAACCTGTAATTCATGTCTGAGTTCTTTTAGGATAGAAACCTGTCTTCTTTTTTTTTTTCCCCCATTTATTTGTATTAGTTGGAGGCTAATTACTTTACAATATTGTAGTGGTTTTTGCCATACTTTACACGAATCAGCCATGGATTTACATGTGTTCCCCATCCCGATCCCCCCTCCCAAAAACCTGTCTTCTTGATCTTTGCAATTTCATGGGGCTCAGTAAGTGTTCACAGGGGCAGCGCACTTCCCCTCACTGCCCAGCTCTGCACGCCTCAGTCACACACCACACACACAGACCACACACAGCACACTGGATATATGCCCAGCAGTGGGATTGCTGGATCTTGTTTTTAGTTTTCTGAAGAAACTCCATACTGTTTTCCACATTGAGATCGCCCAAATCTACTGTGTACAATCAGTCATACTATTTGGAGAATGAAGGTTTGGATGAAGAGAAAAATATTATGAAATTCTGTTTAGTCAAGGTAAGTAACAAATCTAGGGACCCTGCCTCTTTGTCAAACGTCTCCTGTGATCTTAGTTTAACTGTGTCCCCCTTTTTGGGACTTCAGTCTCATGGAGCGAATGCCATGTTAGGCATTTAGAAATGGTTTTGAATTCCAGTTAACCTTTTGTATGCGTTTGTTCGACTTCACCAACTCTCCAGATACTTAATCATTTGTGTCCTTTCCTCTCAGTGGCCTCCCTGGAGTTAAGGAGTTTTATAGAAGGAATCCTTGAGAACAGACAGAAATGATTGGGAACCTGAATGTGACCCCTGACTATGTGCTGTGGCTGTGACACGCCTGGGATACTCCAGCCCACGAGGCACCTCTTCAACTGGAGAGCAGATTTTTCGCCGTCATGCCCACCAGACTCCCCTGTGCACTCAGGAGAGTGTCACAGCTGCAATTCTGTTTCTTTGCAACAAGAAAAACATTCTTGGCACAACCTCTATGTCATTCCCTCTGCAGTGTTTTCCAATGCTTCCCCTTCATTTATCTGTTCAACAGTGTTTTGGACACATCATGTGCCAGGAGCAGTGATGGGCATGAAGGTGATGAAGGAAAGTAGGCCCCCGGTGTATATCCTCATGATAGGAACTGACACGTGAGCGAACACACACAGCGCCCTCCGAGGAGCAGGTGGTTGGTGCTGCAGGGTCTGGCAGGCGTCGGGACAATCTCACCACATCCACTCACAGCCCTAAGAACTGATTAAAATGAAGTCATTTGCTTCTGGTCTACTTTGGCTCTTGAGGGTGCTTTTTTGTAAGGTTAATTGAATTTTCTAATTCCAAGTGGAGTGTTTGGAAAGATTTTTTAAATTAAATCAGCAAACGTTTGAATTTGTGTGAATTTCCCTCTTCCAGTTGTGTTCTGTTAGTTGCTCAGTCGTATCTGACTCATTGTGACCCTGTGCACTGTAGCCCACTCAACTCCTCTGTCCACGGAATTCTCCAGGCAAGAGTACTGGAGTGGGTAGCCATTCCCTTCTCCAAGAGATCTTCCCAACCCGGGGACTGAACCTAGGTCTCCCACATTATAGGCAGATTTTTTTTTTTAAACTGTCTAAGCCACCAGGGAAACCTTGGGTGATGACCTAGAAAGTAATTCTTGAAAACTTTTAAGTTTTGTGGGGCTCATTCAGTGTTGTGTATGATGCTAATATAACCCATTAATTACACAGTATGACTAAGCTGAAGATGTATTTCTAAAAAATAGGGACAAAAATGACCACTCTCCCATCATCACTTCCTCTGTGATAAGTTGACCTGGTCTAGCTCAGCGACGTGCAGAGCTGGAGCATCTGTGCCCTCCAGGACACAAGCCTGATCGTTGCAGGTCCTTGACCTGGTGAAGGACCCTGGGGGAAGAGCTGTCGCCATGAACCAATTTCCCTTGAAATTGCTCCAGTGATGTCCAAACAGCATTGCTTTTAGTGAAACTGAAAGCCTCCACCCAAGCCTTTCAATCAAAAACTTTTTCTGAAATATGAAAATGTTCCATGGCATGTTTTTCACGACAACAGAAGTGAGACCCTTTCTATTTTCACATCAGATGATGCTCATTGTAGATACTTGATTCCCTTGAAGAAATAAAAAAAGTGAGAAAATGTTGGGAAAAATCATGAAAGATTAGATAAAATAAGACTTCAGGGATCATCTTGCTAAAGACTTTCTTGTTTTAAGATGAAGGAAATTGAGCTTAGGAGTTAAGAATATTGTCTAGGCATACATAGGTTTACAACTATTGACACAACAAGGGTTGCTCTATTCTCCCTGGTTTTTCCATAGAACTTTATTGGGTGAAAGTCAGTTTACCAGAGTCTACTGCTGCTGTTGCTGTTTAGTCGCTCAGTCACATCCAACTCTTTTGGACTATAGCCCGCCAGGCTCTTCTGTCCATGGGATTCTCCAGGCAAGAATACTGGAGTGGGGTTGCCATTCCCTTCTCCAGAGGCTCTTCTTGACCCAGGGATCAAACTAGTGGAAGGAAAAATTACTTTCCAAATTGACAGCATATTCATCTTCAATTAATTCTTCATTGTTGAAACATTGGCTTTTATTTTCATGTAACCAAAACCATGAATAGAGCTGGGATGTCATGTAAACCTCTTCAACTAGGTAATATTAGTTTTCAGATGAATTATTTAAGTATTTTCAGTTATCTGCAGTGTAGTATATTGCATTAAATCAGGTACATTGGACAGCTTAGAAAGGAGAATTTCTGGGTTGAGAGTCCATTCTGATAGTGATTTCCTCATTTTTCCTGTAAAATAACTAGCCTCACATAAAAAGCTGAAATTTTGAAATTCTACCAAAAGCTAATAGGCATCTGATGTCCCTCCAGTTCCTGAGGAACACTTACCATCTAAAAACAGCTATATTGATGAGCAGTGTAATGTCTGCAGGCTTTCATTCATTGCAGCATCCAGATTTTGCCTAGTGATGCAGAGACTGTCTGATGGAAGGGATGGAGGCATGTTGCCACCCTCCGTGGTCTCTGTAGAGACCCAGGGCTGCATCACCTGGGAAGATGTGCAATATCATGTATCAGGATTCTCTTGTCTTCAACCAAAATTCTGAAGCCATCTGCACCCTTTCAGAGAGGATTGTTGTTCAGTGTCTCAGTCCTGTCTGACTTTTTGTGACCCCGTGGCCTGCAGCACCCCAGGTCTCCCTGTCCTTCACCATCTCCCAGTATTTACTCAAACACATGTCTGCAATCCAAACATCTCATCCTCTGTTGTCCTCTTCTCCTCCTGCCCTCAATCTTTCCCAGCATCAGGTCTTTCCCAGTGACTTGGTTCTTCATATCAGGTGGCCAAAGTATTGAAGTTTCAGCTTCAGCATCAGTTCTTCCAATGAATATTCAGGGTTGATTTCCTTTAGGATTGACTGATTTGATCTCCTTGCAGTCCAAGGGACTCTCAAGAACCTTCTCCAGTACCACAGTTCAAGAGCATCAGTTCTTAGGTTCTCTCTCCCTTGCTTCCTTTCCTCCTTTTCTGATTTTCTAACTAGATTTCCTTCACCACCTAGTTCTGGGAACTTTCTGCAGGTAGTCTTAAACGCTCCAGAATCTGCTCTTGTTGCACTGAGCCCCCCAAGGTGGCTGTCTGATGGGATGCCCTCTGTCTCTGATCAGACAGGTCCGCGGCTCCGGCTCTCCACCCACAGCCTCGCCCAGGGCATGTGTGCGGGGTGTCCTGGCAGTGAGAGCTACAATTCCCTGGAACCGCAGGGCAGGACAAACGGCTGACTGTAGACAGGTGCAGAGGGGGGACGGGAACAGAGCGAGCGCGGGGACCTCCTCCCTCCTCCCCATCTGCAGGGGCAGCATGACCAGTTTTGCTCAACCCATTTTACTGCTCAAGAACCCAGTTCTCTGTCAGAGGCTGGAGCCAAGTACTGTTTAGAAAATCCTGATGGGCAGATGGTTCTGTAACAGCTTCCTGTGTCTGGAACCTGTTGGTGGGCCACAGCTGAAGTGCCCTCTTGTTCCTGGGAGTCCAGAGAAGTCACTGCTCTCGCGGTGCTGGTCTTCCCTGGTCCTCCCTGGGGATCCGGATGGAAGGAGAGCGCTGGGCGGCGGGAGGGCAGGTCCATTGTTCCCTCCTGTGGCTGGCTCTCCTGCAAGGGGGCTGGACACAGGGCGGCTGTGGGCTTCACTTAAAGAAGGTTGTCCCCAAGCTTCTCTCCAGCTTCAACACTGGGGGCTTCACGGCAACCACACTGTAATTCTCAGAATAGGAGTGCCCTGGGTATTGCTGTATTATTGTTGAAAAAAATGCTTTAACATTTAATTTTGCTTTAATAACATGTAATCTTTTTTAAAATTAGTTAATTATTATTATATTTGGCTGTGGTGAGTCTTTGAGGGCCTTTCTGCAGTTGGGGCAAGCAGGGGCAGCTCTCTAGGTGTGGTCCAATAGCCTCTCAGTGCCGTGGCCTCCCGTGTCTCTGAGCACAGCCTCCCGTGTCGCGGAGCACAGCCTCCCGTGTCTCGGAGCACAGCCTCCCGTGTCTCGGAGCACAGCCTCCCGTGTCTCAGAGCACAGCCTCCTGTGTCGCGGAGCACAGCCTCCCGTGTCGCGGAGCTCAGCCTCCCGTGTCTCGGAGCACAGCCTCCTGTGTCGCGGAGCACAGCCTCTCGGGGGAGCAGACTTCAGGAGTTGAGGCCCACGGGCTCTAGAGCACAGCCTCAGTAGTTGGGGAGCATGGGCTTAGTTGATCTAAGGCATGTGGGATCTTCCAGGATGAGGGATTAAACCCATGTCTCCTACACTGGCAGGCAGAGTCTTTACCACTGAAACACCAGATAAGCCCCAATAACGTGTAATCTTTATTTGATGGTCCAAGACACAAGGAAAGACCTGATTTCTACAAAGGCAATGAGCTGTACCTGGGCTTCCAAATGGCCTCCTTGTGGCACTCAGGATTATTAGATTTTGTTGTTTTGTTAATTTAATATCACCTCTGGCAAGTATCTGTATTTTTTAAATCATTCCCTTACTCATTTAAGAACTTATTGCTTGTACCCATAAGGCACACACCCACCTGATTAATTTATGAGTAAAAACTAAGTAAAAATGCAAACAAACGGTGGCCAAACCTGCTTGGACATGTTAGTTTGCATAATTGTGAAATTCTAATATAGTTTATAGATTCTTTTTTCCATTTCAAGTTTTCACAGTTGCTTTGGGTATTACTTTCTTGTGTCCAATATTCCTTGGGATTTTTGCCTGGTGTCACATATCAGCTCTGTTTTATGGACAATAATACAATAACCCAAGTGAAACCCAATTACAAAAGTATTTGTGAGCAAAGTGTCAATTTTTTCCCCAGCAGATTTTTAGAGTGTTTTAATTTTCGGGGATTAAAAAAAAAAATTGTGTCCTGTCCTTACTGAATGTCTTCTTGGCAGCAGGTGCTGAACGCTGTTCTCTAGTCCTGTGTCTTTGTGGCTCTTTAGAGTCCACTTTTTAAAAATAAGTGGTGGTAAGTAAGAAGTATCATTTTTCTTTCTCTGAAAATGATGCTTTTCATTTTTCATTTCAACCCCAGGAAATAAATCACAAAGAAAAAAAATCTTAGGAAGTTGAACAAATGCATTAATGAAACACTATAAGGCGGGAGAAGTTTGAAAACCACCCCAAACAGCATATCTAGACTAGAAGTGTCCTGTCCAAGCAGATGAGCTTCAGTGTGCAGATGAACACCTGGGCTGGGTCATCACTGACTGTGTATCTGCGAAGTAAAGTGAACACAAAACAAAGATAAAGAGGCCCGTATGCTCTGAGGCATGTATGGATGTGAGAGTTGGACCATAAAGAAGGTTGAGCGTCGAAGAATTGATTATTTTGAATTGTGGTGTTGGAGAAGACTCTTGAGAGTCCCTTGGACTGCAAGGAGATCGAACCAGTCCATCCAAAAGGAAATCAGCCTTGAATATCATTGGGAGGACTGATGCTGAAGCTGAAGCTCCAAAACTTTGGCCACCTGATGTGAAGAGGTGACTCATGGGAAAAGACCCTGATGCCGGGAAATATTGAGGGCAGGAGGAGGAGTAGGAGGCAGAGGATGAGATGGCTGGATGAGGGTGAGCAGGCTCCAGGAGATGGTGAAGGACAGGGAAGCCTGGCATGCTGCAGTCCCTGGGGTTGCAGAGTCTGAGGAGCCTGAATGACTGAATATCAACAGCTGCTCTGAGAGCTGCTCTGAATACCTCCTGTACATAGGATGGGAGGAGTTTGCTGGGCACAATTGCCCACTGTTGGCAAACATTACTTATGACAATTAAAGGCAGCTAGAAAGGTGCCTCGGTAACTGGTGTTCCCTGTGTTGCATAAAGCAGGCTGTGGGCTCAGTTCCCCTGAGAGCAAAGACCATCCATGGGCAGCTGCTGTGAGCTCGGGGAGAACTTGGCTGTGTCCGCAGTCCTTGGGAGAACTGCCCAGAACCCTTAGCCAGAAGAAGAGTCTCTTGTGAGCACGGGAATGATATGAATACAGTCTCAGTGTCCCTCAGCCGGGGTTACTGGAGCCTGGCCTGTGCCCGTGCTCTGTGGTGCCTCGGGCCACGCGGCAGGGTTGAGCCGAGTCACAGAGAGCTGGGCCCTGCGAAGCTGAAACCGTGCACCGTTCGGCTCTGCAGAAAACGCTTGCTGACCCCTGGTGTAGATGGATTCCTGCGAAGCACTCAGGTACCAGGTCCACACTCAGGGAGGGTCGTGAGGCAGGTGTGAGTGAGGGCTTGCCTGTGGTGCCCACCAGAGGCGCAGGGACTCTAGAACAGCTTCATCTGAGCCAAAACCACATCTCTGGGTGTGATCACAGGCTTTCCTCGGCTTCCTTGCCAAGATCCTGGGCTCAGGTCCAGCCAGGGAGCTCTTCACAAGGGTGGCTTGCTCTGGGTGCTCTTATATTGCTTGCATCAGGCCCGTGGATGTGATGATGGGAGGCTGGGGATGCGGAGCTTGTAATGCCCAGAAAGCCACTTACTGTGGTCAAATTGCCAGAAACTCTTGCATTTTCAGAAACCTGTGTTGTTTGTTCATGGCTGAGTTTGCCAAAGTTTGTTTGCCAGGATGCTGACTGTGAGTGTTACACCCTGAAAAATGGGTCCAGGATAAAAAAAAAAAATGGGTCCAGGATAAAAAATTGGGTCCAGGATAAAAAAAAAATGGGTCCAGGATTAAAAACAAAAGACGAAACAACAATCAAGCAAATCCTAAACCTTTGCGCGCACCTGAAATTGACACCCTCTCTCCTGGAGACACAGGCTGTGTTATTAATCTGTTAGCATCCTCAGACACTTTTGTAAACTGAGTGTGATTCCGTTTCTTCCAGCCATGAAACCCACAGAACCCTCTTCCTATGCCCAGAACAAACAGGTCTTACCACTTTGGGTAACTAGCCCCTAGCAAGGCCTCGTTGGTAAATGATGCTTTGGACTGACCTCTGCTTATTCCTAAGGGTAAAGGATTCTTTCACATCTAAAGACATGTTACTTTCAGATTAGATGCAATATTGCTTTGTTTGTTCCCGGGAATATTTTTAGCTTAGAGCCTATATTTGGAAATGTAAGTCTTATTACATCAAACAGCATTCAATGTAAATGACTTTCACTTTCAAAGATTTCAATAGTTGGATGAATAAGAAAATATGCAATTCAAATAGAATTCATTCTATTCTATGGGCTGAGAACTCTATCATATTATTTTCTCCTGTGATGACAGGAGACAATAAAATATATCAGTGGCTTTCATGTGATTATAGGAATAAGACTATTATAGGCAGGAATGCTTAAAAAGGAAAATTAAAAACTGCTTAATTGTAGTATCAGGTGGCGCTAGTGGTAAAGAATCCGCCTGCCAGTGCAGGAGACTCGGGAGACTCGGGTTCAATCCCTGGGTTGAAGAGATTCCCTGAAGGAGGACATGGCAGCCTGCCCCAATATTCTTGCCTGGAGAATCCCATGGACAGAGGAGCCTGGTGGGGTACAGTCCATAGGGTCACAAAGAGTTGGACATGACTGAATTGACTTAGCACGCACGCACTGTAATTAATGCAACCAATTGTCTCATAACTAGATTTCTTTTCTTTCTTGAATAAAAACGCAGTGAAGTGCTCTAAAACTTAAACTTTGACCAAAATTTTTCACTTTATGATAAATATGGAAGCAATAGGGCCTATATTGATGCATATTAAAAATTTTTTGCACTTTTTTTCTTTTTACATTTGCTTCTGTACTTTATTTAGTTCAGTTCAGTTCAGTCACTCAGTCGTGTCCAACTCTCTGCCACCCCATGAATCGTAGCACGCCAGGCCTCCCTGTCCATCACCAACTCCCAGAGTTTACTCAAACTCATGCCCATCGAGTCAGTGATGCCATCCAGCCATCTCATCCTCTGTCGTCCCCTTCTTCTCCTGTCCCCAATCCCTCTCAGCATCAGGGTCTTCTCCAGTGAGTCAACTCTTCCCATGAGATGGCCAAAGTATTGGAGTTTCAGCTTCAGCATCAGTCCTTCCAATGAACACCCAGGAATGATCTCCTTTAGGATGGACTGGTTGGATCTCCTTGCAGTCCAAGTGACTCTCAAGAGTCTTCTCCAACACCGCAGTTCAAAAGCATCAATTTTTCGGTGCTCAGCTTTCTTTACAGTCCAACTCTCACATCCATACATGACCACTGGAAAAACCATAGCCTTGACCAGACGGACCTTTGTTGGCAAAGTAATGTCTCTGCTTTTTAATATGCTATCTAGGTTGGTCATAACTTTCCTTCCAAGGAGCAAGCGTCTTTTAATTTCATGGCTGCAGTCACCATCTGCAGTGATTTTGGAGCCCCCAAAAATAAAGTCTGACACTGTTTCCACTGTCTCCCCATCTATTTCCCATGAGGTGATGGGACCAGATGCCATGATCTTAGTTTTCTGAGCCAACTTTTTCACTCTCCTCTTTCACTTTCATCAAGAGGCTTTTTAGTTCCTCTTCACTTTCTGCCATAAGGGTGGTGTCATCTGCATATCTGAAGTTATTGATATTTCTCCTGGCAAACTTAATTCCAGCTTGTGCTTCTTCCAGCCCAGCGCTGCTCGTGATGTACTCTGCATATAAGTTAAATAAGCAGGGTGACAATATACAGCCTTGACGTACTCCTTTTCCTATTTGGAACCAGTCTTTTGTTCTATGTCCAGTTCTAACTATTGCTTCCTGACCTGCATACAGGTTTCTCAAGAGGCAGGTCAGGTGGTCTGATATGCCCATCTCTTTCAGAATTTTCCACAGTTTATTGTGATCCACACAGTCGAAGGCTTTGGCGTAGTCAATAGAGCAGAAATGGATGTTTTCCTGGAACCCTCTTGCTTTTTCGATGATCCAGCGGATATTGGCAATTTGATCTCTGGTTCCTCTGCCTTTTCTAAAACCAGCTTGAACATCTGGAAGTTCTCGGTTCACGTATTGCTGAAGCCTGGCTTGGAGAATTTTGAGCATTACTTTTCTAGCGTGTGAGATGAGTGCAATTGTGCGGTAGTTTGAGCATTCTTTGGGATTGCCTTTCTTAGGGATTGGAATGAAAATGGACCTTTTCCAGTCCTGTGGCCACTGCTGAGTTTTCCAAATTTGCTGGCATATTGAGTGCAGCACTTTCACAGCATCATCTTTCAGGATTTCAAATAGCTCAACTGGAATTCCATCACATCCACCAGCTTTGTTCATAGTGATGCTGTACTTTATTAGTTGATATTAATTATGTTAATGTCAGATGAATAGTCTGCTGTTTTTAGAACTTAAGACTGGAGATTTCTCTCCCTTTGTGTTTTTGTTATAAATTCTTAATCTTGCTGCAGTGTGGTTAGAAAAACATAGCTTATACAATTTCTCATTTTTGGAATTTGTTGAGATTTTTTTTGTATGGCTTGAGAGATGGTTTCTGATATTAATGTTCAAAATTCCTCCCTATGGTTTGCACTTAGTGTTAACTTGCCTCTTTCAGTTTTAAACTCCCTGTGTCTTTTCCTTTAGCTTTGTGAGTTTTTTTTTTTAATTGAGGTTTGGTTGATTTACAATATTTTATTAGTTTCAAGAGTACAGCATAGTGAGCCACCATTTTATAGTCTACACTCTATTTATAGTTATTAAAAATATTGGCTGTACTAGCTATGTGTTTTGAGGGCCCTGGGCACATGTATTTTGTGGAATTTCATATGTTTGCTTTTCATTGAAGATTATTTTTGTCATACTGAGACTTTTTTAGTTTAAAATGTAATGTAACTAATTCATATATATTTGCAGTCAATAGATCATCTTTTCTGTTTTGTTTTGCTTGTATCTCATGGTAGTTTCTTTGATTTTTAAATTTCTTTTGCAATACGAATTGTGACTTCCTTGGTTATTTTTCTCTGGCATCTCGAGGGGCATCTTCTGAGTATCTCAGACAAAGCAGGGTGACCACTTGCTCAGGGCTGCGCTGCATGTTCTGAGTGAGTCGCCCTACTGCACGTCCTTTGTGTTAACCAGGCTGGTCAGTTGCCATCTTGGGTCCAACCCTGGTGGCTAACTTGAGAGACTGGCTGAACGATTGAGGTTTCCCTTCCTCAAACTTGAAGGAGGGATTTTAACTAAGAAACTGGGGGAGGGGTTGCGGCACCCCCAGACCGAGCTGGGGTGGGGAAGACCCCAGCCAGCCCATCACTCTCTCCCTGGAACCCGTGCAGCCCCTGGTCTGTTCTTTGTCCCTGTGGCTCTGCCCTTCAGGGTACGCAGCCCTCCAGACCCCTTTCAGCTGGTGTGACAGGCAGGGGCTTGGCCGTGTGTGGCTCACCCTGCTCCCCGGGAGGTGACAGTTCTGGGGAACCACACCTCAGAGTACTTCTCTCTTCCCCAGGCGAAGAGCATGAGATTCTTTCCAGTGCTCGGAAATTGTGAAATTGTAAACATTCATGTCCAGGTGTTTGCATGAGCACTTGTTTTTATTTCACGTGTGTAAATGCCTACACAAGGGACTTCTGGGTGTGACGAGTGTGTCTAAAGTGTAAGGAATTGCTGGCTGCTTGACACAGAGGCTGCGGCAGGTTGCATCCTTGGCAGCAGTGTGTGAGAAACCCTGTTCAATGTCCTCTCCAGGACTGGACTTGTCAGCGTTTTTTCTTTCTTAGCAGCTGATCAGTGGTGTCTCATAGTTTTAATCTGTATTTTCCTATGGATTACTGATGTTGGAGCCCTTCCCCAATGGTGCTAGTGGTAAAGAACCTGCCTGTCAATGCAGGAGATGCAAGAGATGCAGATTCGATTCCTTGGATCAGGAAGATCCCCTGGAGGAGGGCATGGCTACCTACTCCAGTATTCTTGCCTGGAGAATCCCATGGACAGAGGAGCCTGGCAGACGACAGCCCATAGAGTCGCAAAGATTTGGACACGACTGAAGCGACTTAGCATGCTTGATGTTGGCATCTTCTCATTTTATCTTTTTGGTCATCCATATATCTTCTTTGGTGAAATGTCCATTCAAATCTTTTGACCATTTTTAAATACTGGGTTGATGTTTTTCATGTTATTAACTTAGATGTTTCTTTCTTTATTCTTGAAATAAGTTCTCTTCAGATATTTGACTTTAGAGATTTTTCTCTCAGTCTGGCTCTTATCTCTTCATTTTTTTTCCAACTGTCTCTGGAAGAGTAACATGGTTTAACTTTGAGGAGCTTGACCCTGGTTCATAATTACTCCCTTTAAATATAGACCATTGTTTCTGACTTGTGCCTTTCCATTATAGTATTACAGTATTATTTTGAGTAAATATGTTCCTTCTGGATCAAAAATATTCCATCATATGGAAAAAAAAAAAGAAAAAAGTTACATCATTTTTCACTCTAACTTATTAATTTTTCATGGTTGCTTCAAGAAAACGTATTCTTGAGTGATAAGGATGGAAGGTACACTTCTGTACCATAAATATGTGCATGTTCTAACTCAGTGTCTCTGCTCCAGTGTCTTAGAGTCTTACAGACTAATGACCCATCCTGTGTGTCTCCAAAAGAAGTTATAGATTTCAGGTGTACTCAGAGCTTTTATGCATATTTAAATTTTAATGTTCTTTTCTTCTTATTTGTTTTTACATTTACTTCTTTTCTTTATGTCTTGATATTAATATGGTAACATTAGAATAGATTTAACATGTGGAGATGGGTTTGCTTGATCACTTCTTCTGCTTTCTGTTGCTTTTCTCTCTTTTTTCCTTTCCATATGTGTGGCTTGTTGTGTTTGCTGCTGCTGCTAAAATATGCCTATTTATTCCACGGTTGACTTTTCTATCTAATTCATATTTTAATGGGTTATTTGCTTAAGTAAAATGTAAAGAGAAACTTTTTTTGTGCCTCTTCAAAGCACTTAATGCATTGTTCATTCTACAGTCAAATCTCAGGGCATGTTGGTTACTAATTGGTAAAAATAAAATGAAAAATTCCTAGTCATATAGACTGCACAATTTTGAGAAAAGAATGTCTCTTTCAAAACCTTTTACACCACCATGTTTTATGTTCTCAGTAATGGGTTTTTGTTATTAAGACTAAGTATTTTAATGAGAAGCTGAAAAATCATAGAGTTTTTCAAAGCAGAAATGAATTTTTCAAAAACTATCAAATAGCATTTCCAACAATGTTCTAAATGGCTACATGGAAAAGGCAGAGAGATGGATACACACTACAGGGAGGCAGAAATCTATGATCAAATCTTCTGTTCCTTTAAAACTGTGAAGAAGGAAAGAATTCGGGTAAATGAGAAGGTTCCTTACGAATAACCTGGAAAACCCAGAGCCGAGTGTGACTTCTCTCCAAAGGGTCTAGAAAGGGCAGCTGGCATCTCAACCCCTCCTTCCAAGCTGATTTGATGTATTTCCCCCACAATTTATATATGAATGGAAAGGAATTGTTTTCCTGACTTGTACAGTATTTGTGGTATGTGGAAAATACCCAGTGAAGGTGTAATAGATAAGTCAGGTTTTAGTTTACACCCCAGAGGCTCTCTTCTCACCTACCAGATGGGGTTTCTTTTGGGTTTAGGTATTTAATGGATTTTATTGTCAAGAAGGTACCAGCTCTCATAAAGAAACAATATGCATGGTGGATGAAGGTATTAGTTTGAATCTTATATCTGTTGTAGAGCAGCTGTTCTCAAAGGTGATCCCAGGAACAGCAGAGGCAGCCTCCTGGGCACCTTGCTAGACTCCACCCCGTCTACTGGGCAGTGTCTCTCGGTGGGGCTGGGCGCTGGTGGCCTGCTCTCCAGGTGATGTGGGTGTAGCTCAAGCCGAGAGCCCTCTTGTGAAAAGACCCATCAGTCACCGACCACCTGCGTGTAAAGTGTGTGTCACAGCGCCTGACTCTGGGTACTGGATACATTTTGATCTCCAGCCTTCCTTTACCACTTCTTCTGTTGGACAGAATGAAATCTTGTGGACATTTAACATTTGAAAAGCTGTACAACCTCTCCATGGTAAGTCACTTCAGTCGTGTCTGACTCTTTGCAACCCTGTAGACCATAGGAACCCACCAGGCTCCTCTGTCCATGGAAGTCTACAGCAAGAACACTACAGTGGATTGCCATGCCCTCCTCCAGGGGATCTTCCCGACCCAGGGATTGATTCCTCGTTTCTTATGTCTCCTGCACTGGCAGGTGAGTTCTTTATCACTAGCACAACCTCTCCAGTCATCAGCAAACTTTAAAAACAGTGGAACACATTTTAAATCAGATTGATAAGCATGTGAGAAAACACATACACATTGTGTATGGGAGTAGGAAGTGGGGCGGTCTTTAAGAAGATTCATTTAACTCTGTGGACCCTGCCGCCTCTGCCTCTCCGACCCATCAGCTGTGCTTTCAGGAGTCTCCTGCAGAAGTAGCAGGCGCCCAGAGAAATGGTGCCCAGAAACATTATTTGTGATAGCAAAACATCGGAAACGGCTCGAATGAGAAACTCTTAGCATTGGATTGTCTGTATTAAATTGATGCACAGATGAACATAACAGCATACCTGGAAATGCACTTTGGAGCTGTGTTGGAGTTGGAAATATGTAGAAATGATGTAGAAAGATAAATTCTCAAATAGACCACAGTGATTATCTCCAGAATCGGGTCACAGAGATGAAGAAAAGGTAGATGGAAGTTTTGGCCATGCTTCTAAAATGCCTGTTCTGTTTTTAAACCACAAGACTGAACTGAAGACATCATGTATTCTTAGTAATTATTTAACTAAAAACTTTCTGTGAATGCTGAAAATAGTTGATATACCTCTGTAAATCAGAAAAAGGACATGAGTGCATTCATATAACTTCATTATTTTCTCAGTATAATTTCAGGGTCGTATATTTTCCTTGATTTTTTTTTAAGTTGCTGTGGCTTAACTATGAATGGTTGGACCATAAAACACCTTCTAGAAAATATAAATTAGTTAGATGATAGAGACAAAGAGAGCTATTTCTAGCAAGGTGTTAAAAGACACTCAATGTGTTACATCCTGTGGATTGGTCAGTTGAAAGTTTGTTTAAAAAAAACCTTTGTTAGTTAAGGTTTGCTTTGTAAATTCTTGTGTATAAAAATTCAGATAGAAATGAAAAATTATAAAGTTGAAAATGCCGTCATGATAAAAGAGAAGGTCCTTGGTAAGACTGCCTCTCAGATTGCCACTCGGTTACTAGTTGATTTTCATAGATTGATGACCAGACCTGTGGGTTCCCATCACCTTTGAAGTGCTTCTTTTGTTCAAATTCATACTGCTCTGTTGATGCTCTGGTGACACTCTCAGCACCTACGTGCTCTCAGAGAGTGTCTCTGCCTCCTCAGGCATTGAATTTAGAAGCTGATGGAGACCTGAGATGTCTTAAAATTCTGATGTCATTTTCCAAAGGAGGGAACTGTCCAGAGAGAGTTGATAACTCTCCCCTGTCCATTCTTTGTTTCTCTGAGTTGTTTTCACTCTGAGCACTTCTGACCTCAGGTATGTTTCTCTTTTCTTCCCACACCACACCAACAAATTCATTTACTCTTGACACCAACTGAATGTTGGACAATTCAGCTCACTTCCAACACTAACTACTAGGAGTTAGTCCAGACTCCACAACTTAAGGACTCAGGCCCTCAGGATTGCTCCCACTTCAAGTATGTGGCAAGATTGGATGGCCACACTCCTGTCCAATTTGACTACAAAATCGAGGGTTTTCCCTCCTCAAGTTGGACAGTTTTCTAGATACAAATTCAGGGAAACACTGTATTTACTGCTGCTGCCTTATTATAGAGATTATTCTGAAGGATGCATGACAGATGCACCACCAGATGAGAAGCATACAGGGTGAGGTCTGATCGTCCTGAGTACAGGAGCTTCTGTTCCTGTGCAGTGGGGTATGCCGCCTTCTGATGTGTGGATGCGTTCACCAACCCAGGACTCTTTGAGCCCTACCATTAGGACTTTTTATGGACATCTCATCATGTAGGCATGATTGAGTAATAACCCAGTCTTCAGCCTTCTCCCTTTAAGGTTGAGGGTAGAGTTGAAATTTTGATTTTCTAATCAAAATTTGGTCTTTCTGGCCACCAGCCCCCATTCTGAAGTTGTCTAGGATCCCAAAAGGAGTTACTTAATTTAGCACAGAAGGTGATTTTGTCACATTTGAGATCCAAGGGCTTAAGAAGCTCTGTCAGGGCCAGGGGTCAAAGACCAAATATTATAACAAAAGATGTTCCTTGCATCCCTTTCACTCAGAAAATTACAAGGGTTTTAAGAGCTCTGTGCCATGAGCTGGGAATGAGGTTCAAATATATATTTATTTTTATATCACAACATCACACTCTTACCTCTGGATTTAGTCAGTACCCTTGTCGCCCCTTCACCCCCACTTTCATGGCTACTTGCCAGATCAGAGCACTTTACTTTATACTTGGATGACTGCCTCTGGCCTCATCTGGTTGTTTTTAATCCAGTCCTCTGATCCGATTTAACAAGCTCCTCAGGACTGAATAGATGTTATAGGCCAGGCTCTGGTTTAGATTTCATATCAGTGCTGGGTCACGGTTCCTCTAGGAGTTTTTCCAACTGAGGGGGAATTTTGTATATTTAAACTCAGCAAAACCACCCACTGAATTGTGAATAAAATTTTGGTTGAAACTGTGGTTGAAATATTTCTAAAACCAATATTTCTGAATCTGTTTGGAGTGTACTAGGGCCAACTATACCATCATGATGTTGGGGGCTAGAATACCCTAAAAATAGAGATTTAAAGTGTAAGATCTGCTCTGAACAAGTTTCAGTTCTCATTGTGGATGAAACATGCCCATAAGTATGTAAGGAAAAATATAACCAAGTACCCCAATGAATAGTATGACCCAAAGGGCTGAAAACAAAGCGGGGTGGGGAGTAAACTGTGCAAGAGCTTCTAGAAGGAGCAAAGCTTGAGATAAGCTATTAAGGTCAGATATGATTTGGAATAGGGAAAGAAAAGACTGATCTGAAAGGAAAATATTGAGAATAAACTTTGTAATGTATATGGAAAGATAAAGAAAAAAAAAAACCACAAGAATATGCAAATTTTGTGATTTAAATAGTCACAACTAAAATGAAAGTGAAAAGAAATCTCTAGAGGCTATATTTCAATCAGGATGGTATGACCCAGGCTTTAAGTTAGAAAAGGTGTGTGCGGACCCAGCGCTGATGGTTTTGGGAGCAGAAGGCTCTGCACGTCCTGATGCAGAGGAGACTGCAGGGCAGCGTGGGGCAGAGGGCGGCCCAGGGGTGAGGACTAGGAGTTGCGTAGATGCCCCGCAAGGGACTGTCACTTCTCAGAGCCTGATTCTTGTAACTGAGTTCCAACACGGATCCTGTGCCAGGTGACGCTCAGCCAATGTCTCTCCCAAGGGAGCAGCTAAGCCAAAGTTGCTCAGCATGATTACCGCTGATCCCTTCATGATTTAATTGGGGAGACACATATGTAAACACAAGGGCAAATGAGCATAATGGAGTGACTGGGGCCAGGGGAACCCAGAGGAATGACTTCCCCCCTGTGCAAGTTACCCGCAGGGGCAGACTTGTAACTTGGAAGCGGGAATACAGAGGAGGGCAGAGGACTTGGAAGAGGGAGAATAGAGTTTGGGAAATTTGTCTGCAGCTCTTGGCAATAATCCAAGACATAATTGGGAGGCGCTTTGGAAGGAGAACAAGCGGGAATGCTGTCAGCACGGGGAGTGGGATGTTCCCCCTGGAAACGGGTACTTTTAGGTGATTACTGGATTTCCCAGGTGGCTCAGCGGTGAATAATTCTCCTAACCTGGGAGACATAGGTTTGATCCCCAGGTCGGGAAGATGCCCTGGAGAAGGGAACGGCAAACCACTCCAGTTTTCTTGCCTGGGAAATCCCATGGACAGAGGAGCCTGGCAGGCTACAGTCCACAGGGTCACGAAGAGTCGGACATGACTGAGTGACTAAGCAAGCAAGCAAGGAAATATGTGATTAAATGAAAGATCTTAAATGGGGAGATTATCCTGGATGGTCTTGGGGACCCAGTGGAGCCTCAAGGACCCTTATACAAAGAACAAGGGAGGGTAGAGGCAGAGAAGGGGTCGTGGTGGCGGGGGCAGATGGAGAGGGAGTCTGCAAGATGCTGCGGTCCTTGCTCTGAAGATGGGATCAGAGGTCGTGGACCAGAGATGCAGACAGCCTCTGGCCCCTGGAAAGGGAAGCGCCCTGAGGAGGAACCAGCCATCCAATGCCTTCCCTTCAGCTCTGTGATGCTCATTCAGGACAACTGTGAGAGAGCAAGAGAGCCGTCGTGCCAGGGGGTAACTCGTTACACGGCCAGAGACAACTGCTGTGTGGTCCTTCGGGCCCCTAGAACCGTGTAAGCTTAGATCTGTTCTGTACTGAGCTCTAGGCCATGGACGTCTTTACTGGGCCTGCCCTGTAGAAAGCTTCTCTTTCTGGCACGGACAGATGGAGGAGAGGTCCTATTCGCCAGTTCAGGAATTAACACCGCCGGCATCACCATTACCACTCCGGAGTGCTCTTGTGTGGGTGTTACTCTGACTCAGCTTTCCTCTGAAGATGCTCCAGGGGCTGGGGACATAGCATCTGGGGAGGTAAACTTGACCGCTACAGTCCCACGTGGGGGAGGAAACATGGCCACAGACTTGGCGAGAAGACCAGCCCAGTTCTTGCAGAAGAAACTAGAACACATCCGTGGGCCCAGGGACCTTCCTAATCACCGGGAACTGAACTAAGAGACCTTCATCCCAAGACCGCCTGAGTTCTGAGGACATGGTCATTCAGAAGCAGGGCCGCAGGGCACGGAGCCGCAGCCAGACCCCGAGTCCCGCCTCCCGCTTTGGATCTGGCAGCGCGGGGGGGCGAGCCTGGCTTCCCATCCTGTGCTCTGATCTGGGCCAACCCTTTTTTCTTTTCTCTTTTTTGGTTTGGAGGTGACTGTTCACCAGGGAACAAAGTGACCTCGTCAGCAAGTTACAGACAGACTAAACGTTCTGCTTCACAGAGGATTCATCTCTGACTTCACTGTAATAGCCGAGCTGCCGGTCTTCGTGTCTTCAGAGGGGGTTGTGGCACCCGCCGGCCTTCTGCTGGGGGCAGACAAGCCTCTGGGAATCCCCTGGCCTTCTGCTGGGTGCAGACAAGCCTCTGGGAACCCCTGGGTCTTCTGCTGGGTGCAGACAAGCCTCTGGGAACAGCCACGGCCATATGTCCCATGCCCCCCCGAGCCTCTTACTCAAGCCTTCAGAGTCCTGAATTTTCTCCAGCCTGGACCTGTCCACCGGCACGGGGAACTCTCCTCAACATTCTGTGACAGCCTATGTGGGAGAAGAATCTGAGAGACAGCGCTGAAGGAGTGTGTCCAGCTGAATTGACTCTGCCACGCACCTGAGGCTGACACAACATTCTAAGTCAGAGTGAAAGTGAAAGTGAAGGCGCTCAGTCATGTCTGGCTCTTTGTGACCTCATGGACTGTAGCCTACCAGGCTCTTCCATCTGTGGGGTTCTCCAGGCAAAAATACTGGAGTGGGGTTGCCATTTAAGTCAACTATAGTCCAAAAACAAAACAACAGCAACAAAAGCTACTCCGGCCAGCACAGTGTAAGCTGCCACCTTTATTCCACATTCTACTTTGTAATGAGAAAGCCAACAGCTCTTCAGTGCCTTCAGCCCACAGGCAATCCATTTACTCAAAGCTGGCTCACTAGCTCCTCAAGGTGAGACATCCTGACTGCTTCTTGGGTGGAAGCCTGAATGCTCGACCAGATGTGATTAAGATGATTTTATCAGCTCAGTGGGAGCGCCCGTTCTTCGCTGATGAACGTGATGAAATACCTCTTTGGTAAATCTTGTGATTAACCACAGACGGACACTGGCAAACTGCAAATGTCCCCAATACATACACAGAAAGTGTCTGGTGGAAGGTTGGGACAGGGATTTTATTTTCATAAAAGAGGCTGAGGAAGAGCAAGAGGAAAAATAAGCAGCAGAGTCTGGAGAGAATGCAAAATGTGAAGAAAGTGGAAAACAAGATCATGTTTAAAAGGGAAGGTGTTAGTCGATCAGTTGTCTGACTCTGTGCGACCCCATGGACTGTAGCCCACCAGGCTCCTCTGTGCATGGAATTCTCCAGGCAAGAGTACTGGTGTGGATTGCCATTCCCTTCTGCAGGGGGTCTTCCTGACCCCTGGATCGAACCTGGGTCTGTTATTTACAAACTGAGCCCCTAAGATCATGTTTAGTGTCTAAATAATACCAAGAACATAGCAGAATGCCATTGGACACCATGTGATTCTGCATTTGGTCTTGTTCTTAAATGGGATGAAAGACTGGCCTTCTGGTTTGATAAGCCATGTGCTTGATGAGAGAACGGAGTAGCTCGGATGCTCAGGGCTTTTGTCCGGAAGAAGGACGGCACTCGGGTGGGGTTGGGGGTTGGGGGACTAGGAGCCTCAAGGAGGTGGCTTCCCAGGGCAGGTGTGATGCTGGCAGGACGGTGGGCTCCAGAGTCACCAGCCAGGAGCCTGGCCCGCCTCAGGGGTTCACGCTGCCTCCACAGGACAGACCCTGGGGCAGCTTCGACGTGCTGGTGACAGCACTGACCTGGGCAGCAGGTCGTCTCCTCTGTGGGAGCCGGGAGCCCCTTCCCCAAACATGAGCCCAGGAGAACCCCTGAGAAGCCTGCCCTGAATCCTGAGGTCTCCAGATTTCACAAGCTTCCTATTAAAATGCTAATGATGCTCAGATCCCAGCCCCTGGGAGATACTGTGGATTATTCTGCTATGGAAAATCTCATCACACCTCTGGAAGCCCAGAGTGCCCACTAACATGGCTATGAGAGCTATAATAACAGTTTTAATAATCGATGGCCTCTCAGACACTTAATTTTGGTGTAACAGAATTAACTGAATTCTAGAGCTGGAAAGGATTTAAAGAAGCACGATTTCCAAAGTCTCCTGCTGTACGTTGGGAAAGCAGGGCCCAGTGACCGGATCCAGCAGAGCTGTGGGTGGGGGCCCAGTGGTCCCCTCACTGGGGGCCGAGTGCACAGACGCCCACGAGGCCTGTGCTGGACCCCTTAGGTTTCCCAACTCCTGCGGCCCCATCTGCAGGATCTGTCTTGACGGAATTTGAGCTTCTCAGTAGAGCTACTAGTGGAACGAGGGTACGGTATTTGTCTTTTAGATCAGGAGCTAGGACTCAGAGCGGTTTAGTGACTCAACTCTGTAAACAAAACAAAGTACAAAAGGGGAAAAAAAAAAATCCCTGAGATCACACTTGGCTCTTGGTCCAATGCACCTCCCCCTCTCCCTGCAAAGTGTCAAGTCTGGTCCTGGAACCCTGGGGCTTTATCTGGGCCCTCGGAGGCCACCAGCTGGTAGCTGGGCTCCTCAGGGTCCCTACAGTCAGGGGGCCTCAGGACGGGGGTGTTTGGAGCAGGTAGACATTCAGAGGGTCAGCAGGACCAGGCCTCAGGGCACTTTCCTTCCCCACAGGGCTCTGGGCCTGGCAGGGTTCTGCCTGTGTCTGGGGAGGAGAGGAGAGGGTGGCTCCCACAGGTCTCCTGACGTGCTCTGCGGGTTGTCAGGCCAAGGGCTCCAGTTCCTGTGGTCCTATAGCTGTCAGGTCAGGCGAGGTCCCATGGTGGACACTCCCTTCTGGGGTCCCCACGCTCCAGCTCCTTCAGTGGGGCTTGCAGGGGTGGGCCGGCACCAAGGGAGGGCCTGACATGAGCATGGGACCGGCAAGGACCTGTGGGGCCTCCAGGCCCCTCTGCCAGGCCATCTGATGGGGTTTGGGGGCCAGTCCTTGCAGGTCCAGCGCTCCTGATGGTCACTCCCTGCCCCGCCAGCCACCTGTTCTTCAGGGGAGGCCGACCTTGCCAAGAGCAGCAAAGAGCCTCTCTCCAGGGCTCCATCCTGCACTCACATGGCACATGGCTCCCTCCAGCGATCACATGGCTCAGCTGGGGCCTCCTTCTGCACAGACTGGGGCTGGAAGAGCTGAGGCGGGTCTGAGCATGCACCAGGAGCTCCTGGTGATGCAGTACTGCAGAGGTGAGAACTTAGAGAACAGTTGAGGCCTCACCTCGTGTGGAGGTCACACTTACACACTGAGGTCCTCTTTACGAAGCAAGCTGCTCCGAAGCCCTGACTCAGAGCTTCTCAAAGCGAAGTCCCCAAAGCAGGAGGATCAGCAAGAGGGTCCTGATCCTGATCCTCAGGGACCTCATTAGAAACTCAAGTTCTTGGGCCCCACTCCAGACCTACTGAGTCAGAAATTGGGGCTGCAGAAACAGTGTTTTAACAAGACTTCCTGGTGATACCAGGCTTCCCAGGTGGCGCTACTGGTAAAGAACCCAGCTGTCAATGCAGGAGACATAAGAGTGTGGGTTCGATCCTTGGGTTAGGAAGATCCCCTAGAGGAGGGCATGGCAACCTACTTCAGTATTCTTGCCTGGAGAATCCCATGGAGAGAGGAGCCTGGTGGGTTACGCTCCAGGGGGTCGCAAAGAGTCAGACACAGCTGAGTACATACATAGATACATTCACTGTAGTTTAAAGGGAAAACAACCCCATAGGTTTCATAAATTTGGCATAAGTGGATAAAATGACTTACTATTATCTCAGATTTCCTTTCTGGAAAGAATAGTTTTACCTTAACAGGGTGTGTGTGAATGCAGATAGAATCTTACGTTCAGAGTAGAGCACATGGCTTAGTTAATGGTGCCGCCGCCGGCACCCATTTTTCCAAAGGCTTTAGAAACTAGAATTATAATTGAACCGTATCTACATCCTTGTTGCTCAGCACTGAGATTGTTTCACTGCACATTTGTGTGCAGGTTTTCTAAGCTGCATTGCCTTTCTAATTACACTTATCTGCACATAATTTAGGCCAAGTTTGAAGTACTCTCCAGCTTACAATTTCCAGAGAATGATTAGCATATGATCTGCACATGAGTTGGGTTCTAGACACCCTTTAACAGGTGAGCTGTGTGACTTTGGTTATTTTCTCCTGTTTAAAAAAAAAAACAAAAAAAACAAACCCTGTGATGGTTAATCTCCAGGCCTGTTGACAACATCTCCTTTTTAAAATTTTTTTTCTTAATCCACCCTGTTCCTAGAGTATGGCATGATCATTAAACTGAACTCCAGGATTTAATCATTCATATAATACAATGATAATATTAAGTGTGTTCAGGTATTTATTAATTACATCCAGCATAGGGCTTTCTAGAGAGATCGTTGGACCACATAATCACTAAGTCTCTAATGAAAGGGGTATCCTGTTTACTACCAGAATCTGCCTGCAAAGTCAGAGACCTGGGTTTGACCCTTGGGTTGGGAAGATCCCATGGAGAAGGGTTTGACCCTTGGGTTGGGAAGATCCAATGGAGAAGGGCCTGGTCACCCACTCCAGTGTTCTTGCCTGGAGAATTCCATGGACAGAGGAACCTGGCGGGCTCCAGATCATGAAGCTACAGAGTCGGACATGAGTAAGTGACTTAGTACATGTGCACTCTTCACTGCAGCCAGCTCCTTGATTTCTTGAATGAGATCTACCTAGAAGATCAGACATAGTTAACAGTGCTGTGTTTTCTCTGCTGGTTGGCCGTTTCGACCTGTCTTTGGGTCAGTTCTTGGCACTCGTGATCTGGTAATGTCAGGCTTTCTCTCCATGCTCACAGGCACTGTGTGTAGGTGGTCTTGACGTGTCCAGAGAATACCTGCATCTCTGAGAGAATCAGCAGCAGCCATAGGACAACTACCTGCCTTATTAGCATGCATTTTATTTACTAGAAGGTGATTTGGTAATTCTTGTATTGAAATACTTTTGGATCAATAGGAAGACAGACTATTTTTCCCCTAAAATCTAAGGCTGTGAGACTAATGTCATTTTCCCCAGAGAGTTTCTTTGCATCCACATGACCATCGTGGGCTTCCTAGAGAGAGGAGGCAAAACTCCCCTCCAAGGAGGGGAGGCGCTGGGATGGCCAACGTCACACTGGTTGGTTGAACTTAAAATGTGCTAAGACAGAGATTTGGTGGAAAGGGAAAATGATAAAGCAGCACATGCCGTGGAGAACTCAGAGCTTTCTGATTCTGCTTGATTCAGTTTAACAGTGGTCAGCTTCACAGGGCCGTTTGTCTCATCTATCTTGAGAGGTGAGAGGGTGAAGGACTGGCTTCCTTAGAGACCAGTATCCTCTCTACTGTTGTTGGTTCTCATGTTTTTCACCAGGGAAGGGGTTGCCATATAGGAAGCACTTGAAGGTCAGAGGCTGGAGACATTATTTTTTTTAATTAATTAATTTATTTTAACTGTAGGCTAATTACAATATTATAGTGTTTTTTTGCCATGCATTGACATGAATCAGCTATGGGTGTACATGTGTTCCCCATCCTGAACCCACCTCCCACCTCCCTCCCCATTTCATCCCTCAGAGTCATCCCAGTGCACCAGCCCCAAGCACCCTGTCTCATACATTGAACCTGGACTGGTGATCTATTTCACATATGATCATATACATGTTTCAATGCTATTCTCTCAAATCATCCCACCCTTGCTTTCTCCCACAAAGTCCAAAATTCTGTTCTTTACATCTATGTCTCTTCTGCTGTCTCACACATAGGGTCATCGCTACCATCTTTCTAAATTCCATATATGTGCATTAGTATACTGTATTGGTGCTTTTCTTTCTGACTTACTTCACTCTGTATAATAGACTCCAGTTTCATCCACCTCATTAGAACTGATTCAAATGTATTCTTTTTAATGGCTGAGTAATATTCCACTGTGTATATGTACCACAGCTTTCTTATCCATTCATCTGTCGATGGACAACTAGGTTGCTTCCATGTCCTAGCTATTGTCAACAGTGTCGTGATGAACATTGGGGTACACATGTCTCTTTTAATTCTGGTTTCCTCAGTGTGTATGCCCAGCAGTGGGATTGCTAGGTCATATGGCAGTTCTATTTCCAGTTTTTTAAGGAATCTCCACACTGTTCTCCATAGTGGCTGTACTAGCTTGCATTCCCACCAACACTGTAAGAGTGGTCCCTTTTCTTTGCACCATCTCCAACATTTATTGTTTGTAGACTTTTTGATAGCAGCCATTCTGACCAGCATGAGATGGTACCTCATTGTGGTTTTGATTTGCATTTCTCTGATGATGAGTGATGTTGACCATCTTTTCATGTGTTTGTTAGCCATCTGTATTTCTTCTTCTTCTTCTTTTTTTTTGTATGTCTTCTTTAGAGAAATGTCTGTTCTGTTCTTTGGCCCATTTTTTGATTGGGTTGTTTATTTTTGTGGTATTGAGCTTCATGTGCTGCTTGTATATTTTTGAGATTAATTCTTTGTCAGTTGCTTCATTTGCTATTATTTTCTCCCTTTCTGAAGGCTGTCTTTTCACCTTACTTACAGTTTCCTTTGTTGTGCAAAAACTTTTAAGTTTAATTAGGTTCCATTTGTTTATTTTTGCTTTTATTTCCATTACTCTGGGAGGTGGGTCATAGAGGATCCTGCTGTGATTTATGTCAGAGAGTGTTTTGCCTATGTTTTCCTTTAGGAGTTTTATAGTTTCTGGTTTTACATTTAGATCTTTAATCCATTTTGAGTTTATTTTTGTGTATGGTGTTAGAAAGTGTTCTAGTTTCATTCTTTTACAAGTGGTTGACCAGTTTTCCCAGCACCACTTGTTAAAGAGATTTTCATTTCTCCATTGTATATTCTTGCCTCCCTTGTCAAACATAAGGTGTCCATAGGTGTGTGGATTTATCTCTGGGCTTTCTATTTTGTTCCATTGATCTATATTTCTGTCTTTGTGCCAATACCATACTGTCTTGATAACTGTAGCTTTGTAGTATAGTCTGACATCAGGCAGGTTGATTCCTCCAGTTCCATTCTTCTTTCTCAAGATTGCTTTGGCTATTTGAGGTTTTTTGTATTTCCATACAAATTGTGAAATTATTTGTTCTAGGTCTCTCAAAAATGCCATTGGTAGCTTGATAGGGATTGCATTGAATCTATAGATTGCTTTGGGTAGTATACTCATTTTCAGTACATTGATTCTGCCAATCCATGAACAAGTTATATTTCCCTGGAGACATTCTTGATCGTCATGACATCATGACCAGGAGAAAGAGGTGCCAGAAGTGGGCAGGCTCAGCATTCTGCAGGACCATAATATGCCAGCACCCACTGTTGTCCAGCCACAGCGTTCGTGGTGCTGAGGCTGAAGCACAGCCGTGTGCTCTCCTCACTCTCCCGATTACACATGCCTGTCTGGGGGGTGGGGCAGGGGGCCAGTAGAGTGTTGCAGTTAAAACTCAGAAATGTCAGTGTTCAGATCTCCAGGGGCACCACTTATTTTCATTTTGATCTGTCTACTGATAAAAGGTGAAAAGAAGAACACGTTGCATGAGAGTTGTGAGTTGTTTTGTTTGGGGCAAAATAAGGACTCAAACCCAAGAGACAGTGTCTGAGAAGGTCTAAAGAACTGCTCCAAAGGTGGGGGAAGGTCAGCATAGATGTGACTTTGTTGATGGGATACATGGGTTAGCCAGGGGACTCCAGGCAAAGAAGGCCCTGTGACTTCCGGTTCCCCAGGAAACAGTGCTGGGCTCTGGGACCAAGAGATCCACACAGATCAGGTCACAAAAGGTGAGTTTACCTGGGGACCGGAAGCCACACCATGAAGGTAAGGATGCAGGTGGAGGCTGGCTGCCCAGGTTGAGTCCTGTTTTTACTGTTTACCAATGGCAATGTGTCTCCAGTAAGTCACATGGGTTTTGTGTCCTCTCCTGTGTGGTTTGCAAAAGGTGCCGGTGACTGTAACTACCCCAAAGGGTTGTGGTGAGGGTCTGGGGGCTGCATATATAAAACACCAGCTCAGGGCTGCCACGGTGAGATTTCTGTGATTTCATCCTTTTCTCTGCACCTCCTCTTCTGGGGCAGCCTTGTCCATCTTAGTGGTGACAGGTCTAGGGGTCTGGGCTCCTGGACAGTCCTGATCCCCTTGTATTGTGTGTCTTCCCATCTCCACAGTCTGTGGGGAGTGGGGGTCCTCTCCCCACTCCTCCTCTGGTCTGGGGGTCAGGGTGGAGTATAAGGCTTGAATCCCCCTCTCAGCCTTGAGCTGTTTAATTTGGACCAGGGGCTGTGGACAGGGCGTCAGGGAAAGAGACAAACCCAAGCCTGGGAGTCCCTAGCTGGCACACATTGTGGGTGAATTACAGATCAGGGAGTCACTGTTTGTCTATAGATTTTTCTGTCTGCTCTCTGCAGGAGAGAGAACCAAAAAGGCACAGAAAGTCTCCTGCTCTTGTTTTCCGCATTTAAAAAAAAAGTGACTTTTATTCACTCTGAGATCTTTGTGTTGTGATGGGATTAGCCTCTGAGCTCTGAGGGCTTAGCCCAGCTTTGTGAGGACATCTCCACACAGTGGGGTGTGCGAGGCAACCATCCCCCATGTGGACCAGAAGGATGGCAGACGCGGGTCCGGGAGTGGAAGGCTGCAGGGGGCCCAAGGGTGCAGGGCACCCGGCAGGAGAGCAGACGCAATGCCACTGTCCTCAGAATCTGTCCGAAGAAGGAGACGCTCTCTCTGATGAATAGCAATTAGCAGAAGCCACGTGTGGACCAAAGAGGCGTGTGATTGCCATCCTCAGATTTCAGCTTCAAACCCTCAGTGTGAGGCGTGATGTTTCCAATGATCACTCTAGCCCGTTATTAATGAAAACATGGAGGACTCTGCCAGCAAAGACATCCTAATTTCTCCCCTAGTTGAGATGGGAGGCAAAGAGGGTTGAGATCACATTCCCTTTGCCTGTGATGGTTTGGAATGAGACATAAAAGTGATGCACAGCCTTTGAAGAGCTAAGATGACAGGCGACAGCTTCCCAAGGCCGCAGCGCTGAGGGCCTGGGAAATGTGAGCAAGGGCGTGGGGTCCAGCATCTGACCCACATGGGCCCGTTTAATGCAAAGATGCTCTGGGGGAGGGCGCTTTCTAGGATGAATGCCATTTTCCAGGACTTGGAATACAAGCTGAGTGCGTTCCTACAAAGCCAAGATATCCTCTACATCCAAGTTAACCATTTCCAGAGGCACAGAGTTCTCATTCCTTGTCTGTGGAATCGAATTCCACCAGAATCAAAGAAAGGTCGTCTATTTTCATGGCCTGGGTTCTGTCTCCTGACCCTGCTTCCCACTCCCTAATTATCACTCAGACTTTCCCCTTCATGCTCAGCACAGAAATCCGTGTCTTATTTCATTAATAAAGCAAACCCATCACACCAGAGGCATCTCGGCCTCTTTCCAGAACACCGCCAAGAGTCTCCACGTTTCGCCTGCTTTCCCCGTGCTGGGGCTGTGACCGCTCTCTGCAGCCTCAGGGACCCAGTCTCCTCTCCTCCGTCAGCTCCTGGCTCACACCTGAGTGCTTCCTGAGTTTAAACAAAGTCCCTTTAGCTTTCTCATCTCCTTGGCTCTCATTCTTTTCACCTTTGTCTTCAAACGAAAACTATTGTGTTTAACCCGCGTCCTTTGCTCTCTCGCTCCCTTCTCTTTCTGTGTCCCCCCAGTCTGTGTCATCCTCACGGCACCCTGGGGGAGTCCCGTTGTCTCAGTACTTCAGGTGGGCCTGGGCACGGGTCGTGTGTGGTGGACGGAGCCCTCACCCCGGGACGTCCCCGTGTCCTCCCTCAGGCCCCTCTCCCGAGGCTCTGGACGCAGCCTGCGAGCACTGGCTGCACGCTCATCTCCAGGTCCCTCCCCATCTTGCGGCCCGCGTCCCCAGCAGTGGTCCCCGTCTCCTCTCGTCCGCACATTCTCACCCAGTCTTCTTGCTCCTGGTTCCAACCTGGGGTCCATGTCTCTGCCTTTACTCCTCTCTCCCGAGTCCCTTACTCCACCTGCCTTCGCGACGCGACACCCCCTCCAGAGAACTCCCCAACTGCTGAAAGTGAGCCTGTGCCCTGCTCATCCTGCCATCGCTCACGCCCCGGGCCTTTGGGGGAGGTGCCCCGTGCACCCAGCACCAAGCACCCTCAGAGCTGACTCCCTGCCAACTGCCTGCGTGCTGTGCTCACCTGGCTTCACTTCCCCGCATTTCCCCACCCTGGAAACATGCATCCTCTTCCCTACGTCTAAAACGCAATTCTGTCTTACTTTTGCCTGGCTAACTTTTAATAAGTGTTCAGGTCTCAACTTAGAAAGTTACCCATAGACCAAACCTCCTCTGACTTTGAAGGTAAATTTGAGAACAAGGTGATGCAGTGCAGTGTCCTTCCACGTTCTCATCTGTAGCACTTGGACTTACAGGCTGCAAATTCATGTTTACAATTATTCGTCTATAGCTATCTTGTCCCTACATTGTAAGTTTTACGAGGTTGCGGTTTCTGTCTTTTGTCACCAGCTTTGTCATGGTACCTATGGCACTGGGAATACTGTGGGTTCCATCTCTGTATGTGTTTATTAGCAAATTTTCATACAGGTGTGTTTATTTTTTGGTTTTATTTGAATATGTAGTTGTCATATTCATAAAGGGGAAGCTCCAGCATTATTAATTGGGGGTGTTTTTTCTGGGGCAGATATGGTGAAGAAATGGGGTTATTTCAGCACATTTAAGAGCAGTTCAGATGACTGAGGAGGTTGAGTAAGGAAGGTTGAGTGACAGGGGCTGAAAGTCTGAGAAAAGCAGAAGGATCAAGGATCAAGGACTCCATAAATAATGAGGATCAGAGAGGGTTACAGGAAACCAAAGTTATTGTTAAGAATAAGCATTGGAGCTTAGCATGTGTGTGTTTCTGCTGCAGGGATGACCTGGGTCTGGCAATGGGACTAGCACAGCCAAATGGAGATGAGGGTCTTTAAATGGACGTGATCTCACACGACCACTGAGATGTTTCAGGTCTTTACAGGATTTGGTACCGAAGCAGGTTTCAGTCTCCAGTGAACCAGGGGCACTGGCTAGGAGGCAGGGGGAGACAGGATGGATGTAATTAGAAGATGCTCCAGATGAATCAGTGAGTCTGAGGCAGGGGCAGAGTGGAAGTGGGATCAGGAGAACATCAGTTGACTGCCTCTCCCACCTCCCTCTCTGACTTTGGGGACTGAAAGGGCTGCGACAGTGAGAAGCTTCCATGTCCAAGAGTGCAGGGAAGGGCCAGGTTTCAGCCAAGGCAAGAAATGGAGAGAATTTTCTGCACAAATTAGAGGATAAATTGGAGTTTGTTTACAATGTACAGATGATTCCAGGAGGTATTGGTGAGCTGTGTATATATGTGTGTGTGTTGATACTGAGAAGAACCAGGAATGAGAAAGTGCAGATCTTCAGGAGGATAAGAGGCTGAAGGGTTATTTAATGGGGGTTTCCCAATTCATAGACACAGAGGCAGGGGCTTGAAGTCTGGTGAGATGCAAGGAGCTCTACATCCAGAACTCCAGCCGAGGGGCTGTGTGTGTCCCCGTGATGGAGTGCCGGCAGGTGTGACTGCGGGCACCCACAGGGCTTCTCCCCGGACTAACAAAGGGCTGCAGTCCGGACGCTGTGGGGACGGCAGCAAGGGCTCTGGGCGGGGGCGTGGGGACCCCGGGGAGGAGGTGCGGGCCCATGCCATCTGCACTTGTTGGAGGTGGGCGCACATCTGCTGGGGAGCACAAAGGAACGAGTCCTGCAGGCGCCCCGGGGCCCCGGGCTGACGGAGCGGAGGAGCTGCGCGAGCGTTCTCTCTGCTCCGGTCGCACCTGAGGCCCGTGCTGCTCTCCCCGGGTTCCACTCTTGCTGTTTCTTCCCAGTGCATCCTCCGCATGGCACGTGGGCTGCCTCCTGTGGAATCAGAGAGAGAATGAGAGTGATGAGATTCTCGCACTCATTAATTAAACTTACAGAGCAGAAGGGAAGAGAGACAGCAAGCAATTAGTTATCCACACTATGCTTTAATTAGAGCTGGTCTTAGAGCACTTCCGAATGGAACCCCATCTTGTCAGTTCACTAGGCTCTTAGATTGTCTTCTCTGTAAGGTCCTCTGATGAAAGAGAATCGATGCTTTGATCTAAACTTTGAACTTTTCCCGTAGCAAGCATTTGGGAGCTACGAATGTTTATTTATGAACTAAACTATCTTTCCTGTTCATCATTTTTTCTCATCATCATTAGAATTAGACTACAAATGTCCAACTGGACACTTATTAATTTAACTCTAATCAAATCATGCTGGGTGCAAATAAATGTTTAACAAATTATTTTGGATTTATTTAGAATACTTTGAAACATTTTGTGGAGATAACTGAAAGAAAAGGACAGCATGACCAGAGCTCTTAGACAAAGAAATCTTTTTTTTTTTCTGTCCTTGATGCCTAGAATATATGGTAGGCAAAGAATATCTCTGTGCGAATATGGAAACCAGCATTTTAAACCATCTTTTTGACAATTATAGTGAAATATACACAGATGTTTATGTGAGGACAAATTTATCAATTGTTATGGTTTTGGCAATAAGACAAATAGATTATAAGCATATAACATTCACCACTTCTGCTTACATTAATGTAACTTGGGATACCTATTAATAATCAAATCAACCTTGTGAATTTAATACCTAAATTTAATACCTATTATACAATTTAATACCTAAAGAAAGACAGTTTTCTTATGTCTAGCTCTATTATTATCTGTGTCTCTTACTCCCTTGAAAAGCTTGTTGAAAGGATGAGCTTCTTTATACATTTTTATCATTTTCCTGTAGCATGTATTACATGATCAATTGGAATAAATATTGATTGACTACATAAATGAATGCTTCCCAGTTGGTTCTAGTGGTAAAAAAAAAAAAAATCTGCCTGCCAATACAGGACATGTAAGAGATGCGGGTTTGGTCTCTACGTCTGGAAGATTCCCTGGAGAAGGAAATGGCAACTGACTGCAGTGTTCTTGCCTGGAGAATCCCTGTGGACAGAGGAGCCTGGCGGGCTACAGTCCATGGTCCCAGAGTCTGACACGACTGAAGCAGCTTAGCACACATGCATATAAATGAATAAATGAATTATTTTCTATATAAAGTTAACTTCATTCAGGGGTGTTTTAAAAAATCTATGTGAAGTTAAATTTCTTCCCTTGACCTTCTGAAGTGCAAGATGTACTTTTAAATGTCATATATCAGAAAGGTTGTTGAAAAGACCACATATTCTTGTCAAATCTAGACAAGGCTAGATGATCATTTCTCCAAAACTGTCAGCATTAGCATTTTGCAATTTCAGGATGAAGATCCTGTATCTGTTTTGTGAAGTATTCACAAAGGATTTCCTTTTTTTGACTGAATATAAAAGGCATTGTGCTTTTAATGTCATTTCCTTCTTGTTCTTCCCTGATGGGTCAGACGGTAAAGAATCTGCCTGCAATGTAGGAGCCCCAGGTTCGATCCCTGATTTGAGGAGATCCCCTAGAGGAGGGGATGGCTACCCACTCCAGTATTCTTGACTGGAGAATTCCATGGACAGAGGAGTCTGGTGGGCTACAGTCCACGAGGTCGGAGAGGTGGACACGGCTGAAGCGACGGAGCACACAGGGGTACATTGTCTTTTCACAGTAGAGCTCTCTCTTTAGATAAATGCCCAGGAGCAGAACTGCTGGGTCATCCGGTAGCACTAGCTTAGTTTCTTTGAGGAATCTCCATACTGTTTCCCATTTGCATTCTTACCGAGGCACACAGGGCTTCTCCTTTCCCCACATCCTTACCAGCTGACGCTTGTCAGTGTTCCAAGGGAAGAATCCCCTTCTGCACGTGGTTTCAGGCTGACTGAATGCCAGGCCCTGAGGTCAGCAGCTTTTAAAGTGGGTTGCTGCTGTTGCTGCCATTTAGTCACTAAGTCAGTGCCTGGCTCTGCGACCCCATGTACTGTAGCCCGCTACGCTCCTCTGTCCATGGAATTTTCCAGGCAAGAACACTGGAGTGGGTAGCCGTTTCCTCCTCCCGGGGATCTTCCTGAACCAAGGACCAAACCTGAGTCTCACGCTTGGCGGGTGGATTCTTTACCTCTGAGCCACCAGGGAGACCCCTTTTAAGCGGGCAGATGGATACAGTTTCATGGGGCTGCAGTCTTTCTCCCTGATGGCCTCCAGTCCTGGGGATCTGGAGGTGTCCCTTCCAGACAGTTACAGAGATGGAGTTTTCGATAGGTCCTGTTGGTTGTTTGTGTCTTTTACACGTTGCTGAACTTTTGAGCAGTAATTTCCATCAATTACTGAGAGGTGACAGGTGTGGAGGTCCCCAAGTGCAATTGTGGATTTGTTTATTTCTCTTTTAGTCCTACCAGGTTTACTCCCCACGTATTTCAAAGCTCTATTATCTGTTGTATTTCCATTGTATTGCACATTTCTTCCTGGTGATCCCTTTATCATTATCTCAGAGACAAAGTCTTTCAGTTTTCCTTTTGCTGAGAATATCTTCATGTGGTTTCACTTGATGGGACATTCACAGCTGAGATAGGGTTGTGTCTCTTCCTTCTGGTCTCGGTGCTTGAAATGGGGAGTCTGCTGCCCTTTGAAGTGGTGTTTACCCATCAGTCAATATGCCTTTAATCTGCACCTTGTTCAAGGTACTCTTCCTTAACTTTTCAGAATTTTGACTGTCAATCACATGTGTCCTGGCATGGATCTATTTAGGCTTATCAGGCTGGGGTTTGGTCAGTTTCTTTAATCTGTAGGTTTGTATCTTTTGCTGAATTTGGGAACTTTATAGCCATTTTTTTCTTCAAATATGCTTTCAGTCCCACTTGCTTTTCTTCCTTTTATTAAACATCGATGATACAAATTTTGGATGTTTACATGTTGGCTAACAGAATCAGACCTATTTACCCTTCCTCCATGATTCAGAATGAACTTTTCTCTAAGCATTCATGTGGTGGCCATGTCCTACTTACAAAATTCAGGGACAATTTGAGTCTCGAGTAAAGGTCCCATCCGGGCTTTCTGGGGTCTCTTATCAACAGGCCTTCTTGGGTTACTTGTCCTACATCTTCAGATTTAGTTAATTAAGGACTAAATTTTGTTTAGCAAGAAGTTGAAAATCAACTATTTTTTCCTCTTAGCAAATAGACTTATCTGATTTGGAGGCCATGCTTTTTCTAGCCAAATGAAGTTATGTCTTCTTTCTCTATAGGTCGTTTGGTGTTAAAAATGAGGGTTATTTAAGGCTCTTAAAAATATTTTTAACATTGCCATCTGCATCTATTACTTTGTTTAGTACCAGTAATTGTCCATTTTGAAGAGCTTTTGCTCAGTCTTGATTAACTAAGACCCTCTCTTTAGAGATAGTAAATCTCTATAGAGATAGCCTGCAGATTTATCCATCTGAACACTCACAGGGTGGTTGGTTAGGCATGGCATTTTGATTTTCCAAAAGGGACACATAGTTTTGATTCACTGAAACTCTTCTGTCATTTACTGTAGTGTGCATCACCCATTTTAAAAATGATTATCCATCATTGGGGATTTAGTATGTGTCTACTGGGAAAGGGAAAAACTGTTTGGTCTATGGTTAGAATTAACTTGACTCAGTAGGTTTCACAAAATTCCATAATGACACAGAAAATTCTGTAAAATACCATGATGTTTGGTGCTGTTTAATTTTTGCCCTCTTGAGTAAGTATTCATTTTATGAATATATTAAACTTAAATACTTTCTGTCTTTTGAGCCATATTTTAATGCTTCTTGCTTTATTACTGCTTATTATAAAATTTCTATAATCACTCTAAATTTCATATCTTCTAAAAATTTGTTTGAAGATTATTATGCAAACAATAAAGCCCTGGAAGAACTAATGTATTCCTGTCCCCTTAAGAATATTTAATACTCATCCTGTTATTGCTTCTAAGACAGGGCACTATTTTCCTCTTTGGTAAAGGCACCGAGTCCGTAATCCTTGGTGCAGAAACAGAAGAGGCTTTCTGCCAGCATTACGTGTGATCTTGGAGTCCAAAACCAGACTCCTAGGAGAAAACACCCCCAGAATAGTCATGGTCACCAGTTCAAAAACCTACTCCTCAAGTCACCACCTGTCTTTGAAAAAACCAAATTCTAGGTCAGGCCATCAGGAATTGGCAGAGAGAGGTAGTATAAGAAAATGTGAAACTCATAGCTTATCAGGGTTTAATTACTCCTATCCAAGCAAAATCTTATTTCCTAAAAGGTTCTAGTTTATTAGATTTAGCTCTTCCGAGAAAAAATAATTAATCTAAGAAGTAATTGCACTTACAGACCAATTGACTTAGGCTGTCTCCAACTAAAATGAATCAAAATGAACAGTGAGCCCAGAGGTGGCAGAAAGATGGGCTGGTGATTTAGGTTTCATTGGGTCTTCGTGGAATTCTGTAATACCCAGAAATCCTATAAATCACCTAAACAGTATTTATGACCAGAAAAGCCTTTAAATCTTTTCATTTGCACTTGCACTAACTGGAAGTTCATTTCTGTAGCTGTATACAGTGGACACAGGGCCACAATGCTTTTCCATTTGTGCTAGAATCAGCTGTGCCAACTGCACCAGAAGCTGTGTCTCTTTGAAACAAAAAGCCACTTTCCCCCGCTCATGGGCATTCTATGTTTAAAAATTTCCTTCTCTATGCTGGTTGAATTCTGGCGTTGGTTCAACTTCATCCAATTATTTGGTGAAAATCCAAAACTCTGTAAAGGTTAATCCATAAATCTAGCCATCCACATTGCCAAAGCAAAGATAATGTTTGCCTAATAATTCAGGGACTATAAGACAATTTTAAATGCCAGCCCAGTAGATCTTATTTTAAAAATATCCAGGGGCTTTTGTTGAGTTATTGAGCTTTGTTATAGAGGCTGCCATAAAATGGGATTCATATATAATGTATAACTTAGATGATGAATGAATTAGCATTGCTTAGCATTTATTGGTTCTTTTAATATAATGAAATAGTGTAGTTCTGCTATAATATTTCTCTTTGCTGCATGACACTGGTGCCCAGATTCCAGAGAAAGCCTGGAAGAGTGAGAGGCAAAGGGGAACTAAACTAGTACAGTGGATGGTTCACAGACTCTGATAGAAGCTAAACTTGTTATGCTGAAAGCAGTGCTGCTAAGTCACATCAGTCGTGTCTACTCTGTGTGACCCCATAGATGGCAGCCCACCAGGCTCCCATCCCTGGGATTCTCCAGGCAAGAATACTGGAGTGGGTTGCCATTTGAGCATGACGTTTTTGCTTATTCTCACATTCCATCTTGTCTCCTCCATGGAGTCCTGATCTAGGTGGGAAGTATTGAAATGTAAGATAAAATTCCCAAGACAGAACCTAAAACGCACTTTAAAGATTTTGTCTTCTTTTTCTTATTGTTAACCCTACATTTAAAAATTTTGAGACTCTAACAGGCTTTATTTTTCAGAGTTTTGGGCTTATAGAAAAACTGCAGAAATTTCTGAGGTCCCATGTATATCCTCCCCCATCTTACCTTTATGTGGTCAGAAAGATCCCCTGGAGGAGGGCATGGCAACCCACCACAGTGTTCTTGCCTGGAGAATCCCATGGATAAAGGAGCCTGGAAGGCTACAGTCCATGGGGTCACAAAGAGTTGGACACGACCGAGCCACTAACACACACACCTTGGTGTGATATGTTTATAATTGATGACCAATATTGACATATTATAATTGACTAAAGTCCACAGTGCACATTAGGGTTCACTCTTGGTATGAAACATTCCATGGGTTTTGGCATGTATCTACCCTCACTGTCATCCAGGATAGCTTCATCCATCTCTACAGTTTTGCCTTTTCTAGGATGCTACGTGGCAAAAGTTGGAGCCATAGAGTGTTTAGCCTTTTCTGACGGACATCTTCCTCTTAGTAACATGCATCTAAATTTACTCCATGTCTTTTTGTGGTTTGATAAAAAAATAATTCCTGCACAATATTTCACTGTCTGGATTTACCAGTTTATGTATCCATTCATTCACCTACTGAAGAACATCTTGGCTGCCTTTGATTTGTGGCAGTTATGAATAATGCTGTTCTTCTTGAATAACTAAAACTTTATATCCACTTGAACAAGTCCTCATTTCCCACTCTCACTCGGCCCCTGCAACCACCATTCTCCCCTCTGCTTATATGAATTGGCTGTTTTATACACCTCATGCAAGCGGAAGTATGCGGGCTAAGTCACTTCAGTCATGTCTGACTCTTTGTGATCTCATGGAAAGTAGCTCACCAGGCCCCATTGTCCAAGGGATTCTCCAGGCACTGGAGTGGGCTGCCATTTCCTTCTCCAGGGGATCTTCTGGACCCAGAGATAGATCCTGCAGTTTCCCGAATTGCAGGCGGATTCTTATCTGAGCCACCAGGGAATCATGCAGGATTTGAATGTACCTGGGGGATGTTATACTAAGAACTTGTCATTGGCATAACTTCACATACATAACTCAAGTACAGATGCTAAGACAGCATCCCAATGTTTTCTATAATCGCTTTTTCTGGGTGAAGGAACCAGCTTATGCCAGTGCTGTTGCTCATACACAAATGCCACTATTTTAAAAATCACCCGTGAGTGCAGTTTTCAAAGGGTCTTATTTTTCCTATAAAAGATTAATGAAATCAAGCTATTCCTGGCTGTTCCACAGGACTCTGGGGCAGACAGCAGGTGCCAGGACTCAGTGTGTAGCAGGAAAGGAAATATTCTCTGGGGGCACTGAGTGGCCTCTTTAGAACACACCCTAAATCTATACAAAGAGAATCACAGGGACTGACAATTAGGGAGCTGGAGTATGCAGCTGAAAGT
The DNA here is from genome assembly GCF_023699985.2 of Odocoileus virginianus. Lineage (NCBI taxonomy): Eukaryota > Metazoa > Chordata > Mammalia > Artiodactyla > Cervidae > Odocoileus > Odocoileus virginianus. The sequence continues at coordinate 54,093,399 of NC_069695.1, forward strand.
GTGTAGCTGGAGTATGCAGGGAAAGCTTTTAGTCTGGCTTCCAAAAGGGCTCCTGGGGTGGTGGTCATTAACTTCTTTAATGCACCTTTCTCTGGGTTCTGATTCGGTTAACAAACAAGAAGAGCAAATGCATTTCTCAGTGACAGACAGAATTTAATCAAGCTGGCAATATTGATACACAGAACCAAAATTTCATCGTATTTGTTTGCAAGGAGCTCCAATGATTACCAGTCACACGATACCTTTCAGTACCATCTGTCTCAATGGAAAAGCACTTATAATCAGAGAGCAGCTCAGCTTCTCAGAGTGAAAATGCACCGTCAGGCAACCCAGGGGCTCAGAGCCCATGGGCTGTGCCTCCTTTGGCTGCAGGAAAACCCTTTCGACCCTCAGAGACTATTCAGAAAGCTTCTTGAGAAGCTCAGAAACAAGAGCAAAAGGAGATTTGAGAATGAACGTCTAACAGGTTCACACCAATTTAGCTCTCCTGTCCTCTTCTCTGAGCCCCCCGGCCCCATAAAAGGTCAGCTACATGAGGAAGTGTCCCCATGGTTACTGCGGGAAGACAGACATGCAACAAAGAGCATTTCACACCCAGAAATCCAGCCGCGCTTGCCTCCCCCACGTCCTCGACGGCCAGCAGCCCCTTCCTCCGGGCCCCCAGGAAGCCTGACTCCGTTTCTGCTTCTGGCTCTGCTCTGTGACCTGCCACGCTCACTTCCTCCTGTCTCCAGAGTGTGTTACCCTGTTCCAGCTCTGCCACCCGGTTCTCCTCCATGAAAGGGCACCATCTCCTTGCCTTTGGGTTCAGCTGCCTCAGCCAGGCAAGAATGCATTATAGTCTGCAGGTCCTGCAGCTTCTAGATTCTACACTATTAACACTCTCTGGGGAAGTTCCCTCCATTAAAAGCTTCACCATGTTGTCTGCAGAAACAGCCTTGGCACCCTGAGCTACTCTCATCATTTAGGGAAATTCTTATATCAGCTTGTGCTCAGTCGTGTCTGACTCTTCATGACCCCATGGACTGCAGCCCACCAGGCTCCTCTGTCCATGGAATTTTTTCAGGCAAGAATACTGGAGTAGATTGCCAGGTGATTGTCCCAATCCAGGGATCAAATCTGCCTCTTTGACATCTCCTACATTGGCAGGCAATTCTTTACTACTGTGCCACCTGGGAAGTCCCCATACTGTACTGGATCTTAGACTATTTATCATCAAAGTTCCCAGGTGCCAAGTTTCTGAGCAGGTCTTTCTAAGAATGGATAGTATCAGGCCTGTTGAATTAAATCTTTTTTTTTGTTTTTTTGCAGAGCTATTAAGAATTCTTCTGGCACTACTAGTCTGGCACTTTTAGTCATTTTATTATGGAAATTTTCATATTGGGGGGCCCTATTTGATATCCTATCTAATAAAGTATAAAAACTCCTTTACTATTGACAGTTTTGCAAGACAAAAGAAATTTATCACCGTGACACTGAGACATTTTGGTGAAGAAACTCCCACTGTAACATGTGATTTTTATAACTTGATCTGAGGGCACTAAGTCTCTTACAAAGAGAACATTCACACTGAACAAGAACCGACTATACTGAAGAGCAAATAAAGCATCCATTTCAACATGGTCTTTCACACCGTTCTACTTTGGTCCATGAGCTGTTTTCTTTATGTCAGAAATGTGTACGTATTGTTTAAAAATAAAAGTTTAAAAAATAAAATAGCAATAAAGTTTAGATTCTGTGGCATCGTCATGTTTTAGTAAGATTTCAGTTGAACCAAAGAACTGCATAATGCAGTTGTGCATGTGCATATCAAACTGCATAATGATACTTAAAACATATTTCATTTCTGCTTCTCACTGAAAAATTATATATCACCAAAATGTACATAAATGTACAGCTCAGTGAAGCTCCAAAAATAGATGAAGCTGTATATCCAGAGCCGGGATCAGGGGACGGCCCATTTCTCACAACGAGACGCCTGCCCTCCACACGGCCCTCTGCGGTCACTGTCCTGCTCACGGCTGACTGCTGTGCCCTCGGCATGGTGCGGGCTTTGCTGGTTTGCTCTTCAGATGGATGGATTGTCAAGAAGGTGCCCTTTGCCTGGCTTCTTTCATGCAACATAATTTCTGTTGTTGCATTTTACTGATGGTGTTGCATTTTCAATTGCTATGCAGGATCTCACTGTGGGAAAGCCGTGGTTTGCTTGCTCACTGCATTGGTGATGGGCATTTAGGCTGGTCTCCTTCCCTTTCTTGTTGTCACTCGGCTGCTAAGTCGTGTCCTCTCTTTGTGACCCCATGGTCTGCAACACGCCAGGCTTCTCTGTCCTTCACTATCTCTCAGAATTTTCTCAAACTCATGCCTATTTACTCATGTCCATCTCCTTCCCTTTGGGTTACTGCAAACCCTCACTTGTGGATACCACGTTAATTGCCTCATGGAATCCCCTAAGCTCCCTAGAGAGCTTCCAGGAGTATGCTGGGGTTTCCCTAGATCCCACCAGGCTTTGGGAGAGCGGGAACTAGAGTTGCAGGAATGCCCATGATGCCATCAGCTTTCAGATCATCCGGTCTCCAGAAGCTCCAGCCCCACACCAGCCACACCGGGTTCAGGGCTCAGAGGCAGGACCCCCACCGCTGAGAGCAGCCACTCCTTCTGCCCCGGCGCCGCCTCAGTTTCCTGCAGATGTCGATGCTCTGCCCTGGTGTGCTTGCTCCTCCACCAGGCTCTGCAGGTGTGCACCAACGTGCGTGCTAGCTCCTCCACGGCGCCACACCCGAGTGGTCTGTGGGATGCAGTGGATAACACCAGTTGCCCTTTCTTGTTCTGGACTCAGCTTTAAGTGTCTGAAGCAGTAGTTTCCGCCTCTTGTTACTGTTGTTCTGTCGCTAATTAGTATCTGACTCTTTGCAACCCCATGGACTACAGCACACTAGGCTCTCCTGCCTTCCTGCTTACTAAAATGTGTGTCCATTGAGTCCGTGATGCTATTCAACCATCTCATCCTCTGTCACCTCCTTCTTGTCATGCCCCCAAACTTTCTCAGCATCAGGGTCTTTTCCAATGTTTTGACTCTTTACATCACGTAGCCCAAGTATTGGAGGTTCAGCTTCAGCATCAGTTCAGAATATTCAGTGTTAATTTCCTTTAAGATGAACTGGTTTGATCTATTTACTATCCAGGGGACTCTCAAGAGTCTTCTCCAGCACCACAATTTGAAAGCATCAATTCTTTGGTGCTCAGCCTTCTTTGTGGCCCAGCTCTCACATCCATACACGACTACTGGATAAACCATAGCTTTGACTGTACAGATGCTGCCCATTATATGTACCCTGAGCATGGCAGAATGTCAGCTGTGGGATAAATAACAAGAAGCAGCGGTTCAGTAAGATTTGTACGAAGTCATGGTGATTGATAACACAAAGCAAGTGCAGAGTATAAACTTCCCAAAGAGTGAAAAGTCCTGATTCCTCAGTGTTTCCTTTGTTGTCTTTTAGGTTACAGTATGAATCTTTGATTTCACCATCATAAATATATATAATTTTATATTCATGTTCATGCAGGTATTCTAGGACATTTGGTACATGGTATACACTTTGAAGAAATTCTCAAAAAATGTTCAGTAATACTAATTACTTAAATTTATAACATTTAATCTTCAAATAATAAGGACTATAATACTGAAACAGAAAGTAACCCTGGAAACAAAACCATGACATTTTAGCCCTGTTTGAATTAAGTTTGCAGGAAAGTATCTAGATGGTACATTTTCCCTATTATAATAATTTTAATGGCCTATAATTTTAGCCATTTACATGACTTTTTATTGGGCTTTGATAATGGCTATTATATAACTCATAAAATGTGTTATGTGACTATTTTTTTGGATGCTAAATAACAGTTATGTAACATCAGAATTGTGTTTTCTTTAGAGTATGATTGAATTAATCCATTAATATATTGGGTCCAATCTTTTAATTCTTTGGGTAACATTTTATAACTTTGTATTTTATGACTCCTGATGATTCAGTTCTTTCTGATTATTTTTTGACTGTATATTATCTTGTCCAGAGGCTGACAGTGATCCAGGAGAGATGTCATGGCCAGAAGGAATGGTACCGCTTCCGAGTTACCATCCTTGCTTAATCTCTTACTCCCTGTCTTGTTACAGACAGTTAAATACATTTTAAATAACTTCTAAGATGAAATATTATCTATTACATTTTCCTGGGCATTTTCCATTTCTATTGTTCTTCCTGTATTCCCAAAGTCCTAGATTTCCCTTCAGGACTATCTCATCCCTGACTGAAGAATTTCCTTAGCATCTGTTTTAGGAAAGCAGGAACAATGTCTCAACCCAGAACGTCTTCATTTAGCCTGCATCCCTGGATGATGTATTTTCTGGGTGTAGAGTTCTGGGTTTGCACTCTGCTCATGTGGACCATCCTGTGACCTCCCACAGGAAATCTGCAGACCTCAGGACTGCTGCTCCTGTGTGTGTAAAACGCGGCTCCTCCCTGGCCAGTTTCTAGAATTTCTTTTAATCTTTAGTTTTCAGAATTTTGTTTTTGATATGTCTGGTCATGTTTCTCTCTGGGTTTATTTCACTTTGTTCTGCTTATCTCGAACCTGTAAACTTTATATTTTTCACAAAAATTCTCACTGCTATTTCTCCATATACATTTCTCTGTTCCAATCTCTGTCTCCCCTCTGAGGGATCCCATTCCAGTGACACATTTGATATTGTGTCAGAATTCAGAATGTTTGATATTGTACTACTGTAACCTGAGTCTGTCATTCTTTTCTCATTTTCTTCTTTGTTCTTCAGATTGGATAATTTCTATTCATCTTTTGAATGGTGTCTAGTCAGTCCTTTTTTCTATTGAGGCCATTCTTTGAATTATTTTTCAGCTATTGTGTATCTCAGCCCTCGAATTTAATTGCATTCTCTCTTGAATTTCTACTTCTCTATTGAGAACGTCTGTGTTTCTGTTCACTTCAGGTGATGTGGAGGATGGTTATAAGAGTTTCTTTAGATCTTTGATCATTCTGCCATCTGGGTCATCTGAAGGTTGACATTTTTGACTGTCTTTTCCTTTGAAAACTGTTCAGAACTTCACAGCCCATGGCAAGTCAGGGCATTTTGGGGTTGTAACTTAGACAATTAACATATAGCATTGTGAGGTGTCTGAATGCTGTTGAAAATTCAGAGAATAGGGATTTGTGTGTTTTGACCAGTAATCAACCCAGTTAGATTAAGATTGATCCAGATTAAGTTGTGCCTGGCTCTTTAGTATCAGCTTTATTTCTAAGCCATGATATACTGTTGGGGTTTGCCCCACAATCCCCCAGCATCCTGTGGAGTTGCCTGAGACATGGGCAGCTCCCTTGACAGCACTCTCGAAAGGCTCCTCTGGGTTGTGTTCCAGACTCAGGCAGCTTGGGGAACAGTCTAGAATCTTGTTGTTTCCTATGTGGAATTAGGGGTCACACTCTCTGACTTCCAGGGATCCTTCTCCTTGGCCCAATGGCTAGAAATAGTCTTCAAGTTTTTTCCCCTGTCAGTCACACTCTTCTGTGGAACTGGTCCTGCCTGCAGGCTGGACCATGAGGGCAAATGGAGAGAACACAGATTTCACTTCTGCATGATCTTCCCAGAACCGGGGATTCTTTCTGTGGCTCCTTTCTCCAGGGACAGTTTCCCTCTGGTCTTGTCCTGTTGCAGGTCTGCAGGCCTGGGGAGGAGAAAAGATTTCTCTCCATATTCTCTGGTGGCTCTGAGAGCCAGTTTTTCTCAATATTCTGTCCAAAAGGACAGTCTTTTCTTGGAGTTTTTGTTGTGAGCCTTTGCAGGGCCATCCCTGTTCAGCCAGCCTGTGCTTGGGTCAAAGCCAGAGATAAAGGGAAGAAAGAAAACCGAACACTGGAGCTGACTGTGGCCATACGATTGTCAAGGTGGCTTTTGTGTTTTGTCCATAGTTTTCATTTGTGATTTCATTTCATGGTGGTGGGAATTGTCTGTGCTGGGCTTGCTGTGTCTTGGGTGGAACGAGATATCTGAATCCTTTATTTAAAAAAATATTATTTGGCCATTGAGGACTATTTTACAAATGTTAACTGATGACACATTAAACATTGTTTCTGAATCTCTAGTATCACTCTGATTCTAAGGAAAACACGTGAAGTTTAGGATGAGAGGAAATTTTGTTTTCAGTTTTTAGTGACATAATCAGTGCAATAATTTGCCAACAAACAACCAAGGCAACATAATTTTACATTTGGGGTTTTCTCTAAGATTCCAAAGAAAAAAATGATACATAAGTCAGTATAGATCCCTGTAACTGGTGCAGGAAAAGGAAGAAACACCTGACGGGAAAGACCCTGTGACTGTCTGGCTACTGTCAGCTCAGATGCTGGGCAGGCTCAGTTAACATGTATTATTTGCTCTGTATTTTAGAAAGTATCACAGAAGTAGTATTAAGTATCATAATTCACTTAAAAATATGAAGCATATGTCTAGTGGAAATACATCAACCCAAAGAGGTTTCATAAAATAAAGCAAAATAAAATATTAACTAAAGTAAAATAGAATAAAATGATGGAGAAATAGACCAGTGATTCTAGAACTGGGCTTTAATGTTTTTAATCTAAATCTAGTTCTAAAATAGTTCTGTGTGTGTATACCACATCTTCTTTATCCATTCCTCTGTTGATGGACACTTGGTTGCTTCCATGTCCTGGCTATTGTATATAGTACAACTGACTCACTTTGCTGTACAACAGGAACTAATCCAACATTGTAAATCAACTACACTCTAATAAAATTTCTTTTAGAATGATGGAGAATTTTCAGACCATTACACATATTATTCCATGTACTATATATACTATATATAGTAGTGCTGAAAGATCTTTTACAAAATAGTGGGTTAAATTAAGTTTAATTCTGTGTATTCAAAAAATAAACTGATGAAATGAGTTATTTCCAGACTCTCCTAAAGTTATAAACATAATTAATTAGTTCGCTGAAAACAGAAATCTTTTAAAAATGTTTGTTTTAAAATATAAAAAATACTGCTATCTTGAAACTAGGGATAATTAATGGTTGATTAAGTGATACAAAATAGTACATCATATATTCACATAAGTTATAATTTGACATAATGTCAAACTTAGTCCATGAAACTGAAAGTCTTCTTTCTCTTTCAATTATAAAACTTCTCATATCAAATTCTTTAAAAAAAAAAACTGTAAAAGCTTGAAAACTACCAGAGCCAACCAAAATATAGCATCTTCTATAGATTTTTAGGGCTTCCCTGGCGGCTCAGTGGTAGAGACCCTGCCTGTCAATGCAGATGACATGGGTTCCAACCCTGGGTCTGGAAGATGCCGTGGAGGAGGAAGTGGCAGCCCACTCCAGTACTCTTGCCTGGGAAATCCCATGGACAGAGGAGCCTGGTGGGCTACAGTCCATGGGGTCACCGAGCGTTGGACAGGACTTAGTAACTAAATAACAACAACATAGATTTGTAGCTTACGGTATTAATTAGAGGGAAATCTGTATTCTCAACAGAAGGGTTTAAATGTGCTCATTGTTTTGAATCTTACTGAAGTGGGTTATTGTAAGGGTATATATTATTCCTCTTAATTTTGAACTGTAATAATAAAATAATTCTGTCATATTTTCCATTGTGAAGTTCCTTGTTTGAACATAAAAAGCATTACTGGAGATTTCCAGGGAAACCAAGGCAACTCAATTAGGTTGTACCTTTTAATTTTTTATGTTGTTAAAGCTGGTGTAATGAAAAGGTCAGTCCAAGCCTTCGAAATGAAAACACTCATTTCAGCTCTTTTGGATTTCACTGAGCCCAGTTTCCAAGGGCGGCCACTTTGTGGACCAGGACAAGGGGAAAAGGCAAAAATCAATGGGAAAAACAGCTTGGATGTCATGCTTCGCCCCTAGCTGAGCAGCCTTTTCCCTGTTTGCACCCCACAGGCTTTCATCAGATTTGCTAAATCTGACACCACACGGCTGCTTCACCCTTGTCTTCACTCCAGCCAGGACCAGTTCAGGCTCGAGGTGCCACATAGCAGCCTAACACCTCAGCCGTGCCCCGTGTGCTGGCTCTCAGACCGGGAGCCTCTGTGGTACCGTCTGCCATGGCCCTGACCCCTCAGTACTCCCGGGTGGAGGCACAGCCCCGGAAGTGCTTGGGAGTCAGTTCCGGGGCAGCCCTGGACCTGGAGACCGGAAGCCGCGGAGACCTGCCTGAGTGAGTAGCCCGACCAGGGGCTCGGTAGAGGGCAGTGCGTGGCGGGACCTTGCTCCCTGCAGAGGCCATTGTCTCCTTCCTTCACCGCTTCGGCCATTCTCAGACCTCACTCCTTCCATTCTTCTCACACACTGTTCCTCAGCCTAGAACCCGGTACCCGCCCCCTCCCTCCCCTCACAGAGGCAGGCCTCAGAGGAAAGATGATTCCTGCAGGGGACGTTTTCCTGGTGTTTTCTAAGCAGCACCCCTCTGTCTCGTGGTCCTGTCACAGACGGGTCTTGTACTTTTCCTTTGGAGAATTGATCGCCGTCCATGGAAGGCGCATGGGAGGGAGTCTGTCCTCGCTCTTGCTCTGTCCATCCTGTCACAAAGCAGACAATCGCTAGTTATCTGACAAATGGATAAACAACCCTTTAATCTGGGCGGTTCCCTCCCGCCCGCTGCGTCCGCAGCAGAACCACCCCCTCGGTCGCGGCCGGAGCGGTGGGCTCAGGAGGCAGGTCTGTCCACGGGCTCCCCTCTCTTGAACTCCTTGGGCGTCTCTGCTGCCCTCCTCCCCAGGAGGCCCCCACCCCCGTGTGACCAGTACACCGTGTGGACCTTCTCCTCACATGTCCGCGCTGCACTTCACTCCGTGCCAGTTTCCAGGTGATTTTTGGTCCTTTGGTTCTTACGTGCTGATGCCGTGCCCCAGCCCTGGGGTTGGCTGGTGCCAGATGCCTATTGAAATTGTGCCATGTGCTGTATCACAGCACAGCTGTATCACCATCCACATTTTCCTGAGAAAACCTGTGGGAATAGGCAAGTTCAGAACCTTGAGGAAGGTCATGTTGCTGGTTAGCGGCTGACCTGAGATTTGAAGTGGGCATCTGGCCACAGGGTGGATGGAGACCAACAGAGGAAGCAGCCACCACTTTCATTCCACAGGATGCTCTCCTTTAACCAGGGGGATAGATGAGGATGAGTAAGTAATAAGAGGATGATCATGACAAGAGCATGAACAGAAAAACTTAAATTCCAAACAACAGCAGTTGAGGAGATTATTTTTTGATTTTTCTCTTTTACCAGGAGATGAAGTTTATATCTCAGAAAACACTTATTGACAGAAGAATTATTCTGGGACTGTCAATTATGTCATGATAAGTTCCCAAAGATAAGGTTGCTTATAGTTTTGGTTTCCTGAGCATAGAGGTCAGATCTGACAGCCTAATAAGGTCTGGTCCTGGTTTGTGACTTTGCCAGACAAAGCCAGATTTGGTCATTCTTTTCCCGTTCTAAAAGCTAACAGCTAAATTACAGAGTCCTAGTTTTCAGAGTGTATTCTCTAGATGTAGGTTAGGATGGAAAAACCTGTCAGTGTGGCAGGGATGATATAAGGGCACTAAATGGAAAGGTGCAAGTGGGCTCCTTCTGTGTTGTTAATAACTACACTTGTGAGAGATCTTCCTCTACTGCTTTAAATTAAAAGAGAGATGCTAGCAGTAGTTACCATGGTAACCAAAAGTCAACTGTATCCCAAACTTCCTCCTGACTTCCTTTGTTAAAAAAATGGTTCTGGATGAGTTTTTTTCATTCAACTTAACTTTCAAGAAAAGGTTAAGATTTAAAGGGTCCTGAATTTTCTTTGGGTGGGTAAAAGGCTCTGGAGTCCAGGAAGAAGTGGCCGCTGTTTCTGACTGGTGTGGGTTTTTATTACTGGGGACGCTGGCCCATTGGCATGGAGGGGGAACCGTTGGTCCAAAAGGCAGCCAAGCTGACACGTAGCTGGAAATCAGGATTGCAACTCAAAAACGCCATCGTTAGATACTAACTGCAAGGGCACAGACACTGAGTTGCTGGTTGAGAAGAAAATTAGAGAAATGATCCTCCTCCTTCTTCTAAAGGGTTTGAGTCCAGAGTGTCTGATTCCAAGACCGTTGTATCTTCTTTGAGATCATGACAGCTCCTTCAGGACGTTACAGTTCAGGTCCCCCGAAGCCTATCCTGCAAGCTGAAGTGTCACCAACCAGTGTCCCAGAAACATTTAAAAATTCATAACGCCATTTTAAAATTTCCTTCCTTCACTCCTCTCTCCTTCCCTTCTTTCCTTCATCCTTCCTCCCTCCCTCCCTCCCAGGGAGGGCTGTGTTTCTGACTGCTTGCTGATCCTTCAGTCCTCAGCTGGCTTCACTATTGCTGTGAAATCACAGTTCATATGATTCCATAAACCTATTTCTTTATTTGCTATTTTTCCCCTTGACATTTAGGGAAGACCAGTGAGAACCTTGAGTGCTTCTGGCTGAGTTTTTGGGTCTCTGGGGAAGGCCCTGGCTTGCTGTGCTTTCCTCTGGGTTTCAAGTTTTATTCAGCCCCTGCAGATGGCTCAGAAGCAGACTGGACATGCACGGCTCAGCCTGGGAAGGAAGGACCAAGACAGGGTTGGTGGTGACAGAGAAAAAGGGGGTTTTTGAAGTCGTCTGCTTCCAATTTCTCAGGGGAGTGCCACAGTTTCCTCATGCATCTCCCTTGGGTCAGGAAGGCTGACTACGTGCAAGGGGACAAGGATGGGTGTCAGCTTTCCCTCCAGTCTGTTCTGGCCGCCAGCCTGGCCCAGAAACCAGGGGGTGTGTGCTTAGAGAGCCCCTGCGTGCCATGATCACCAGTCACCTTTGCTGACAGGTGTTCTGGGCCTAGTTTGCAGCTTTTAAAGCTTTGGTATTACAGAGAGTGTCCCTCAATTTTAATTAAAGCATAAATCACTTTATTGAATCCCTGGCATCAGCTCCAGGTCTTTCATTTTGATTTAGTTAGATTTCTGCTTCCTGGGAAAGACTAACATTGTGAATTTGCCTAAGGACACAGAAGAGGGCATCAGGGCAGAATAGGACCAGGATCTGAATTAATTCTGAAATGTGTTGTCTTCTAAACTGTTCTTAATTTATATGGAAGGGTCTCATACTTTCAGGTGTGTTTTGTATATAGTAATGGGGTCACCAGGACAGCATACATCCTAAGGAAGATTCTCATTCTTTAGTTTTCAGTCCTGTAAACACAGACTCTATCAGAGATGATTGAATTTATGTCATATGAAATGTACCAGGACTGAAGGATGAACTCTAGTGCAAATTTTTTTTTCTTCTTTTAAATTTTCTCTAGGACTTCATATTCTGATGTTATTTTTATTGAAGTATAGTAGATTTACAATGTTGTGTTCACTTCATGTGTACACCACAGTGATTCAGTTATGCATATATATATATATTTTTTTTTTCAGATACTATTATAAGTTCAGATACAAAATATTATTCCTTGTGTTACACAGTAGGTCCTTGTTGGTTGGTTATCTTATATAGAATAGTGTGTGTATATATATCAATCCCAAACTCCTAGTTTATTGCCCCCCACCCTGATTTCCCCTTTGGTAATGTAAGTTTGTTTTCTATGTCTGTGGGTCTATTTCTGTTTTGTGAATAAGTTCATTTGTGTCATTTTTTAAATTCACATATAAGTGATATATGTGTGCATGCTAAGTGGCTTCAGTCGTGTCTGATTCTCTGGGTAGTGTTTGCATCAATGTCTACAATAGGGGTGTGTTTACCCCTTATTTCTGATTTGCGTACATGCGGCTCCTTCTCTGCCTAACTGCTCTAGTTAACATTTGCAGTGAACGTTGATGGGATGCTGGCTGTCCTTGACTTTCTCTGGGCTGAGTGGCAATATTTCCTTTGATTCCACAGAAAGTCTCTGGCTTTTAGGTTGTTGTGTGTATACATAAAAGTGGAATTCAATAGTTGCTTCGATATTTCATTTTTTTTTCATCAAGAGGGGTTGTCCTTTGCCAGAGCCTCTCGATCTCCACAGAGGTTATCGTGTGGTTTTCGTTCTCGGCACCAGTGTGAGTGGAGCAGGGCGGTGGCTGGTGCTCCCTGCATCCCTGGGACAAACCCCTTTGGATCAGGACACAGTTTTCTCTAAAGCACTGAGGATGCTGCTTCCCCCTGTGACAGGAGGGGCCCGTGCACTGGCAGCCCTGCGACCCTGCAGTTCAGGGCTCCTGTGATGTCACTGCTCTCCTCTGACTCTGGGGCCCTGCCAGCTTCCGGAGGCCTCTGTCCTCTCTGACTTTGAACAGGCGCGTGATCACTGCTGCTTCCTGGTACCAGCTAGAATGCCCTGGCATCTTCTACCTGCTCCTCTCGCTGGGTCTTGACCATACTAAGGGATCCCATCCTCAGCGGTTCCCTAGAGGTGCCGGTCCTGGTATGTGAGAATATCTGAAGTCTCCCGCCCTCTTCTTCGCCCCGTTGGGATGTCCCGGGCTTTCTCGGGGACCGATGAGCACACTGGTCTCTGTTTCAGTAGCTCTTCTGGGCTTCCCTGGGGGCTCAGACAGTAAAGCGTCTACCTACAGTGTGGGAGACCCGCTTCATCCCTGGGTCAGGAAGATCTCCTGGAGAAGGAAATGGCAACCCACTCCAGTACTCTTGGCTGGAAAATCCCATGGATGGAGGAGCCTGGTGGGCTACAGTCCATGGGGTCACAAAGAGTCGGACACGACAGCAATTTCACTTCACTTCACTTCTGTGTAATTTAGAGCTGACAGATTTTGTGTCTTCTAAGTTTCATGATGGTGGGTTGTTGGTTCTCCCTGCATCATCCTTGCTGCTCTGTGAGGTGAGACAAGTGAGTGGGTTCTGTGAGATGCCTCCCCTGTTTTTCTATGGCGAATGTGCCATGTTTCCAGAGAGACATCTCTGGTGATGTGTAGAGCACCCATGTCAAGGGTTGGGGGAGTCTCTACACCCCCCATGCTGACGGGAAGATGCTCACGGATGCTGTCCGAATGCGTGAGACCCAGGAGAGACTGGGAGACTTCATCCCTTCCCACGGACTGTAAGAGGGATTTGTGGGGAGATGGTGGAGCGGGGGCCCTGTGGGCAGGTGTATCTGGCCCCTTTTCTGATCAGGTTGATCCATATGTATACCTGCCTCGTGTGCTCAGGTCTCCTCTGGGTTGAAATTCTGAAACTAGCAACTTAATCTTCATCAGTCATGTTACCGAGTCACGTCTGCCCCTACCTGTGTCCAGACACTGTCCTGACTCCTGCTTCCTGCTCCTATCATTTCACAAAATCCATTAACTCTGTGACTCTGACTTTTTTTTTTTTAAGAATCATCTCCCCAAGTACTCATAATACAAATATCTCCTTTTGTATAATCTGAAAGGGACTCAGATTTTCCCCTTGGCTGGGTAAGCAGGTACACTGTAATTTTCTTACAGACGACAGAGAATCGGGCACATGTGATGCTCTAGTTCCCATGGGTTGTGTGGAGCCGCTCATACTCCACTCAGGCTGGTGACGAGGTGCACTGCTGAATGTCAGAGTCACCCCGCTAGGGGTGTCAGGACCCCTCCGCTCTCGATTTCTGGCTGAACCCATGGTAGACTCATTTTCAGCCTGTGGTTCCCAGTGTGTTGTTCAACAGGGCTTGGAACATTGTCCTTGTTACACGGCTCATTAAGAGGGAACATTTCCATCTTCTCTTCTCTGCGCTATTCAGTTGGAGGTGTTTATCTGTACAGTTTTTGTGTTAGATTCATCAAGATTCAAACTGTGTTGTGAATAAAACTGAGGGAGGCAGGATGCACAGGAGAAACGAGAAAAGATTTCTTCCTTTTTTGCAGCATAAAGAGGTAATTATATAAAATTTAAAGTAAGATTTTTTTCCATTGTCATTGGCCCAACTTCACAACATGGTACCCCTAGTGACAGGACAAGAAGGCCTACTCCAAAGTGCATATTTTGCAAGTTTCAATGTTTCTACTAAGATCAAGATAATTCCAGAAAAATTTTACTGATTTCTTTACCTTAGCTATTCCCATTACATTAGTTTTATTTCCGTTCGTGTTCAGTATTACAGAGAGCCTCCATATCATGTCACAGTCCATGTTATAAGGGGCACTGAGAAGAATGAATGCTCATTTCTCCTGAGCCCTAATGTTGTCTCAGATCCTGAATAAGATAAACCAGAGAACATTTACAGAAAACCTCAATATCTGTCATAGCAAGAATTGTCATCTGTATTCTGTAACATGTTGACCTTTTAGATAAAAACATTTTATTTATAAATTTTTAAAGTTGTTGGAAATATGAATTAATACTATTTACATCATAAGATACACATTTTGTATTAAAGTGAAAGTCGCCCAGTCATGTCTGACTCTTTGTGACCCTAAGGACTATACAGTCCATGGGATTCTCCAGGCCAGAATACTGGAGTGGGTAGCCTTTCCCTTCTCCAGGGGATCTTCCCAGCCCGGGGGTTGAACCCAGATCTCCTGCATTGTGGGTGAATTCTTAACCAACTGAGCCACAAGGGAAGCCCTCTTTGTATTAAAAGATGTAATTAATGCATACCAGTAATTTGGGAGAAGGAAATGGCAACCCACTCCAGTGTTCTGGCCTGAAGAATCCCAGGGACAGGGGATCCTGGTGGGCTGCCGTCTATGGGATCGCAGAGTCGGACACGCCTGAAGCGACTTAGCAGCAGCAGCAGCAGCAGCAGTAATTTGGGATGAAAGGTCAAGCTTAAATGATGATTCATAATAAATGATGATTCATAATAATAAAATACTTTTTGGTAACCTTGAAGTCATACTGAAATGTGACATAGCTCTAAAATAAGGATCACATACTTCTATGCTCATATGGCATTGAAAGTGAAAGTGTTAGTCACTCAGATGTGTCCAGCTCTTTGACCTGATGGACTGTAGCCTACCAGGCTCCTCTGTCAATGGAATTCTCCAAGCAAGAATTTTCCAGTGGTTTCCATGCCCTTCGCCAGGGAATCTTCCTGACCTAGGGATGGAATCTGTCTCCCGCCGTGTAGGTGGATTCTTTACCATCTGAACCACCAGGGAAGCCCCACATGACATTAATTGACCTTATAATCTGGTGTTTCTGGAAGGGGCCTAAGAGGTCCTCTAGCACAAGAGTCCAGCTGATATAGGAATGCCTTCCCCCAGGTTCCCAAGAACTCACCCATTCTCGGATAGAGCATTTCCAGTGACAGAGACATCACCACCTTCAAAAGAAGCACGTTCTGCTGGGCGACTGTGAGGTTTAGACAGTCATTCATGTACTCACCCTAAACATGTCCTCCTGCAGCTTCCAGCATCCTTCCTTGGCTCGGCACCCTCCTACCACAGGGTTCCCGGCCCACTTCCACCGGCCCTCACCTCAAGCGTTGAGATGATATGATGAAATCTCCCCACTAGGCTTGGGTCCCCTTTCTAAACCACACTCGCTGCCTCTCCATCTGTTCCTCGTGTGACCCACTTTTCAGTCACCTTCTACCATGCTCTACATATGCTCGTTTTCAGATTCTTTTCCCTTATAGGTTATTACAAGATACTGGACAGAGTTCCCTGTGCTATACAGTAGGTCCTTGTTCGTTATCCATTTTGTATATAATAGTGTGTAAATGTTAATACCAGCCTCCTAATTTATCCCCCACCCCCTTTCCCTTTCAGTAACCTTAAGTTTGTTTTCTAGGTCTGTGGATCTATTTCTTTTTGCAAATAAGTTCATTTGTATCTTTTTTTTTTCAGATTCCATATGTAAGTGATACATGACATTTCTCTTTGTCTGTCTTACATCAGTCAGTATGATAATCTCTCGATTTATCCATGTTGCTTCTAATGGCATTCTTTCATCATTTTTGATGGTTGAATAGTACTCCATTGTGTATATGTACCACATCCTATTGTCCTTTCCTCTGTTAGTGGACATTCAGCTTGTTTCCACGCCTTGGCTATTGTGAACAGTGCTGCAATGAACATTGGTGCACATGCTTCTTTTCTAATTGGAGTTTTGCCCCAGAAGTGGGTTTGCTGGGTCATATGACAGCTCAGTTTTAGTCTTTTAAGGAACCTCTATAATGTTCTCCATGGTGGCTGCACCAATTGTCATTCCAAGCAACAGTCTAGGAGGGCTCCTTTTGTTCCATGCCCCCTGCAGCGTTCATTGCTGTGGACTCTTCGGTCTGGCTATTCTGACGGGAGTGACAGGATCTGTCACTCTAGTTTTGATTTGCACATACTCTGCTTTACAAGTGGATTTCTCATGTTGCCACTGATGCTCGTGGTTCTAAAAGACCCTGTGGGTGCCAAATGGGGATGTTACCCGCCCTGCTCTGGGAGCACAGAGCACCTCACAGATGTTGGCTTGTCTGATATATGCCTCCAAGGTCTGTAATGGCTGCGTGTTATTCCCATTTTACAGGTCAAGACATAAATGATGTGAAAGACATTGAGAGTTTCTCCATATCACAGTAAGAGTGGATGAAACCAGAGCATCCAGGTGAAAAGTGAAAATACATTTCGCCCGATTTCTGGAAACAACTCACTTTATAGACTAGGACCATGTGGGTTGTTCTAAAACCAGTTATCCACATTTGAAGTTAAGAAAGATGCCCTGATTCCTGTCTCAATGAGAAAAGCCTCAATTATAATGATGGCAGAGAAACCTATTTATATTGTTTGAACACCAGTTTAAATAGTGACAGTGATGTGAGGATAAATTCTATAAGGGGTGCCTGAAGGATGTGTTTGACAACTGATTTAATTAACCTGCTGTCTCCATAGGTGCTTCTACCATCAAGATGAAGAGGTTAGCCATCCCACCCCTGCTCAAAGGGCAATGGGAGAAAACTAGGGTGGGTCCAGCAAATGGAAACTGTTTAGGGATGTCTATTCCCTTGGGATATTCACAGAAGGTTAAAGCATTTATGTTAATAGTTGAGTTCATGAATAATTGGTCTTCATGCGGAGCTCTCTGTGGGCACGGTTTTAATGAGGACAGAGTGTGGTGTCTTGAAGACAGTTCCCGTCTTCCTTGCCTTCCCTGCTCTGGTGCCCCCATATCCACGCGGCAGGGCCCCCATGAGGCCCGTGGCTGGTGGTGCCCCGCCAAGGCTCCCCTCCCTGCTGATGTGAAAATGGGCTTCATCAGTCGAGGCCCTGGAGCGTGCATCTGCAGGCAGATGTCGGACTGTAGGGGGCACCTTCAGCCACAGAGAGATTCCCGCAGTGGGGTGTGGCCGGTTCAGCACCCCGCGTGGCAGCCAGGCTTTCTGGGCCCCAAGTCCCAATGACCTGCGACGTGAAGTGACTGATGTCCGACTAGTTCAAAATGGCTGTTCGTGGTGTGTCCACAACTAGGGTGGGGATCAGCATGAAAATGAGCCTGACTTGTTTTTCAGATTCTCATTCTGGGATTAGCAGAAAACTGATGTTTTCTTTCAATATCTCATTATTTTCCTCAGGTGCACATATACTTTGAAACACAGGATTCTTTTTTGAGATTTCTTATTTTTTGCCTTTTAATTAATTACTTTTTTATTGAAGGACATTTGATTTACAGTGTTGTGTTCATTTCTTCTGTGCAACAAAGTGATTCAGTTATATACACATGGTGGTGGTGGTTTAGTTGCTAAGTTGTGTCTGACTCTGCAACCCCATGGACTGAAACCTGCCAGGCTCCACTGTCCGTGGGGTTTCCCAGGCAGGAATAATGGAGTGGGTAATTGCCATTAACTCCTCCAGGGGATCTTCCCAACCCAGGGATTGAACCCAGGTCTCCTGTATTGGAGGCAGTCTCCTGCATTGCAGGTGGATTCTTTACCCACTGAGTCACCAAGGAAATCAGTTATAAAAGTATATAGACACATATCCTTTTTTATATTCTTTTCCAAAACATTTTATTGCAGAATATTGAATATAGTCCCTGTGCTATACAGTAGGACCTCGTTGCTTATCCGACCTGAATACACTGTTAAGCATCTGCTAACCCCAACCTCCTAATCCACCTCCTCCCCACTTGGCAACTCAGGTCTGTTCTCTGAGTCTGTGTTTCATAGACAGGCTCACTCGTTGGATTCTGATGTGTCTTTGCAGACCTCATGCGTGAACGGAGGCATAAGTGGGAACAGCAGGTGGAGGTTCGCCCTGGGAAGACTCCCTCATCAACCTGAAAGTGTCCGTTCCCCTCAGGCTCCCAGCACCCCAGGAAACGCCTCGTCTGGATGGAGTTGAGTAGCTGATCCTTTGTAACATCTCTAATCAGTGTATAAAGAGCAGTAAAGCGTGTGTTTATCGGCCATGACTGACTCCGTCTCCTGACCTTTGTCAGAAAATCATCTTCAATCCCCACGGAGGATCTCAGCACCTCTGAACACCAAGTCCGGATTACACAGACCCAGTGGATCAGATTTCAAAGTGATTTTGCTAACATTCTGGTGTCATTGTTCCCTGGTCCTGTAAATTCTTAGATCTGTTCAGCTGGCTGACCTATGAAATGAAGAGGTTGAAGTTAAATTCTTGAATATCCATTCCATTTAATATCTATATTGGAGCCTGTTTTGAAAGCCCTACATTGCAAACTTATACAAGAACAGAAAAGGGAGTCTTTTACCCAAGAATCTTAAGATTTATTTAGTGAAATAAAGCATAGATTTATAGGGGCTTCCCAGGTGGCACAGTGGTAAAGACACAAGTTTGATCCTTGGGTTGGGAAGATCCCCTGGAGAAGGGAATGGCAATCCACTCCAGTATTCTTGCCTGGAGAATCACATGGATATAAGAGCCTGGCAGGCTATAGTCCATAGGGTTGCAAGAGTCAGACAAGACTGGACATGCACGCATGGCACATAAGGCATAAACTTATGAAAAACTGGTCCTCAAAATGATCATTTTACATTGATGCTTCGGGGGCTTTAGATCCAGACCAACTCAGCTAAGCCATGACTCTGGATAAACCCAGCCCTCCAGAGGTCTGGGCATGAATTGTCCCAACCCTGGTTCTCCTGGTTTCCAACAAAAGGGTTTCAGTCCACCCAGCTCTTAGTGCTAGGGACAGGGTAGAGACTGACAAGCTTTTCACTTGTCAGAACTTCAGAATTATTTTTCAAGTTATGTTTAGGTTTTGCTTTTAGGGTTATACTAGCCTCATAAAAGAAATGAAAAATATTCCCAATTTTTCCTAGAGATAAATCCAATTTTGTTTTTGAAGTTGATCGTTGAACTTGAAGTCTTGAGGTTGTCACCTTAGAAATAATAACACAAGCCTTGGCTATTTGTTGTAATAATGTTTTGATTTGATGATACAAACTCTAAAATAATCCTACAGTAGATTTAATTGGTATTTTTTTTCAATCTACCATGGATCTTATTTTGTGTGCTAAGTACATTTTTCTGATAAACTTAAATTTTAAAATATTTGGGCCTAAATTTTAAATTGGATTACCAAGCAGACCGTAGGAAAAAATCCAAGGTCATTTTGATAACTGATGCAGAGGAATGAAACTTAACTTCCTGGAAGAGCATTTTTCTGTTCATTTCATTTCCATTCAATTCAATTAAAAAATACCCTAATCTCTACCCTTGAATTATTAATTGAGTCTTTTTTTTTTTCATGTATCTACTATGTACCAAGCCCTGGAGATAACAAACATAATTAATATTGTTTCCCTGATCTAAATGAAGGGTAAGTAGTAAGAGAGAGACAGAATGTGAATTAAATTTAAAGCAATCTGGTAGATGTTGTAACTCAAGCACAGGTTTATGTGAGGAGAAGTCAAGACAGATTTTAGATGGCAACTCAATATTGAGCAGTCAGGGACAACATCCTCACAGCGATTTTTCCGGGTGTGACTCCTAAAGGGATTTTTGTCTAAGAAAGGTGAGGAAATCACAAACAGAAAATACAATCTCTGCAGGCCAGCATGAAACAGCATGATAAATGCAGGTGTGTGGGTATCACGATGAGGCTGAAGCTAGGGCTCATGGGACCACTGTGGGTGAAGAGACTGGATGAGTGAAACAGGGATCATACTGTGAAAGGACTTCTGTGTCCTTACAAATAATCTGAGTTCTGTCTCCTACACAACAGGAAATCACGGATGTGCTTTCAATCACAATAACCTAATCAGACTTGGATATTAGATTCTGCCTACAGTGGTGGCAATGGTGGATAGTTCATTTAGGGGGAGTGCATTTGGGGGACGCTGAAGGCATGACTGTGTGATGAAGCAAACGTGAGCCTGAGGTTTATAGCCTTCATGAACAGCTCTAATGAGTCGACAAATGAGTTGACCACTAAGCAGTAGCTCAGGTGGGAGGAGAAAGGGACGACAGAGGATGAGGTGATTGGATGGCATCACCGACTCAATGGACATGAGTTTGGGTGAATTCTGAGAGTTGATGATGGACAGGGAGGCCTGGCGTGCTCCAGTCCATGGGGTCGGAAAGAGTCGGACACGACTGAGCGACTGAACTGAAACTGAAAACAGTAGCTCAGTGGTTAAGAATCCACCTGCAGTGTGGGAGACCTAGGTTCAATAGCTGGGTTGGGAAGATCCCCTGGAGGAGGGCATGGCAACCCACTCCAGTGTCCTTGCCTGGAGAATCCCCATGGACAAAGAAGCCCGAGGGGCTACAGTCCATGGGGTCGCAGTGAGTCAGACAAGACAACTACTGAGCAAGCAGTCTGCAACACATGCTAAAGAAACAGAAGGAAAAGGAACATGATCATAACACGCATGTGAAAGAGAGTCACTTGGTTGGAAACTGGGAAGGGCGTCAGGCAGAGACACATCGTGATGTCATACAAACAAAGGAGGCCGCAGGCTCACCCCTCCTGTCCTGAGCAGTCTCTCTGTTGGTTTCTTTTTCAGTCCCCACAGAGACTGTAAGGGCGCCATCCACGGGCAGGTCAGTGGGCCCAGTTGGCTGCAGCGCTTGCCACACTTACCCTGGCTCTTTCCTGGACTGCCTGGGCTTGCCTCACTGCATGGTGATCTCAAGGCAACATGTCAAGACGGACCTTCCGGGAGGGCAAGTCTGGCCAGCCCTTACCTTGAAGACCACTGTCAACTCATCTGAAACTGCTTACAGTTCAGTTCAGTTCAGTCGCTCAGTGTCTGACTCTGCGACCCCATGAACCGCAGCACACCAGGCCTCCCTGTCCATCACCAACTTGGAGTTTACCCAAACTCAAGTCCATTGAGTCGGTGATGCCATCCAACCATCTCATCCTCTGCCATCCCCTTCTCCTCCTGCCTTTGATCTTTCCTAGCATCAGGGTCTTTTCAAATGAGTCAGCTCTTCACATCAGGTGGCCAAAGTATTGGAGTTTCAGCTTCAACGTCAGTCCTTCCAATGAGCACCCAGGACTCATTTCCTTTAGGATGGACTGGTTGGATCTTCTTGCAGTCCAAGGGACCCCCAAGAGTCTTCTCCAACACCACACTTCAAAATCATCCATTTTTCGGTGCTCAGCTTTCTTTATAGGCCAACTCTCACATCCATACATGACCCCTGGAAAAACCACAGCCTTGACTAGACGGATCTTTGTTGGCAAAGTAATGTCTCTACTTCTTATTAAGCTATCTAGGTTGGTCATAACTTTTCTTCCAAGGAGCAAGCGTCTTTTAATTTTATGGCTGCAATCATCATCTGCAGTGATTTTGGAGCCCCCCAAAATTAAGTCTGACACTGTTTCCACTGTTTCCCTATCTATTTGCCATGAAGTGATGGGACTGGATGTCATGATCTTAGTTTTCTGAATGTTGAGCTTTAAGCCAACTTTTTCACTCTCCTCTTTCACTTTCATCAAGAAGCTCTTTAGTTCTTCTTCACTTTCTGCCATAAAGGTGGTGTCATCTGCATAGCTGAGGTTATTGATATTTCTCCCAGCAATCTTGATTCCAGCTTGTGCTTCATTCAGCCCAGCATTTCTCATGATGAACTCTGCATATAAATTAAATAAGTGACAATATACAGCCTTGACGTACTCTTTTCCTATTTGGAACCAGTCTGTTGTTCCCTGTCCAGTTCTAACTGTTGCTTCCTGACCTGCATGCAGGTTTCTCAAGAGGCTTACAAGTGATATGGAAAGATTGAGGGTGGGAGGAGAAGGGGACAACAGAGGATGAGATGGCTGGATGGCATCACTGACTCAATGGACATGAATTTGGATAAACTCCAGGAATTGGTGATGGACAGGGAGGCCTGGTGTGCTGCAGTCCATGGGGTCACAAAGAGTCAGACAGGACTGAGTGACTGAACTGAACTGAATTGATATTGTTACTTAGAAAGGCTAATAAGGGAAGATGATCAATAATTTTTTCTGTGTGTAAATAAGAAAGTGAGTAAGAAAAGTCACATACATTTCCTCATTTTTATAAAGGGAAGCGCAGAAAGGACACAGTGAGAGGAGATGAGATTGGTTTCCTACAGGAGGCAGTGAAGAGAGGCGTGAGGGATGAAATAGATTTCTGATTATTCCCGGGAGGGCTCTGACTTTTAGAACAACTTAATGTTTCATGTTTCCACAAAATAAGTAAAATCAACAAGTATGGAAGAAGAAGAAGAAAACCCAAAATACAACAAAATGAAATGAATAAGGTTTATGCTTTTCAAATTAAAAACTTAAACATACTGAAGGGTGAGGGAGAAGAATGAATTAGCAACTCCAGAACAACCTGTTTCTTTGGACAGTATTTTAACTCTTTAAATTCAGGGAAGTGACTTGGCAATTCTGAAACTGCTTTGTGTGTTTTTTAGGTGTGAGAAAATAAGTAAATAGACAGAGATATTGTGGATAATGTGAAGTTTTTCCCTGCTGAAGAAGAGAGTTATGAACAAAGAAAAGGGCAAAGCTGGAAGAAGCCCTGTGGTGTTGGGAAGAGAGGTAGAGATGCAGAGAGAGAAAAAGGAATGAATATATATGAAAATGGATATAGATGTATGCATTTATCTGCATCTATTTATACATATCTCCTGTGTCTATCATACGAGTCACATCTAGCACCCAGTTCTGATTTGTAAATACCATTCTTCAATGAAAATAAGCAGGGCTCCTTGGAGATGTGGCTGGTACCACTCCGGGGGTAAGGGAAGTGTGAGAAGAGCTGGACCACCTGTAAAGAAGTAAGGAAGTAAAGTAAGGAAGTAAATGATGCAGGAGCCTGCAGCCAGGCTCCCACTGGCCCTAGGACAATTTGAGCGAGAAAAAAATGACAGTAATAGGTTATATGACCTATTAACTAAAATAAGCAATCTCAAAGGCATACTGATAAAATAAGTCAATAAATAAATGGCAGAGAAGGAGAGGTGTGTTCTTATAGGAGGATTCCAACTATAAAAAGTAGAAAGTAGATGAAATTGCCATGTCATTATTTGGCAACTACCATAGTAAAATTGAGGGCTTCCCAGGTGGCGCTGTGGTAGAGAATCCACTTGTAATGCAGAAGACAAAGGAGACTCAGGTTTGATCCCTGGGTAGGAAAGATCCTCTGGAGGAGGACATGGCAACCCACTCCCAACATTTTTGCCTGGGAAATCCCATGGACAGAGGAGCCTGGTGGGCTACAGTTCATTGGGTGTCAAAGAGTTGGACACGACTGAGCACTCACACACAGGGAAATCTATGCTTTCACTCTGACCTGCAGTAAACATTTGTCGTGTAATAAGATTGTCTTAGGCAAGACCCATCAAGTGCTGTCAAAGTCACTATGCAAGAACAGGGAGAAAAAAGCATGATTTATCTCTAGAGTCACAAAGTATTTTCTGTTGAGAACATAGTAGTCACCAAGGATAAACAGCAATATTGTAGCAGACTTTATCTAGGTCAAGTGACCATGTGATCAAATTGACTTCACTAGTAATCAGCTGGGTTGAGCCCATATGCCTTTAGAGGCAATGCGCTGATAAGACCGCAAATATTTGTTCCAAAAATGCAAAACCCAAATCTAACCAAGAGAAAGCATACAATGAACCCAAATGGAAGGGCTTTCCCCCAAAACTGGACTGCATTCTTTGAAGTATCTGGGTCCTAAAACTCCAAAAAAAAAAAAAAAAAGGAAAAACTGTTCTAGATGGTAGGGGATAAAAAAGACCCAAGAATGAACACATCTGGATTCTTTTACACAAAAATGGCAAAACTTGAACTTTGTAAGCTATATTAGAGGCCCTTATTTTGATCCTGTGATAAACCATAATGGCAAAGAATATTGAAAAAGGATGTATATGTATGTAGAGCTGCATCACTTTGCTGTACAGCAGAAATTAACATTGTACAATATCTTCTGATGCCAGGATCTTCTGCACCTCTTTTTATATTTCTAATTATTTTATACACTTTCGCTTGCTGGTTCCTTGGTGTGAATGCCCCTAAATAATGATACTGCCCAGGGTCATCTTCTGTGCTACTTTTCCTTCTACATACTCTCTCTGAGTGATAGCAGTCAATACAGTCTCTATGTGATTGTATCTATGGCATAGATGGACCTCCTGGACTCTGGATTTGCATCTGAAAATAGGCTGAGTAGCATGTCCCACCAAGACTGGGGTGAAGACATGCCCTTCTGACAGTCCAGACAGCACCGTGTGTCATCTGCCCTCCTCTGAAGGCTCCACGTCCTTCATCTTAATCGTTCATGTCATTAGGCCTTCTTTAAATATATGTTAATGTCATCACCTGCATTTGTAATTTTAATTAGCACAGGTTTCAGCATTTCAGTAGCTATTGTTTAATCATATTATATTGAGTTCAGTTTTCTTGGTATAAACAGCATTGTCCCAAATACTTCAACTTGGATGTGTAGTTTTCATTGAGTTTTCAAAACACAGAGATAACTGTTGATCCACCAAAAAGTACCTTGTAACCCTAAACTGAACACCTTTCATTCTAAAGAAGATTAATCAGAATTAAAGATGATACTGAGAAGACAGATCAGTGTATGCGAGCCCAGATAAGCTAATTTGACCTCATTATATGATACAAAACTCCTGCAAAATCTTCAAAATTCTATTAAAGATGTAGATGTTTGACATAATGTAAAAAAAAATATTTGGTTGTATAAATATCTATATTCAAGCATTTACTATGTTAGTGCTGCATCTCTAAGATCATATTTTACATTATTTTTCTTCTGTCTTGCCTCTGATTTAATTCCCCTCCCCTCTTCCAAGCACCATGTGTTTTCAATGAGAGCTGATACCATGGAAGTCAAAACTGATTTTCCATCACTGTGTTATAATCACATCTCTGAAACAGAGAGAGAGCTTTGCCAAAAAATGGGGAAAGTAGGAAACTGTGGACACACATAATAAGAATAAAGTTCAGTGACAAATATGAAAATTAAAAGTATAACTTTTTTCTTTAACAAAATGGCACTTTTACCTTTAATATTACTTTTCAAACATCATTACAAAATCAAGGTTGAGTTGCTTCATGAAAACCCTCAGCTGAAATAAAGTGTAATAAAACTCATTGATTCTAATCTTAAACCTCAAAATAATCAATATTTAAGCAAACACAGTAATTTTGAAGTGCCAAATTGTCTTGACGATAACACACATATAGCCTGAATCACACTAGAGATATTTTCTATCCTAATTGTAAGTTAGCAACTTGGGAGCTAGCATCTTTGTAATTCATTTTCTGTCATCTGAAAGCAAGTCCTTTTGCTTGATGGATTTATCCGTATTCACAGTGAAAAGTGCACCCTTATTCATTGGTACCCCTGGCTTTGCCTCAGAACGTGAAATTAGTATGGATTTCCTGTTCCTCTCAGTGCCCCATGGGGGCTGAGTGAGTCAGTGTTGGCTGGCCATCTAGTCCCGGCCACCTCGAATGACGATTGGAGGGAGCTGGAGGAACACACGGCTGCTCCCCCATCCTGGCACTAATCCCCACTGTTTCACACGAGCTGGGACTGGAGCAATCACGCCCTCTTGGAAAAGTTAGTCCAGAGCAGCCAATGGAGAGTGCGGCACAAAACCACAGTTTTCACTGCAGAGAGCATGCCCTCTGCAGGCAGACTGAAATGGATTCGCAAGTCCATTTCACTGCTCATTTTCTGTGTAACCTTGAAGACACTGAACTTCTGTTCTCTTGAACACCCTACCTATCAAATGCAGCCAGCAAACACTGTCCTTTTCAGGCCATTTTGAAGATCATTAATAACATGCACAGGGCATCTGGTTCATGGAAAGTGCGCTGTATAGTCACAAAGCATACGAAGTGCCAAATATGTTCTAAATGTGTGGCCATCTCCCTCTATCCTGAAAGGGACATGAGCTCTTATAAGATGGGTAAAAAATCACTGCAGATGGTGACTGCAGACATGAAATTAAAAGACTCTTACTCCTTGGAAGAAAAGTTATGACCAACCTAGACAGCATATTAAGAAGTAGAGACATTACTTTGCCAACAAATGTCCGTCTAGTCAAGGCTATGGTTTTTCCAGTGGTCATGTATGGATGTGAGAGTTGGACTATAAAGATGGCTGAACACCGAAGAACTGATGCTTTTGAAGTGTGGTGTTGGAGAAGACTCTTGAGAGTCCCTTGGACTGCAAGGAGATCCAACCAGTCCATCCTAAAGGAAATCAGTCCTGAATATTCATCAGAAGGACTGATGTTGAAGCTGAAACTCCAATACTTTGGCCACCTGATTTGAAGAGCTGACCCATTTGAAAAGACCCTGATGCTGGGAAAGATTGAGGGCAGGAGGAAAAGGGGATGACAGAGGGTGAGATGGTTGGATGGCATCACTGACTCAATGGACATGAGTTTGGGTAAACTCCAGGAGTTGGTGATGGACAGGGAGGCCTGGCATGCTGCAGTCCATGCGGTTGCAAAGAGTCGGACACGACTGAGTGACTGAACTGACCTGGACTGAACTGAAGATGGGTAAGGAAACACTTCACTCTGGTATGGGATACAGGTATAATAGTGTTAGAAGGGAAAACATAGGATGCCCACTGAAATTTGAATTTCAGAAAACAATGAGCACTATTTTTTTTTTAGTATAGATACTTTTCATACTGTATTTGGGATATACTTACATTGAAAATTACTCATTGCTTTTGAGATTCAAATTTAACTGGGTGTTCCATATCTTATCTGACAACTCTAGTGGAAGATCCTATTGAAAACTATCCTTTTTTTCTTTTTTCGGACTATTCTGAGTTCTTATTCTTTGCTCAATAGATTCATGCTGTGTTTGGCAAGTTGTGAACAATGAACTGAACTACCGCTTGGGCATAAAATGTTTCTGGTTGCTTGGATATTCTTTTTTCTCATTCATGAAGTGGGAGTCATGATAACACTTATTGTCAGTTCAGTCGCTCAGCCATGTCCGACTCTTTGCAACCCCCTGGACTGCAGCACGCCAGGCTTCCCTGTCCCTTGCCAGCTCCCAGAGCTTGCTCAAGCACGTGTCCATTGAGTCAGTGATGCCATCCAACCATCTCATCCTCTGTTGACCCCTTCTCCTCCTGCCTTCAATCTTTCCCAGCATCAGGGTCTTTTCTAATGAGTCAGTTTTTCGCATCAGGTGGCCAAAGCTTTGGAGCTTCAGCTTCAGCATCAGTCCTTCCAATGAATATTCAGGACTGATTTCCTTTAGGATTGACTGATTGAATCCCCTTGCAGTCCAAGTGAGTCTCAAGAGTCTTCTCTAACACTTACTGTACAGTTTTGTATATTATTATGATTAAATAAGTCAATAAATCTAACTTGGAAAAGTGCACAGTACATAATAATTGCTCAAAATATATTAGTTATAACCACATTTCATCTCTTTTAATATGTTCACTTTTTTCACATTTTAAGATTGTTACAACTTGGAATTATCTTTGAACCTATCACAATTTACAGTCACACTTGGCTGAACACAGCTGTGATGTGGGTATTGGCATGGACTTGATAGGAGCTGTTCACATTGTCATGGCTTCAACTGATTTATGTACACTTTCTGAAAACAAAAATTGTTTCACTCCTTAGAAAGAGAAAATTCACAGGCTTAGCAGGAGATCTCAAAGAAACATGAAAAGAGAAGTTTTTCTCTTAGAAAGAAATTCTCCCGGGCTCTTTCTCTTAGAAAGAAAGAAATCAGACAGGGAAATTGGATCACTTACATGTGAAATCTAAAAAGTAAAATGTAAAAAGAACTAGAGCAAAATAGCAGTGTAGGCTGAGAAGATCCAAGTGCTGGAGTCCAGAGAGCTTCAGGACCCAGCCCTGGGGTCGGGGTTCCCTGTGGAGGAGGAGCAGCGAACATTGTTCACGAGCTTCACAGGAGTCCACTGTGCTGACGTGAGCCGTGTGACTGAACACATTTGTGTTTGTAACAGATGCCCTCCCTAGATGTACCGCTAAGCAGAACATATTGAGTACGTGCATCTACATGTGGGGAGGAAGACCGATCATTATTAAGCCTCTGCTAGGGACCAGGTTGGCTCTTTTCAAGTCGTTGCAGATGAGTCCTTAGACCCAGGAGGACCGAATGGCTTCCCAGCATTTAATCAGCTCCAAGAGCAGGTTATCTAATTCTAAAAATCTGTGCTCCCTCTTCAGTGGCCAAAAGAAGTGAAAAAAGACATCACAGCATGTGATGGAGGTAGCATCTTCTATTGTTTATGAGAAAAAGTAAGAACTGTGATAGATTTGATGTGGGGATGGGATGAAGACGAATTACGAGCTAGTTTTACATCTTTTTTTCCCCAATTTATTCTTTTGTTTATAATTGCTGAATTCACTGTTTAAAATGGCCCCATTAATTAATAATAAATATGTCTCAGGTATAAAAGATGGAGCTGGGCTGTGAAGGCAGCTCAGTTTTCAAAAGCTCTTTGTCCTCCCAAGACACCATGCCATTTGCAAACCTCCTGATCATCCTTCATGGTCCTGCTCAGTCCAATACTCTTTTCTCTTTTTTCAAAGTTAATTTTTATTGAGGTATAGTTGCTTCATAGTGTTGTGCTAGTTTCTACTGATATCAAAGTATATCAGCTCTATGTACATATATCCCCCCTTTTTTATATACTTCCCACTCTGGTGACCGCTGAGCTATACCATGTTTCTCAGTAGTGACCTATTTTATACACACTGACGTGTGTATGCCAATCTCAACCTCCCAGGTCATCCCACCCCGTCTTCCCCTCTTGGTATCCAAACATTTGTTCTCTACATCTGTGTCTCCATTTCTGCTTTGCAGATGAGATTATCTGAACCAAATCTTTTTCTTTCACCCTCCCCACATTAAGAGCATAGAGGAAAAAAAAGCAAACTTCGTGTGGACTGGCTATTACTACCCTGTATTCTCGATCGGGGCTCTTGTTTCTATCTACCTAGACCTCTAGCCCAAAGTCCTCCATTTTCAGCTCCCAGTCACTTACTGATTCATATTGGATGGTTTCTGATAGAAGTCCACCTTTTAATCAGTAAATTTTTACAGAACATTTACCACATAAAATGGGGAAGCCTCAGTAATATGGAAAGAATGCTGTCTAGCTTCAGGGAAATTTTCCTGACAGGGGTTTAGTATTATACTAAGAAAATGCCATTCCCTGCCAGGATCTGCTTCTGAAACCACTTAATTATATACAGAGAGAGAAGGTGCTTTGTCCAGCATGGTTAAATCTAAATGCATCATAACCAACGACAGTGTTTTGTGTACACTTTATTCAACCAAGATTCAGGATTAAACTTCTGTTCAAGATGCTCCCCCTGGCTCATTCCCTACTTCCTCTGAAAATTAAATCATGGGCCTCAGGTTAATGAACAGTTTTATGAAGCCAAAGTATATGTCCTTTGACATCCAATTAAAGTTGATGTGTTCCTACCAAAAAAAGTGCATTATTAAGATGAGTGCCTTCTTTTGCTTTGAATTACAACTTTTTATTAGAAAAAGTGTAAATTATTTAAATGAGAGAAAAAAAGAACTTAATACTGTAAATTTAAGCAATCAAGTGGGTCATTTCTTACCTGACTATAACTATCTGTGAATTACAGTCAAATCAAACTGATTTAACTTATACTGTCTTGAAAAGAAGTATGTCTATTGCTTCCTTCCTCATAAATTATGAGTATCTTTTCTAATAAATGGTCAGCAGTGGGCCTGCTTCGAGTATCTGAGTTTCTCAAAATTAATGTCTTTGTTTATGACCTATTTTTAGGACCACTTAAGTTTCAGCTCTAAAGATGAAAAATAATTAACTAAGAGTAATGTTTCGATGCTCTAGGAACTGAAAAAATGAAGCAGTTGAGTTTTATTGCAATAATTTCTTTCACTTTTTGGTAATTAAGCTTTTTGAATAACCCTTCTGAAAATGTAAAAATGTTAGAGATACTTTTATCATTCTTCTTCCTTGAGGACAAAAGAATTTTTACGGCACACATTTAAGCAGTTCAGTTCAGTCGCTCGAGTCGTGTTCAATTCTTTGCAACCCCATGGACTGCAGCGTGCCAGGCTTCCCTGTCCATCACCAACTCATGTCCATCACCATTTACTCAAACTCATGTTCATTGAGTTGGTAATGCCATCCAACCATCTCACCCTCTGTCATCCCCTTCTCCTCCTGCCCTCAATCTTTCCCTGCATCAGGGTGTTTTCCAGTGAGTCAGTTCTTCACAACAGGTGGCCAAAGTATTGGAGTTTCAGCTTCAACATCAGTCCTTCTGATGAATATTCAGGACTGATTTCCTTTAGGATGGACTGGTCGGATCTCCTTGCAGTCCAAGGGACTCTCAAGAGTCTTCAACAACCCAGTTCAAAAGCATCAATTCTTCAGCATTCAGCTTTCCTTATAGCCCAACTCTCACATCCATATATAACTACTGGAAAAACCATAGCTTTGACTAGATGGACCTTTGCTGGTTAAGTAATGTCTCTGCTTTTTAATATGCTGTCTATGTTGGTCATAACTTTTCTTCCAAGGAGCAAGCGTCTTTTAATTTCATGGCTGCAATCACCATCTGCAGTGATTTTGGAGCCCCCCAAAATTAAGTCTGACACTCTTTCCCCATCTATTTGCCATGAAGTGATGGGACTGAATGTCATGATCTTAGTTTTCTGAATGTTGAGTTTTAAGCCAACTTTTCACTCTCCTCTTTCACTTTCATCAAGAGGCTCTTTAGTTCTTCTTCACTTTCTGCCATAAGGGTGGTGTCATCTGCATAGCTGAGGTTATTGACGTTTCTCCCAGCAATCTTGATTCCAGCTTGTACTTCATCCAGCCCACCGTTTTTCATGATGTACTCTGCATATAAATTAAATAAGCAGGGTGACAATATACAGCCTTAATTCTCCTATTCTTATTTGGAACCAGTCTGTTGTTCCATGTCCAGTTATAAGTGTTGCTTCCTGACCTGTATACAGATTTCTCAGGAGGCAGGTAAGGTGGTCTGGTATTCCCATCTCTTGAAGAATTTTCCACAGTTTGCTGTGATCCACACAGTCAAAGGCTTTGGCATAGTCAATAAAGCAGAAGTAGATGTTTTTCTGGAACTCTCTTGCTTTTTCGATGATCCAGTGGATGTTGGCAATTTGATCTCTGGTTCCTCTGCCTTTTCTAAATCCAGCTTGAACATCACAGTTCATGTACTGATGAAGCCTGGCTTGGAGAGTTTAGAGCATTACTTTACTAGTGTGTGAGATGAGTCCATTTGTGCGGTAGTTTGAGCATTCTTTGGCATTGTCTTTCTTTGGGATTGGAATAAAAACTGACCTTTTCCAGTCCTGTGGCCACTGCTGAGTTTTCCAAATTTAATATTTCTGTCAAAATATCATTGTATTTTCTAATGTAAGATAAATGTACTGTGATAAATCTATATCTTTGCCAAAGCATAGGCATTTAATAAATTTTTGTTGAATGGGTCAATTAACAAATAAATGAATTAAGGGTCAAATTTTATATTTCACCAAGAGATAGAACTTTGAAAAATATTTGAACCTAATTTAAAGAAAATTCTTAATTTCAATTTTAATTTTTTCCAAATTTTTGTTATTATGATAATATTGGATATGTAATTATAGATGTTTGGGGAATAAAAAAATGAAACTAAATGACTTTTTAAATGTGTATTTCTCTTATGTACTCCTCTTAGGGCAAAGTGGCACCATTACTATTTCCATAGAAACAGTTATTTTTTGAAAATCAAAAAGAATGAAGTAAAGAAATACACATGAGGAAAAATACTCATTTGAAACATGGGTTTATACCTCACAGAATACTGCATGGAACACTCACTGCATCATTCACCTATAAGAGAAATAATAGATAAACTGATAATATACAAAGGAAAATTGCTGTGAGCTTTGTAGCTTGCATCTATTTCAAAACGTGGTGAGGGGAGTGGTGGTTAGGGAGTAGTGTCTGAACATAGGGGAAAATGAAAACTGAACAGCAATGGATTTTGTCAAATATATTTTATATATCTATGAAAATTATATGATTTTCCCTTGCTGTTGTTCAGTCACTAAGTCATGTCCCACTCTTTGTGATGCCATGGACTGCAGCACGCCAGTCTTCCCTGTCCACCAATTCCCAGAGTTTAGTCAAACTCATGTCCATCGAGTCAGTGATGCCATCCAACCATCTCATCCTCTGTCATCCCCTTCTTCTCCTGCCCTCAATCTTTCCCAGCATCAGGGTCTTTTCCAATGATTTGGCTCTTTGCATCAGGTGGCCAAAGTATTGGATCTTTAGCATCAGTCCTTCCAGTGAGTGTTCACGGGTGACTTCCTTTAGGACTGACTCTCCTTGCTGGTTTGACTTTCCCTTACCTCTATTAATATGATAAATGTTATTAGTGAACTTCTAATACTGAACCACTCTTATATTTCTTGAATGAACCTGCTTGTTCAGAGTGTACAAATTCTATTTCAGATTTTTTCATTGAGATCTTGTGAGATTGCTATGTGTTTTTCTTTGTGGTACAACTGTTTTGTGAAAAAAAGAAGTCTTTCTGGCATGCTTTTTTTTTTCCATTTATTTTTATTAGTTGGAGGCTAATTACTTTACATCATTACAGTAGTTTTTGTCATACATTGAAATGAATTAGCCATGGATTCACATGTATTCCCCATCCCAGTCCCCCTCTCCCACCTCCCTCTCCACCCGATCCCTCTGGGTCTTCCCAGTGCACCAGGCCCAAGCACTTGTCTCATGCACCCAACCTGGGCTGGTGATCTGTTTCACCCTAGATAATATACATGTTTCAATGCTGTTCTCTTGAAACATCCCACCCTCGCCTTCTCCCAGAGTCCACAAGTCTGTTCTATACATCTGAGTCTCTTTTTCTGTTTTGCATATAGGGTTATCGTTACCATCTTTCTAAAGTCCATATATATGTGTTAGTATACTGTAATGGTCTTTATCTTTCTGGCTTACTTCGCTCTGTATAATGGGCTCCAGTTTCATCCATCTCGTTAGAACTGATTCAAATGAATTCTTTTTAATGGCTGAGTAATATTCCATGGTGTATATGTACCACAGCTTCCTCATCCATTCGTCTGCTGATGGGCATCTAGGTTAGTATTCAACATAGTTTTGGAAGTGTTGGCCACAGCAATCAGGGCAGAAAAAGAAGTAAAAGGAATCCAGATAGGAAAAGAAGAAGTGAAACTCTCTCTGTTTGCAGATGACATGATCCTCTACATAGAAAACCCTAAAGACTCTACCAGAAAATTACTAGAGCTAATCAAGGAATACAGTAAAGTTGCAGGATATAAAATTAACACACAGAAATCTCTTGCATTCCTATACACTAACAATGAGAAAACAGAAAGAGGAATTAAGGAAACAATACCATTCACCATTGCAACAAAAAGAATAAAATACTTAGGAGTATATCTACCTAAAGAAACAAAAGACATATACATAGAAAACTATAAAACACTGATGAAAGAAATCAAAGAGGACACAAACAGATGGAGAAATATACCGTGTTCATGGATTGGAAGAATCAATATTGTCAAAATGGCTATACTACCCAAAGCAATCTATAGATTCAATGCAATCCCTATCAAACTACCAATGGTATTTTTCACAGAACTAGAACAAATAATTTCACAATTTGTATGGAAATACAAAAAACCTTGAATAGCCAAAGTAATCCTGAGAAAGAAGAATGGAACTGGAGGAATCAATCTGCCTGACTTCAGACTATACTACAAAGCCACAGTCATCAAGACAGTATGGTACTGGCACAAAGACAGAAATATAGATCAATGGAACAGAATAGAAAGCCCAGAGATAAATCCACGAACCTATGGTCACCTTATCTTCGACAAAGGAGGCAAGGATATACAATGGAAAAAAGACAACCTCTTTAACAAGTGGTGCTGGGAAAACTGGTCAACCACCTGTAAAAGAATGAAACTAGAACACTTTCTAACACCATACACAAAAATAAACTCAAAATGGATTAAAGATCTAAATGTAAGACCAGAAACTATAAAACTCCTAGAGGAGAACATAGGCAAAACACTCTCCGACATAAATCACAGCAGGATCCTCTATGACCCACATCCCAGAATTTTAGAAATAAAAGCAAAAATAAACAAATGGGACCTAATGAAACTTAAAAGCTTTTGCACAACAAAGGAAACTATAAGCAAGGTGAAAAGACAGCCCTCAGATTGGGAGAAAATAATAGCAAACGAAGCAACAGACAAAGGATTAATCTCAAAAATATACAAGCAACTCCTCCAGCTCAACTCCAGAAAAATAAATGACCCAATCCAAAAATGGGCCAAAGAACTAAACAGACATTTCTCCAAGGAAGACATACAGATGGCTAACAAAACACATGAAAAGATGCTCAACATCACTCATTATCAGAGAAATGCAAATCAAAACCACAATGAGGTACCATTATACACCAGTCAGGATGGCTGCTATCCAAAAGTCTACAAGCAATAAATGCTGGAGAGGGTGTGGAGAAAAGGGAACCCTCTTACACTGTTGGTGGGAATGCAAATTAGTACAGCCACTATGGAAAACAGTGTGGAGATTTCTTAAAAAGCTGGAAATAGAACTGCCATATGACCCAGCAATCCCACTTCTGGGCATACACACCAAGGAAACCAGATCTGAGAGAGACACGTGCACCCCAATGTTCATCGCAGCACTGTTTATAATAGCCAGGACATGGAAGCAATCTGGCATGCTTTTATGGTCCTTAGAGACATTATTTTGTATTTGTTTTTCTTACAATAATTTTATATGAAAATTGGTTGATACTTTTTCTTTGGATTATTTTTTATGTAAAATTGATTTCTTTTTTTTTTTGAGAGATTGAACCCTCTAAACTCTAGACTTGTTTTTTTTTTTTTTTCTTTTCCTCTTTTATGTTGGTTTCAGGATGTGGTATCAGATATGGACTCATGATTTCTGAGAACTTTTTTCCTCCTCTCTTTGCCTTTCTTTTATCTAGACGTTCCTTTACTATCTCTGATCTGCTGCGACTGAACCCTTCTGTGGAACTCAGAGTCTTAACCACTGGAATGCCAAGAAAGTTCCAAAGATTTTCTAAAAGAGGAAGAAATCTGAAGCCAAAGTATAACATTTTGCATGTAGAAAATAAAACATTTACTTTCAGAATGTCTCCAGATGTCATGTTGTTTGGCATCACACAAGAGTGACTTGCCAGGTTTTTATCAAATCTTTGGAATTCATAGTTGCATTTCAGTGAATCTGAAATCTGCTTTGTTTTACTTCATCTGAAATCTGCTTTGTTTTACTTCATCTGCCTTGAGTTCTTTGCTTGAAAGCCTTTAATCAGTGCTTAGAGAGGTCTCTGTAAATAAAATGTTTATCAGATTCAAGCACTTATGCAAATGAAAGTTTTAAAAAGTCATTAATATTAAATTATAGCACTCATCAAGATTTTCAAGATACATGCACTTCAGCATAAAATATGAGAAATTCTCTGACCAACACAAGTTAGCCACCACCTTGAGTCTGTGTACTTTATGTAATATTTATTTTATTTATACATGCCTTGATAAATGGGATAAAATTAAGGAGCAGATGGGCAGAGAGGAAGCCCGGGCAGGAAGTCGTCACCGTAACTCTGGAGCAAAGCAAGCATGTGGTGTCTTGATCCAGTGCATTTATTTTTCATTTTAAGTCAGCTGAGTTCATTTTATATCACTTTACAATGAAAAATTGAAACGATGATCTGACTACTTAGTGGTGGAGCCTGTTACTCAGTAAGATTCACTAGAAATTCTAATTGAAGAAGAAAATACCTTAACTCTTTTTTTTTTAGCTGAGGATCTAGAGTCCGTGATAAAGAGGGCAGCACCCACATACCTGCACCTTCATCATTTCCCGTCCACCTGAGGACCACGAACTCCAGAGCCCATGAGTTCTCTAGTATAACCCTGGGGTTCGGCCTATTTTGTGTAAATCATTCACATTTTTATCAGTTTGACTTTTGAGTTATTTTTAAGTGAATTATTTTTGTCTCTCAAATTGATTGTTACAAGATGTAGTTATTGGGGCCTCAGCCTCAGTGTTTTCTAAGTAGAATTTGAGAATTACAAGAAAAGCCACTTGTGCGTCCAGCTGGCTGTGGGTTGACTTGGAGTTTAAGAGGGAAAGTCTCTCAAGGGGGCTGCCTTCACAGCCTGGTCTGGGACGGAACCCTCTGACCTCTATGTAGGGGAAATTGCAAAGCTGACTCCTTGTCACTCTCAAATGTGTCCCTCTTAGGATGGCAGGTTAAAAGTTCACTGACCCATCAAAAGTTTACAATCTGCCTACAGTACTATGTGTAAAAACTCACAAACTACATGCATTAAATCAATATTGAGGAGTCAGTTATAAAAAATCTAGCATATCTCAGATACCCTACAAATATAGTAACTCAATAGTTTTGGCACGCATAATATTTTAAAGTGTACAGAAACACAGTGTTAAATCTTTCCTTATCTTGTGAATTGCAAAGGAGGTGGGTGTCTGGCTGTTTCTGCTGCAGGTTGGAATGGTCCTGATCTCCTTGTTCTCAGCCAGACAGATGGAAACACTGTCATCAAAACCCAAACAGAGCCTTTATTCTGCTTGTGATCCAATGTTCTCTTTGAAATTGCCCTAGCATTTCATCACTGTGGTTATGGCTACATGAATATGTGTATTTTGTTACTTCAAAAGGGAAAATGCTTTTGGTCAATGTGTCTTGTCATTTACTTTGCCACAGTACAATTTCAATCTGAAAGGAAAATGTAAGTTGGCTAAAATGAAGGTGGATGGTGTGAGTTTATTTTGATTCTGTCTTAGAAATTATGTTTATGTATTTAATTCTGTTGGCCAAGTACAGATCCATATTCCCTTATCTGCAATGAGAAAATCCACAAAACTCTGACAAATGAAGTTTTTATAAGTCTTTACAGTCAAGTCAATCCTAGCAGTCAATCCTAAAGGAAATCAACCCTGAATATTCATTAGAAGCACTGATGCTGAAGCTGAAGTGCCAATACTTTGCCACGTGATGCAAAGAGCCAACTTATTGGAAAAGACTCTGATGCTGGGAAAGATTGAAGGCAGGAGGAGAAGGGGATGACAGAGGATGAGATGGTTGGACGGCATCACCGACTTGATGTACATGAGTTTGAGCAAGCTCTGGGAGACAGTAAACGAGAGGGAAGCCTGGCGTGCTGCAGTCCCTGGGGTTACAGAGTCAGACATGACTTAGTGGCTGAAGAATGGCAGTCAAGTCTATCCTACATTAATACGAGTCTGGTTGTAACCTTGGCCCCACGCATAGAGAGATTTTGAGGCAGGTACCAGCTCAGACCCTTTGGGATGCCATGTGATCTGAAGCAGTTCTTAATTCTGAGGCACACCTATCCCCCACGCTGATGCCATCCATTTCCCATCAGCTTCATTTAAAGGAAGAAGGTTCATAGTGAGGATCAGATGATGCCAGACCATGAAGTTGTTAATTCTGCTTCTCACACTGGCCATGGAGTGTTTGTGTCCCACTTTGCCATGAAGGAAAAGCAAATCAAATTTCTGCTTAGAAACTCTAGCTAAAAAGAAGTCCCTTCAGTGGCTGCACCGACAATAAATTGAGAGTATTATCACCAGGATCTTTTATTTGAAAGAATAGCTGAGTAATGAAATGAGTAAGAGAAAATCCTGAGTAAACTGAAAAAGGCGGCTTTCCTCCTCTCTGTGATGAGGTTAAGTGGCCAGGGCCCCAGTGGGGCTGTAGAGTCGTCCTCCCTTCTTATCACGGAACATTTTTTCCTCCACATTTTGTTAATCAGTCTGAGTCAAAGCAACCCACTAAGCCAGTGCTTCTTTTGAAATGTCCAGATGTTTAATGTTTGTTGCCTTAAACTTTTGGACACCAGTTATTTCACACCATGTAAGTTAAAAGTAGGAATAATAATAATTATACTAGTGGCAACCTCTTGAACACTGACCCTTGTAAGTGGTGGGCAATCCACCATCATAATTAAAAGCATTTAAAAGAGCTTAAATGTGCGTTCTGCTATTATTCTGAAGTTAAAAGACAGTAGCTCCTTGGAAGAAAAGCTGTGACAAACTCGGACAGCATATTAAAAAGCAGAGACATTACTTTGCTGACAAAGGTCTGTATAGTCAAAGCTATGGTTTTTCCAGTAGTCATGTACGGATGGGAGAGTTGGACTGTAAAGAAAGCTGAGCCCCGAAGAATTGATGCTTTTGAACTGTGGTGTTGGTGAAGACTCTTGAGAGTCCCTTGGACTGCAAGGAGATCCAACCAGTCCATCCTAAAGGAAATCAGTCCTGAATATTCATTGAAGGACTGATGCTGAAGCTGAAACTCCAATACTTTGTCCACCTGAATCAAAGAGCCAACTCATTGGAAAAGACCCTGATGCTGGGAAAAATTGAAGGCAGGAGGAGAAGGGGATGACAGAGGGTGAGATGGTTGGATGGCATCACTGACTTGAGTTTGGGCAAGCTCTGGGAGATGGTG
This sequence comes from Odocoileus virginianus, assembly GCF_023699985.2. Lineage (NCBI taxonomy): Eukaryota > Metazoa > Chordata > Mammalia > Artiodactyla > Cervidae > Odocoileus > Odocoileus virginianus. The sequence goes on from NC_069695.1 coordinate 54,132,483, forward strand.
AGGGACAGGGGAGCCTGGCATATTGCAGTCCCTGGGGTCTCAAAGAGTGGGACACAGTGACTGAACACCAACAATTTGAGACCTTTCACTACCATAGCCTGGTGCTCATGACAGACCACCCTCTGTGCTCCTCTTCGTCTCCCCTGAAAACCCCCCATTTCTTTCCTGAAGGAAACCCCTTCCCACAGTGAGGGCCTGGTTCCCATTTCAGCCGGTCATAGGTATCCCCTGTCTCTAGACTGAACCAGTTACACCGTTTGCCATCTCTCAGTAACATTTTAATTTACTCTTTTAAGGTCTTCATTTGTTCACACATTTTCAAGAAACTTTATAATAACGTTTTCCAGCTTTTGTTATTTATTTTTCTCTCTTCTAGATGGTATGAATATCTCCAGGGAAGAAAAATCTCAACTTATGAATTCGGCTTCTGATTTTAGAAGCAGTATAATCTTATAGTTAAGAGCTTAGATACTTGAGAGGCTAAATTCAAAGCAAGGTTTGTGTCGTTCAGAAAATTAATAAGCCACTCTAAGCCTGTTTCTTGAGTTTTCTGATCTGAATAATGGGGTTAATAATAAAGCTTATCCTCTAAGCTTCCAGGAGGCTTATGTAAGTCTGTCTATAAATTACTTGCTACTGAGCAATGTTAATAAATGTTAACTATTCATATTAGCATCCCCGGTGTCCAGTGAGGCACCCAGTATGTGTCCATAAGCTGCTACCTTAGGTCAATGGTGTGGAGCTGAGAACTCCGTGAAGGGCTGTGGTCACATAACCCTAGAGCTGATGGCGGGTGATTGCTAGTGATGGATCAAAGTGCTGAAAGTCTCTTTTACAGTGTTAGGTACATGTGGTTCTTTTCATTTTCTGACTTAAAATAGAAGGAACATAAAAACAAGAATAAACTAGTGATGAAAGAACTATTCTGGCGAACTAGCTTAGCTTAAGAGACAGAGCTCTGGTTCACTGGTTATTGGAATCTGATACTGGAGAAAAGTAAGATCTGAGAAGGAATGGTCCCCTGAATTAGTCCTGAAATTGACACAGAGGTGGGAGGATTCCAGGGCAAAGACGGGCGTATCTGTAGCAATTTCATATTCAAGTACACAAGGGGAACAACTTATAACATGGATGCCAGAAAATGTTTCAGGGTGGGATCTGGACAGATGTACTGTCACCATGCCTGGGTCCATGAGCAAGAAACCATACACTGTGAAATTTGGTGATAATCTAGCCAGCCAACTGGATGGCTTGGGGACTCCTTTTTACTCTTGAAAATCTTCGAGGATCTCAAAGTAATTTTGTGCATATAAGTTATATCAAAAGGGACAAAGCTTCTCTAGGTAAATATCATCCTCAGAGAAGAGATTAAATAAGATGTTTCTTTGCTCCAAACAGAACAAAAATTTTCAAGTTTACATTAGGTATAGGGAAACTTTGAACCGACTCTGAGATGGTCAGAGAAAAAGAAGTGTCTTTCCTCAAAGAAGTCTGCATTGAACCTATTTTTCTTTTCATTTTTTTACTTAAGTGTTGAGACATTGCAAATATTAAATAGACATTTAACATATGCCTTAGAGAATGAGAATTAAAAATGTACATGCATTGACTGAATTGGACTTCCTACCAATATCAGTGGTAGGAATGTATTAGACGGCTTGCTGTCTAGACGGTGAAGTGACTGTCTTAGGAAGGAACACCTCTTGCTTGGGCTTCCCAGGGGGCACTAGTGATAAAGAACCAGCCTGCCAGTGCTGGAGACATAAGAGATCTGGGTTCGATTTGTGGGTTGGGGAGATCCCCTGGAGGAGCACACGCCAACACACTCCAGTATTCTTGCCTCTAGAATCCCATGGACAGATAAGGCTGGAGGGCTGAATCCATGGGATCACAATGAGTCAGACACAACTGAAGTGACTTAGCACGCACGCATGCACCTACTGCGTGATGACCCCACACCCGTGTCTAATCGTGTGCTCCTGAAGACAAAGTGACTTCCTCCACTGAACTGGCTGCACCATGAAAAATAAAGCAGTTGATTCATTTATCACTAAGGAAGTGAAGTCTGGTTGCCAGGCATGACTGTGATGCCATGGGAGTCATGTTTAGAGGCTACCTTAGTTATTAAGTTATATTTCCATCTGCAATTAACACTCACAGCCACATCTGACATCAGCTGAAAGGACACTGCTTCTGACCGGGATCTCTGATGTTCATGTGCTGTATTCACTTTTTCCTCTTTCTTCTCAATTTGGGGCTCCTTGCTGATTAAAAACAAGAGTTGTTAACTGAACTTTTAAGCTATTTCCTTGTCCAAAAAGCATGCTTTTTATATTACTTCTCCTAACACTAGAGCTTCTAAAATTTTCTCTCTTCTTGACAAATTCTTTGACTTCACTTCCATGAGGGTCTTCTGAATTTGGAACTGAATGAGAATGGTGAGACATTGAAAACATACGCCCCTGCAGTGTCTTATGTATGTAGCTCCTGTCCACATAGTCCTAGACGTTCAAAGCTTGTTTTCCAAATGATTAAGTGTTTGGAGTGGGCTATGGCTGGCTGGACTTTTCTGTTCACTGGAAAGAGACATTCCATGGAAAAGGGCCTGGAGAGCAGGCTGAGGCTGGGGGCTCTGTCCTGCCAAGTGAAGGACTCAGCAGGGGTGCTACACCTTAGGGCTCAGTGTTGGGAAGGTCGTTTTTGGTTACCATGTTTCAGAAAATGCTTAAAACAACTTGGCAATGGAGCTAGGATTCACTGGTGGTAAATCAATTTTATCTGCCCTGAAGGAAAAACCAGAGAGAATGATGATGGAGGAGACACTTGGGGGCAGATGAAATACCACCAAGTGAATAAGCCCACCTCCTCCACTCCTGGTGGCAGACAGGAACGTTCCCTGCAGTGGAGTTTTCTGCCTGACTTCAGCTTGTTTGTGTTTTTGGCGGGGTGGGGGCGGGTTGGGGCGCGGTGGGGAAGACAACAGCTCTAATTGGGTCTTCCCAGGTGGCTCGGGGCCAATGCAGAAGACTCAGGTTCAATCCCTGGGTCAGGAAGATCCCCTGGAGAAGGAAATGGCAACCCCCTCCAGTATTCTTGCCTGAGAAATCCCACGGACATTGGAGCCTGCAAGTCCATGGACTGCAAGTCCATGGGGTCACAGAGAGTTGAAGAAGACTTAGCAGCTAAACGGCAAGAGCAGCTCTAATTACACCAGCAGTTGTAGGACTCTCCCTGACTCCAAACATCTCTCCTCTTCCTGGTTGTAAACCTGGAAGCTGGGGCTGCTCCCATTCCGTGATACCCACGTTCGTTACCAATTGTCTTTAACATGGAGCGTGGAGACTCCCTGTAATGGCATCATTGTACTGCCAAGTAAATGATAATTCTGACTACTCAATAGAAGCTTTTCTCAAGTTCCCTATCTTGCAGAAGGTGACAGAAAGTCACTGATCTGTGCAGAAAAGGGTCTAAAGACTTGTCACACATTGTTAGACAGTGTTGAGAACCCACTGCAACAGCCTTCAGGTAAAGGGAAATTTTCTCAACATTACAACAATATTTATAGAGCAGCAAAACAAACAGTTCAGGTACTGAAATGCAAAGATACACTGTTGCTCTGACTCAAATACTGAATTCACTTGAAAAGATTGATTTCTATGCTGTAAACATACCACTGTTCTTTGGGCTGACTTTTATCAAGGATGCGGTGAATGTCACACAGAGATAACTGGAGTGGAGAATGGTAAGAAAACTCAGAAAAACAGGATATTGTTTTCCTGATTGATTTTTTAAAAAGACTGAGTGGCCCTCACTCTTTCAGACTTTTTATCACCCTTTCTGCTCTTCAATTATGTTACGTTTTCTAGGAATGATCTAGGTTCATCTTGATTCATTTTATACTCATCAAAGTATCTTAGAGTCGTTCTTAGAGAAGCTTTTTATCCCTTTTTTTTCTTTTTTAAAATTTTATTTATTTTTAATTGAATAATTATTTTACAGTATTATGCCTTCAATCTTTCCCAGCATCAGGTAGGCAAAGTATTGGAGCTTTCAGCTTCAGGATCAGTCCTTCCAATGAATATTCAGGATTCACTTCCTTTAGCATTGACTGGTTTGATCTCCTTGCAGTCTAAGGGGCTCTCAAGAATTTTCTGCAGCACCACAGTTCTTTAGACTTGGGTTTGAAATTTCATTGGGTTGTTTTTCAGCTGCATTAGTTTCTCAGGGCTGCAAAAACAAACTACCAGAAATCTGATGGCTAGAAAAACAGAAAATTTATTCCCCCACAGTTTTGGAGGTCCAAGTGCAAAATCCAGGAGTCGGCAGGGCTGCGTGCCCTCTGAGGGCTCCGGGGGGTGGGGGGGTCCCTCCTGCCTCTCTAGCTTCTGTTATCTTCATCTCTTGGCTTGTGATTGCAAAATTCCAGTCTCTGCCTCCATGCTCACGTGGCTTCTCCTCCTCTGCTTGTCCCTCTGTGTCCTTCCATACTCTTGTCACTGAATTTAGGGCCACCCTGAATGGAGGATGGTTTCCTCCTGAGGTCCTTAACTGATTACATATGCAAAGACCCTACTTTTAGATATTGTCACAGTCTGAGGTTCTGGATGGACGTGAACATTCAACCCAGTACATGATCCTACTCAACAAGCTGGTCTACTTTCTTGTTTCCTTGATCTTTCTCTTTTCTTTTTTTACTTTCAACAACACTGACAATTCTTCTTTAGCTAAGCCATCTAGACTCTGGATCTTTCCTGGTGGCTCAGATGGTAAAGAATCTGCCTGTCAATGCTGGAGACCTGGGTTCGATCCCTGGGTAGGGAAGATCCCCTGGAGGAGGAAATGGCAACCCACTCCAGTATTCCTGCATGGAGAATCCCATGGACGGAGGAGCCTGGCGGGCCACAGTCCCTGGGGTCACAGAGTTGGACACGACCGAGCGACTGCCACTGCCACTTAGAAATCTATCCAATCACGGCAGCAGCATATGCAGCTGACAGCCACAGAACCCATTTGGAAATCACTTTAGGGGTTGGCTTTGGGGACTGTGGATAAGCACACAAATTCAGGAAGAAATCCCTGTGATTTCTTTCCATGGTTTCTGAAGGACATTCAAAACCAAAATAAAAGAGGAGTAAAACTCAGTGAGCCGAGCTAACACGCCCGGCACCAGCTCTTCAGGGATGCTGTGTCATGACTGCTTGCAGCATATGTGGGATGCTATTTAAAGTGTGAAGTCTCTGCCACTTAAAGTTTACAACTAGAGTGTTTAAAAATTTAAGTCCTTTCAGCTAGGATACCTAGCTCAGTAACTAGTAAAAGCAGCAAATAATTATTCTTCTTTCTAGTGTTCTAAGGTCTATATGTGGAAACTTTAGTATTTTCCCTTAAATACATTCTAATTTTGACTAACCTTTTACTCAATTCCAGGACCTCTTTACTCTCCTATTTTCCAAGTGAATGAACCACTCAGGTGGAGAAACAGGTGATCTGGACTCATTCGCTGGTCAGATGATGACTCTGATGCTTATTTCTGGCACTGAGCATATTGGAGAATTATCTTGTTGAACTAAGTCCTTTGGCAAGGTAAACAAATTGCCAGCTGCTGTTTGAGTGGAATGAAATCCTTCATGTTTTGACAATAGAATGTCATCTCTCCTAAAGGGTTTCTTACACACAATTAAATGATGTTTGCCTGAAAAAAAAAGCAAGCCAAATGAATACCTTTAAAATGCTTAATCAATGTTTTAGGACTTCTCTAGATAAATTAATAACAAAGCAAAGTAATTCAGAGGTGTTCTAATTGTCTCAAGCTAATCACAGAACAATACTCTAAATTAATATTTCCCTATTGTCAGATAGCAACAAAGATCAATTCAGAAGGTTACAATCTACTGTTAAACATGGGGACATCTCTCTATTACTATCTCACTGTGTGAATTTAGTCATGATTAGTGACCATTATTTCCCATTGCTATGGCACGAGATCACAAAGAGCAGAAGGCTCAGTGTCAAAAGTCTTCTGTGTATTGATGACAGGTAGTTTAACATCCCCATGCCTCAGTCTGAACCAACCTATGGTCAGGTTGCTTCTGTTTGTTTGTTTGGTTTTTTGACATTGAGTTGTATGAGCTATCCGTGTATTTTGAGACTGATCCCTTGTCGATCATATCATTTGCAAATGTCTTCTCCCATTCTAGAGGTTGTCTTTTCATTTTTTACGGTTTCTTTTGCTGTGCAAAGACCTTTACGTTTAATGAGCTCCCCTCTGTGTTTTTATTTCCATTAGGAGACAAATCTGAAAAGCGGGTTGTGCTGATTTGCATTCTGGCCAGTGGTGTGTGTTCATATTTGCTAAGAGAATTCAGGGTTGTATTTGGTTTTAATTCTTAGCAGTCTGATATATGAGAAATGGGTCTCTGTTGCTGTGATGTGTGTTCTCTAGTGACACGTGAAGGTGCTCAACCTCGATCATAATTCTTCAGCATCCTTGGGTTATTCTTCTCCTGGGAAGTTTTAAGTGGCTTGTGTTTCAACAATTACGTGACTCGGGTCTTTTCAGGAGAGCCCTCACCTGTTCTAACAGGGTCTCCTAGCACACAGGTGGTGTGCCCTTTGTCCCAGGTTACATCATCCACAGGAAGTGCCCTGGAACAGGCACAAAATGTTCAATCACACAGTTCAGATTGCTGTGATTTCAGCAAACAACTTTGTGAAAAAAGCAAGCAGAGTGTATCAGACCAAATGCACATTTTGAATTAACTTCTTAAAGCTATATTACATGTGTCCATCTAGGAAAGAGAGTCTATAATTACTACCGATAGCAGACTTGAGGAAAAAACCTTTTAAGAGAGTGACAAAAATATTTTACTTAGCTATTGTTTTAGCTTGGTTTTTAGGTTACGTTGAATTGGGAGACAGAGAAAGGAGCAAGTGAAACGGAAGAACTGTGAGGAAGATGGTCTTATAAAATGATGCAGTGTATCAGTTAGAATTACCAGTGTGGAAATTGTAGCAAAAGCGCGGGAATAAAGAGGGGACTCTTGTATCAGACAGTGTCAGGCTAGAAGATGAATATAGCGCTCCAGTTTTAAAGAGGTAACTCTTGTATCAGACAGTGTCAGGCTAGAAGATGAATATAGCGCTCCAGTTTTAAAGAGGTAACTCTTGTATCAGACAGTGTTAGGCTAGAAGATGAATATAGCGCTCCAGTTTTAATCAGACTGTGAACAACGCAAACTGATGAGCTTCGTTTTTACTGCTTTCTATAATTTTTGAAGGAAGACTAAAGAGAAAAACACAGGCAACAAATAACTAGAAACAAAAATTGTACTCATGGATATGAAGCATCCATAATGTGAACAACAATAAAGATAAATGAAATGAGGATTTGAACTTTCACTGTGGGTCAACTAATACTGCAGTGCATTCATTGTTCTAAACCACCGAGTTATAAGAGAGACAAGTACACGCTTCAAAGAAAGTCGAATCCACAGTTTAGCCTTAAGAACCTGCACGTCACAAAGAGAAATGGATCATATGTGACTTTTTTTGTAATGAAGTATCAACTGAAAAAATAGTAGTAACAACCTAGAAGTTAAGAGTTATGTTTTACTTGGTGGGAATTTTTAGGGCTTCCCTAAAAATTGGCTCAGATGGTAAAGAATGGTGGCTTAGATGGTAAAGAATCTGCCTGCCAATCAAGGAGACCCCGGGGTTTGATCCCTGGGTTGGGAAGATTCCCTGGAGAAGGGAATGGCTTCCCACTCCAGGATTCTTGCCTGGAGAATTCCATGGACAGAGGAGCCTGGTGGGCCACAGTCCATGGGGTTGAAATGAGTTGGCTATGACTGAGTCACTAACACTTTGACTAACTTCTTTTAGCACTTCAAGCCTGGGAGGCAGCATCTCAAGTAACCGGAGAGAACTGTTCCAAGGATTCGAGGGGAGGAGTCAGGTCATATAGAAGTTTTACAACAAAGGGCAGGTAATCGAAAGATTATTGTTAAAGAAAAGTAGATATCTCAAGTTAAGGAATTTGGAGCTTTTCTGTGTATGGGAAGGTGCAAGCGTCTGGGCTCACTGAAACCATCCTGTTCATAAGCACCTTAGCCACCTGGGGCCCATCCTGTGCTTTTCACATCCCCTCCCCACAGCAGCTCCTCGGTGCTCCTCCTGGGGACTGGAAGCTGCCAGAGGGAGGCACTGTTCTTCCTGGGCACCCTCCTGGCTCAGAGTTCTAGATGGCTGGAGGGCTCTAGATGGCTGGCACCCTCCTGGCTCGGAGGGCTAGATGAAGCACTCATGGCTGTGCCATCTTTGTTTGTTAATAGCAAGAAATTCTCCATTTTTCAGATGGAATAAGGAGTGATGAATAGATGACAACTGTTAATTTCCCTACTAAGTTATCAAAACGTTAGTGCTAGGTTGCCCCTAATCTTTGAATAAATTATGAAATGAATGATGCTCTGGGGCAAAATGTTTGTTTTCTTCCTGAGAGTGATTAAAGGGGAACTTCATCTGAAGTTTATTAGTTACAAAACAAATTTAATTTGTGTCTTACATCTTGTGGGAGAGGGCAAATGGGGATAATTTAGGACAAAGAGCAGGCATTTGAGCAAGCCAGTGAGCCCTGCTCCTTAATGCATAAGTGGGGCTGTTAGTGGGAAATGTTTATAGCTCTGGACTTTGGAAAGTGGAATGGAATCCGATGGCCCACTGATGCTGGCAGCAGGGTTCAAAGACTCTACAGCATGACTGGCTGGAAAGCTGAGGGGGAGAAAGGTGGGAGAAGAAATAAGGAGGAAGTAACATCAGCCAGGAGACACCCAGATCGGATGGCCAAGGAGTGGTGTAGCGGGCAGAGCCGGGCTTCCCCATTTGCTCAGCGGTAAAGAATCTGCCTGCAATACAGGAGCTACAGGAGACATGGGTTCTACCCCTGGGTCAACAAGATGCCCTGGAGAAGGGCATGGCTACCCACTCCAGTGTTATTGCTCGGAGAATCGCTTGGACAGAGAGTTGGGCATGACCGAGCGTGCCTCTTCCCAAGGGGTGAAGCCAAAGGCTCAGGGTTTCTGTGGGGAGAGGCAGGCTCGCTGCATGCAGTGGAGGGTGGAGGGTGAAGGGGCCAGGGCACTGCTTCCACAGACCGCCTCAGCCCCAGGCTCACACAGGTCACAGGGACAAGGACTCTCAGCACAGCTGCTTCTGAAAACCTCGTGTCACTTCCTTCATATCGGCTCTCAGTTTAACTGGTGAAGACAGAGACATATCGCAGAAGACTAATGTCCTGGATAAGTGTATTCTTTCAGGATAAACAGACTCATTTCAGAATCACACTCTACACTTTGCTGTTGCTCTGAACCAAATGACTCCCAGCAAAGTTGTTTGTTAAAGTTTCAACCCACAAGGTGACGGAACGAGGGAGGGGGGCTGTTGGAAGGTGATAGGTCGTGAGGCACTCACAAATGAGGCTCCTGCCCTCATATCAGGGAGCCTGTGATGGGATGAGCTCATGGTGAGCCATAAAGAAGGCCGAGTATCAAAGAACTGATGCTTTTCAACTGTGATACTAGAGAAGACTCTTGAGAGTCCCTTGGAGAGCAAGGAGATCAAACCAGTCAACCCTAAAGGGAATCAACCCTGAATATTCACTGAAAGGACAGATGCTGAAGCTGAAACTCCAATACTTTGGCCACCTGATTCGAAGAGCCTACTCTTTGGAAAAGACCCAGATGCTGGGAAGGATTGATGGCAAAAGGAAATGGGGACAACGGGATGAGATGGTTGGATGGCATCACTGACTCAATAGATATGAGTTTGAGGAAACTCTGGGAGATAGAGAAGGACAGGGAAGCCTGGCGTGCTGCAGTCCATGGGGTCACCAAGAGTCAGGCATGACTGAGTGACTGAACAACTATGACATCATGATGAGAAGCAGTGGCAGTGTCTTCCTTCAGGGAAGGGGAGCAGAATCTTCCAGGTACACCTCACATCCTGAGCCCAGTCACACACAAGAATGAGGAGTGGTTATTGTGTTTTTAGACTATGATTTCCTCCTTCTGGAAAGACTTCCATGCAGAGGAAGGATGGGTGACTTAAATCTTTAGAGGTTATCTTCACTTCAAAGTTCAGTTCAGTTCAGTTGCTCAGTCATGTCTGACTCTTTCAGACCCCATGGACTGCAGCACACCAGGCCTCTCTGTCCATCACCAGCTTTTGGAGTTTACTAAAACTCATGTCCATTGAGTCAATGATGCCATCCAACCATGTCATCCTCTGCTGTCCCCTTCTCCCACCTTCAAACTTTCCCAGCATCAGGGTCTTTTCCAATGAATCAGTTCTTCACATCAGGTGGCCAAAGTATTGGAGTTTCAGCTTCAACATCAGTCCTTCTGATGAATATTCAGGACTGATTTCCTTTAGGATGGACTGGTTGGATCTCTTTGCAGTCCAAGGGACTCTCAAGAGTCTTCTCCAACACCACAGTTCAAAAGCATCAATTCTTCAGCTCTCAGCTTTCTTTATAGTCAAACTCTCACATTCATACATGACTACTGGAAAAACCATAGCCTTGACTAGACAGACCTTTGTTGACAAAGTAATGCCTCTACTTTTTAATATGCTGTCTAGGTTGGTCATAGCCTTTCTTCCAAGGAGCAAGTGTCTTTTAATTTCATGGCTGCAATCACCATCTACAGTGATTTTGGAGCCCCAAAAAATAAAGTCTGACACTGTTTCCACTGCTTCCCCATCTATTTGCCATGAAGTGATGGGGCCGGTTGCCATGATCATAGTTTTCTGAATAGCTTTAAGCCAAGGTTTTCACTCTCTTCTTTCACTTTCATCAAGAGGCTCTTTAGTTCTTCTTCACTTTCTGCCATAAGGGTGGTGTCATCTGCATATCTGAGGTTATTGATATTTCTCCCAGCAATCTTGATTCCAGCTTGTGCTTCTTCCAGCCCAGCATTTCTCATGATGTACTCTGCATATAAGTTAAATAAGCAGGGTGACAATATACAGCCTTGACGTACTCCTTTTCCTATTGGGAACCAGTCTGTTGTTCCATGTCCAGTTCTAACTGTTGCTTCCTGACCTGCATACAGGTTTCTCAAGAGGCAGGTCAGGTGGTCTGGTATTCCCATCTCTTGAAGAATTTTCCACAGTTTGCTGTGATCCACACAGTCGAAGGCTTTGGCGTAGTCAATAAAGCAGAAATAGATGTTTTTCTGGAACTCTCTTGCTTTTTCGATGATCCAGTGGATGTTGGCAATTTGATCTCTGGTTCCTCTGCCTTTTCTAAATCCAGCTTGAACATCTGGAAGTTCACAGTTCGTGTACTGTTGAAGCCTGGCTTGGAGAATTTTGAGCATTACTTTACTAGCGTGTGAGATGAGTGTAATTGGGCTGTAGTTTGAACATTCTTTGGCATTGCCTTTCTTTGGGATTGGAATGAAAACTGACCTTTTCCAGTCCTGTGGCCACTGCTGAGTTTTCCAAATTTGCTGGCATATTGAGTGCAGCACTTTAACAGCATCGTCTTTCGTGATTTGAAGTAGCTCAACTGGAATTCCATCACCTCCACTAGCTTTGTTCATAGTGATGCTTTCTAAGGCCCACTTGACTTCACATTCCAGGATGTCTGGCTCTAGGTGAGTAATCACACCATCATGATTATCCGGGTCATGAAGATCTTTTTTATACAGTTCTGTGTATTCTTGCTACCTCTTCTTAATATCTTCTGCTTCTGTTAGGTCCATAGCATTTCTGTCCTTTATTGTGCCCATCTTTGCATGAAATGTTCCCTTGATATCTCTAATTTTCTTGAAGAGATCTCTAGTCTTTCCCATTTTATTGTTTTCTTCTATTTCTTTGCATTGATCACTGAGGAAGGCTCTCTTATCTCTCCTTGTTATTCTTCGAAACTCTGCATTCAAATGGGAATATCTTTCCTTTTCTCCTTTGCTTTTGGCTTCTCATCTTTTCACAGCTATTTGTAAGCCCTCCTCAGACAGCCATTTTGCTTTTTTGCATTTCTTTTCCATGGGGGTGGTCTTGATCCCTGTCTCCTGTACAATGTCACGAACCTCTGTCCATAGTTCATCTGGCACTCTATCAGATCTAGTCCCTTAAATCTATTTCTCACTTCCACTGTTTAATTGTAAGGGATTTGATTTAGATCATACCTGAATGTTCTAGTGGTTTTCCCTACTTTTTTCAATTTAAGTCTGAATTTGGCAATAAGGAATTCATGATCTGAGCCATAGTCAGCTCCTGGTCTTGTTTTTGCTGACTATATAGAGCTTCTTCATCTTTGGCTGCAAAGAATATAATCAATTGGACTCCGGTATTGACCGTCTGTTGATGTCCATGTGTAGAGTCTTCTCTTATGTTGTTGGAAGAGGGTGTTTGTTATGACCAGTATGGTCTCTTGACAAAATTTTGTTAGCCTTTGCCCTGCTTCATTCTGTACTCCAAGGCCAAATTTTCCTGTTACTTCAGGTATCTCTTGACTTCCTACTTTTGCATTCCAGCCCCCTATAATGAAAAGACATCTATTTTGGGTGCTAGTTCTAGAAGTTCTTATAGATCTTCATAGAACCATTCAACTTTAGCTTCTTCAGCATTGCTGGTTGGGGCATAGACTTGGATTACTATGATACTGAATGGTTTGCTTGGAAATGAACAGAGATCATTCTGTCATTTTTGAGATTGCACCCAAGTACTGCACTTCAGACTCTTTTATGGACTATGAGGACTACTTCATTTCTTCTAAGGGATTCTTGCCCACAGTGGTAGATATAATGGTTATCTTAGTTACATTCACCCGTTTAGTCCATTTTAGTTCACTGATTCCTAAAATGATATTTACTCTTGCCATCTCCTATTTGATCACTTCCAATTTACCTTGATTCATGGACCTAACATTCTAGGTTCCTATGCAATATTGCTCTTTACAGCATCGGACCTTGCTTCTATCACCAGCCACATCCACAACTGGGTGTTGCTTTTACTTTGGCTCCATCTCTTCATTCCTCTGGAGTTATTTGTCCACTGATCTCCAGAAGCATATTGGGCATCTACCGACCTGGGGAGTTCATCTTTCAGTGTCCTATCCTTTTGCCTTTTCATGGGGCAAACTGCTCATGGGGTTCTCAAGGGAAGAATACTGAAGTGGTTTGCTATCCCCTTCTCCAGAGGACCACATTCACTTCAAAAGACCTCAGTAAGCACCCTACATTTCTTCACTGTGTCTGCATAATAAATGCATGCCAGGAGGAAAAACACCCTGGAATATTGCCTATGGCAGGAATAAAGCTCCAAACCAACACTGAAGTCCAATGTCACTAAAGTCCTTTAGGACAGACTTGAAGTGAGTGAATCATCAGACAGTCTGTAATGACCCTGAAGAATTCACCCTGAATGATTTTGCATTATCTCACCTACTCTCTGCTTATGAAATGGAGGTGCTACAGAGCCTTATTAGAGTTTTGGTAATTTCCGTTCCCTAATAGACTCATCTGAAATAAGATGTAAACAGAGCACTTAGTAAAATTATATGAGCCTTGGAGTTCATATACTTTTGAAAGTAATTTAGTATTTGATCATTTGAGTGCTTATAGAAAACTTAAAACTGCTTTTAATTTAACTTTTCTCATTGCTGACTAAAGCTGCTGTAGAAAACATTTTTTTTTTTTTAGGTTGAAGATGCCCTTTATCGTTTGATTTTTATGAAGTTTGAGTTAAGAAAGAGTGAAAGTAAAAATGCTAGTTGCTTAGTCATGTCCAACTCTGTGACCCCATGGGCTGTAGCCCACCAGGCTCCTGTGTCCATGGGATTTCCCAGGCAAGAATACTGGAGTGGTTGCCATTTCCTTCTCCAGGGGATCTTCCTGACTCAGTGATCAGAGTGGTCAGTAGATGGTTTCCAGGGCACAGGAAAGATGAGGAACCCAGAGGCCGATCACTGGAACGAGAGGATCCATATATGAATCAGTTCATCGGTGCCTCTTCTGTTCTCTGGGAATACAGCAGACTGGACTCAACCAGCTGCCTCGCTAACCTTCCTGTGCCAGTCCCCCCCGGGGCCTCATAACCTGCTGATTATGATCTCATAACCGCCTAGAAGGCCTACAGTACATGGAAATAAGGCAGGGTGCCCTTACAACCAAAGGGACCATAAATGAAGCCAGAATGGAAATCTTTCCATGAATAGATACTTCTTTTATTTGACATCAACTTTGTCCAATTTGGCATGACAGCGTTCCTGAAATTAGATTATGATGATATTCTATAATTCCTTTTAAATATGCTGCAACCCATAGAATCAAACACTTTAGATGAACAAGCATTATAGTATGTTAATTATATCTCAATAATGCTATTTTAGGAAGGTATAAGTTCAAAATTTGCCCTTTTACCCTATGAGGACAATGCTGTTGTATGCAGGGGAAATTTCTTTTTCATGGGATCTTAAGAAAATGTGTTGTGACAAAATAGAAATGCTACTTTATTTTTTTTTAATGATAATTTTCAACCATCTTTGTGATACCATAAAACAAGAGTTCTTGAGAATTTTCTTCTGTAGTCAGTAAGTCAGTAAGTCTGATTTTCTTGTAGCTTTTGGAAAGTTTCTGAAAGACTGTGCATGTTCAATGATCCATCTATAATGAGCACTTTGTGACACAGCACAGCGACTCCCTTCTATCTAATGAGACACACGTCTGCCCAAGGGGCTCCTCGGTTTCCCTTCTTCTCCAACCCAGCGAGTTGCTCAGATTGACTTATTGGTTCTGTTCATTTAGCACAATACATTTTCAGAATCTTCATTTTAAAAAGACTGATGTGTTGTGGTTTATTTGAGACTCCTTTCAGGTGTAACAACTCTGGTTTTCTGATACTAAATAGAAAATTGTAGCTACCCCCTAGGACTCTGAAATATCACAAATTCCTGTTAGCAATTTTTGATAAGGGTAATGCATTTCAGAGAGAAATAGTTTACACTTTTTTTCCCTCTCACCCACATCATGTCAACACTTTTAAAAAAATATATTTCAAAACACACTCAGAGCTTGAAGCATTACTGTTCCTAATCACAGTGGTGATCTCGGGCAAGGAGATCGGCTGACTTCCAGAATGAAAGGGCGCTGTCGGCAGGCAGAGAAAGCCACTCCAGACAGAGACCTCTTCAAAGTGGAGCTCCCCACAGTCTCCTGCAGGACAGCTGTTGAGTGGTGACTGCCTGGCCCACCTTCAAGGGAAGGTTGCTAGTAATCACTTGTGTAGACTGAGATCTCTTTCCTTGCACATGTGAGCATATATTGTATGTATATGTACTCTTGATGCACTAATCGTTACATTCACAGACGATGTATATCCACATTTCATGCAGTTTTTTATGAACATTCTCAAAAAGACAAACTCACTTACCCAAGTCTTTACTTAGAATTTTTTCCAGTGAACTTTTACATTCTGAGGATCTCTTCTTTGGAATAACTGTTGGATTGTAAGATCGTTGACTATATAAAGCTGACTGTATAAAGACTATATAAAGCTCTTCCCTGGTAGCTAAACAGTAAAGAATCTGCCTTCAATGCAGGAGCTACAAGAGACACAGTTTCGATCCCTGGGTCAGGAAGATCCCCTGGAGAAGGGCATGGCAACCCACTCTAGTATTCTTGCCTGGAGAATCCCATGGACATAGGAGCCTGGTGGGCTACAGTCCATGGAGTCTCAAAGAATCGGACATGACTGAAGCAACTTAGCAACGGCAATGGCAAAAGATCATTGACTGTATAAAGCTTTAGTAATTTCACCAAGTACTAAACTGTTGTGATTCTATGAACAAATTATTTTGAAGAAAAATTGCTGAAGGTTACACAAAATAGTGTTACTTAGTGTCTTATATTATGCTGGGCTTCCCTGGTGGCTCAGATAGTAAAGAATCTGCCTGAAATACAGGAGACCTGAGTTTGATCCCTGGGTTGGGAAGATCCCTTGGAGAAGGGCAAGGCTACCCGCTCCAGTATTTTTGCCTGGAGAATCCCATGGACAGAGGAGCCTGGTGGGGTACGGTCTATGGGGTTGCAAAGAGTGGGATATGACTAAAGCAACTTAGCAAACGTGTTGCCCAAAGGAGGCACAGAGGTCAGAATCAGAAAGGCTTGGGGGCCATGGAGCCCTGTTTCATCACTTACAGATGTGAACTGGCTGATCTTAAACCTTCAGTGCCATTATTTTCTATAGAAATGTTAGTAATAATATCAGCATTTAAGATTGTTTTGAAGATTAAGTAAGAAAAATCATAAACCTTATATATTTAAAAATTAAATTTAAATTTCTTTCTTTTTCTCTTGCCATTGCTCAAAGCACTCAGACTCTCAAAATAACAATAACAATACTATGATGTCATCTAGAGCGAACACTTCTCTGTAATCATCTTTTCTTTTATTTTTTTGGTGATATGGTTGGAGCACCAGATCCTCTCACTGAGAATGTAGCTGAACACAGCTAATTAATGTTCATTAATGTATACTTCACTTTTTGCAAATTTAAAGATTATAAAGAGTCAAAGGCTGAAATTACAGATCCTTGAAAGAGTGTTTCATATTACTCAAAAGAGAGTTTAATTAGTCTTGTCATGGGGATTGGAAGAAAGGAAAAAACCCTGTTTTAGTAATGAAGGCTACAGAATATTTTAAATACAATTTATTGGAGACTAAACAATGGGAGGAGTGGCTTGATTCCTCAGGGAGTGAGGGTGATGGTGCAGTGAGCAGTGCGTCCATAGGCGTGTGCTGAGGGTGGGTTTCTATAGCCGTTGCTAAATACATATACTTTGTGCGTGTTGCACCAAACTGTAACTAAGATGTACAAGCTAAAATTAAATAAGATCTCTTTCCATGATATGTAAAGCACAAACAGATTGCTGGAAGTAACCTCTATTGTAGTTTTTTCTTAACCTGATACCTTGTTCCAGAACCATCTGATGTGCTGGTAACAAATGTCAAAAGCAGACCTGCTGACCCAGAATCCCTAGAGATAGTTTAACAAGCCCCCACGCATTTTCATGTACCTCGAAGCCTGAGGAATATTCTCTGTTGGCTCTTCTCAAGTAAGCCCCAGGAGAGGTAAGTGTGTTCATGTAAGTCAATTCAGTCATGTCCAACTCTTAGTGACCCCTTGCACTGTAGCCCACTCAGGCTCTGTCCATGGGATTGCCAGCAAGAATATTGGAGTGGGTTGCCATGCCCTCCTCCAGAGGATCTCCCCAACCCAGGAGTCAAACCTGTGTCTCATGTTTCTTGCATTGGCAGGTTGGTTCTTTACCACTGGTGCCACCTGAGAAACCCAATGGAATACTACTTGGCCATAAAAAGGAACGAAAACTTGCCGTTTGCAGCGACATGGATAGATGTAGCAGGCATTATGCCAGATGAAATAATCAGACAGAGAAAAGACAGATGCTGTGTGATCTCACTTATATGTGGAATCCAAAAAATACAATAAACTGAGGCTCTTAACTCTTAATCATAGTTAAAAATGCCCTGAGTATTTCATTCTCTTTATATTACTCTTAGGTTCCTGCATTCCCAATTTCAGTTTTGATAATTACTCTTTCATCATAGAGGAACAAATTAGTTTAAAATAGATTTGCTTGTGTCTCTTAGAGAACACTTGCACACGTTAATGCTATTTCTTAATCTCAATATTTTTATACAAGGAATCACTTTGAAATGAAAGAAAGGTGAGAAACATATAAATATAAACCTCTTTTAATCAACATCATCTTTATTTATGTCCATGGTAAGATTCCAGGATCTGATTAGTCTAACTATTTCTGCTTGTGGCTTAATTGAACAGGTGACTAAATTCTGCTCAAAAAAAAAAAAGAAGCCTTTAATTTGTGTTCAAAACTGTTTCTGACATTATGGGATAATTGTCTTTAGGCTCATAATCTATATTTGACCTTTGACCCCCAGTGGATGCCAATGCTTGAATTTTGAAATGCTGATTCCTCTCTTCTTTTACCATAAAAAGCCAAGGGCCGCTGAACAAGTGCTCTTGGTAAGTTTCCAGCAGTGGTCATGGTTTTCCACTGCCGTGGTTGATGTTGCTATGCATGATGTTCTAGGATGTGGGCTCTGGTTGACTTCAGATGCACTTAATAATTCCCGTCCAAATGCAGATGGGCGGACCCACAGCCTCCCTTCCCCAAACGCTGCAGGGTCCCCAACTCCAAAGTAGGAAATGACCCACTGCCAGTGCCACACCAACAGACCAGGGATGACAAACCTTCTGCTGCTTATGATTCAACCTTGTAGTGGTATTTGCATTTTCCTTTTTTAAGAGAAATTCCTATTTATTTATTTATTTATTTTTGGCTGTGCTGGGTCTTTATCGCTGCCCAGGCTTGCTCTAGTTGCGGCGAGTGGAGGCTACTCTTCATTGCGGGGCACAGGCTTCTCACTGGGGTGATTCTCTTATTGTGAAGTGTGGGCTTTAGGGTGTGCTGGCTTCAGGAATTGTGGCTCCTGGGTTCTAGAGCACAGGCTCAATCACGGTGGCTCACAGGATTAGCTGCTCCACAGCATGTGGGATCTTCCTGGATCGGAGATGGAACCTATGTTTCCTGCTTTCACAGGCAGATTCTTTACCACTGGGCCACCAGGGAAGCCCTTCATTTCCTTGACTTTCTTACTGTCTCTTTGCAAAGAACTGAACCTCATGTCAGTCCTTATAGTGTAAACACTAACATCCTGATTGAATTCTGCCAACATTATCTGTGCTTGATTATTTTATTCATTATGCTGATTTAGGAAAGAGGTGGAGTCATGCATTAAATAATCCTGAAAGCCAGACCTCTGGTGGATAAGCAGGGACTGCCGTTGTTTCTTTCCTTAGAAAATGAACATCAAGGTCAGGAAAGAGAGGCTGTGGATCGCCGACCCCAGCTGCTTCAGTCTAAATGGAAAAATACATTAGTGACAGTAGTGAATCCTCATGTGACAAGTAGAAAGAAAGGGAGGCTGGATTATGGATGCATCAATTTTTAGCAGTCAGAGAATGGATGGATTTGCATGGCCTATATAACTCCATGTAGCTATTTTATGAGTCAAAATGCTTGTTTAGTTAGTTATGAATGAAAAGTACTGTTGATATGAACAAACAGCCTTGCTGCTGACCAGTTAATGAGTCGCCACTCAACAAGCTCAATTGAAGAGATAAAAGAAACAGTGATCTCCATTTAAAAAACGACAGCAACTAAAAATTCCTTGACTGCTGTGGGGGCTTAGGGCAGGCCACCCCCAAGATGCCAGGAGGAATATTGATTATTTTGGATGTAAATTACTAGAGAAACAGCTGCCTCTCAACCCCTCTGTCTCTCTGAGAACAGGAAATGGATCTCCTGTGTGAAAGTCTCTCTCTCTCTCTCTCTAGAAGTGGGCATAGAAGCACTTTTATTACCAGAGATGGGAATTTAGGGCCAAGAAGGTTGCATAGACAAAACCTGTTACTTCTTTGCTCATTCATGACCCCAAGCCCAAACTCTTTTTTTTTTTAAACTATCAATTAAGCACCCAAACCTAAATTTCTTTGTTCTGTCAATTCCTCACACATTTCATCTTTCCTTTTCTAAAATGTAAAAATGCTGGCTACTTTGGCCCCATCTTTGATCTTATTTATTGGAGATCTTTGTACACACAAATTAATTTTTTTTCTCCTGTTAATCTGTCTTTTGTCAATTTAATTATGAGAGCAGCCAAAAGAACCAAATGGGCTAGAAGGAAACATTTCCTCTCCCCAACACCATCTAAGACAGCAATAATAATAAACTGATTTATGTAAAGCATTCTTTGGAAAAACCATGGGGACACCAACTCTGACTGTGCAGACACCCCGTGGGAGGTTAGGTTGACAATATTTACAAAGGCTGCAGAACAGCTAGATTTCTTAGAAAAGTCGTTAACAAGATGTTTTGGTAGATGCTAGTGAAGTAATTGCTTCAAATATAAATAGCAAATATTTTGAACCCTAATTTTTAGTATTAACTGGTATGGAGACTTTACTAAAGATACAATTTAAAGTTCTTGGAATTATGCATTATTTGACCTTAAAAGTTGGAGGAAGGCATTGCAGTTTTGCGTCGGGAGAGCGCGTGTGGTCCGTGTGCAAGCTTCGTGTCCCACTCAGAGGCTCTCTGCCCTAAGGCGCTGTCACTGCGGGACCCTTCCATCAGTTTGCAAATCCATGGCAGCCCCTTCTCATCTGCGTTTTCATGTCCACAAATCTGATAGAAAAGAACACTTTCACCCAGACACTCGAACCTGGGAAAGATCTTTCTTTCTTCCAGTCACTCAACAAATGTTTACCGTCGAGGAGCCCAGCACTGGGCTGCTTGCTGAGAGGGGGCAGAAGGGGCAGAGGTGGACGGTGACCCGGGTCCTCCTGTAGTGATGCGGGTGCCGGACAATCGACAAGTGATTGTGGAAATAAGCCTGAGGCTGGATGTGGGAGGAGATGACAAGGTGTCAAGGAGAGCTGAGCCTTGTCCCTACTGAGTGGCGAGGGGGGATCTTCTGGAGGGGTGACCTTGCATGGAAATGTGAGATGGGAAGATTAGGGAAGGGAAAGAATCGAGGTGTTGGGCCAGGCATGCCCGCATCTCTGAAGAAGAAATGAAGTGGCCTGTCTGAGCGTGTGAAGACTGGTATTCCAGGGGAAGGGACAGGTGAGGGAGCAGCCGGAGAGTTAGGGAGAAACTGACTGCAGAAGCCTGGAGGATCCGCCAAGGATCTGTTTCTTCAATCTGTGTCACATGGAGCCAGCGAGATGTAGGAAGCAGAGAAATGATGTTGGTAAAGATCCGAGTGCTCAAAGCTTGAAAACATCTTCGGGGAAGGGACAGTCGAGTGAAAAATGCAGAGCTCTTTGCACACATCAGGGCAGAGACGCAGCAGAGGAAGTGAAGACGGTGGGATTAAGAAGAAAAGGACATTACCTTCTAACCACGGGAAAGAGTGGCCTGGGGTAAAAGCAAGTCACCCATCTCCTTGACACAGCCTGTCCCCACTGCAAAGTAGGAGGGAAATGCAGAAAGACAAAGGTGACACGCATAACCTCTCCTGGACGGGAAGCAGCGCAGGGCTGGGCTCCCCGTCTCTGGGCCTGTCTTACGTTTACTGGTGAAGTGAGAGGAGCTCACTGCTACTCCAGTGGAAGACCAGGACCCTCTGCACACCACGTGCCCGTCTCCTGCATCTTCCTTTCCTCTCCCCAAAAGAAGCCCACACCAGCAGAAGCCTGCTTATCTCTTAGGACTATATATCCTCCTAAGATCCAATAAAGTATGTGAGGATCTAATTACCCTAAATGAACTACTCTAACTTATTTAAAGAGGAAAAACTGAATAGAATGGAACATTGTTTGGACCAAGTAATGTTAATAACTACAGTTTGTCTTGATTTATAATACACTTGGAGCCAAAACATACTTGTTATTTCAAGATAAAATGACTATATCCCTGCTTTTATTCTCTAGGAAGAAGAAAAAACAAATAATGATAATGCACTATGAACATTTGCATAAATAGATTGATATCTCACCTCCCTTTTAAATCCAAGTCTTGAGTTCTACATAAACACAAGTATGATTTTATACAAATTTTCATATGGGAACAAGTCAGTACATTTCTAATAGAGCTGAGTAAATTCATCCCTTCTAAATGCCCTGCAAATTTTTTGTGCCTCCGCAAACACTGTGCAACAGTTACTCATTCAGTCATTAATTTGCCAAGTCTCAACGGAGACCCCATGGCTTGTGAGAAACACCCAGGGAATAATGTGTGCAACCGTACGGTTCAGCCAGCTTGTTCAGAAGGGCTCGGGGTGTTCCCTCCATGTGGTACATTGCTCTGAGTAATGGGGATATAGATTTTAATAGGATTTAGGTCCTGCCATTAAGAACTGAACAGTCTAGCCTAGGGTTTGTTTTTCCCTTTCTTTGAATTTTCCATGGCAAGTTGGAGGTAAATATGTTGAAAAGACATTCACTTCTCAGGCCACAGAGAACTCTTCAAATAAATAAGATTCCAATTCAGTTCACAGGTGGCTGTAGCCTCCAAGAGTTGGTAAAGACCCCCAAACTGTGAAGCTGAACATTGGGAAATAAGGAAAGGAATGAGGATGCTGCTGTGGGCTCTCACCTCACATTTTCACCCGCGTGGCTGCTGATGTTAGTAGTCCTGGCACTTGAATGGAGGGCAAACCAGTCAATCCTAAAGGAAATCAACCCTGAATAGTCATTGGGAGGACTGATGCTGAAGCTGAAGCTCCAGTACTTAGGCCACCTGATGGGAAGAGGCAACTCATTCGAAAAGATCCTGATGCTGGGGAAGATTGCGGGCAGAAGAAGGGGGTGGCAGAGGATGAGATGGGGGGATGGCATCACTGACTCGATGGACTTGGGTTTGAGCAAGCTCCGGGAGATGGTGAAGGACAGGGAGGCCTGGCGTGCTGCAGCCCACGGGGTTGCAAAGAGAGAGACACTACAGAGCGACTGAACAACAGCAACTTGAACGCTGGGGCGCCTGTCTCAGGCGCTGGTGATAACTGGCCCTTTCTTTAGGAAACCTGGTCTGAGTTGCTCTGGGAGTAAATTTAGTAAAATAGAATATAAAGGGGAGGATACACAGCAAATTCAAAATTATATCCTGGAGAAGGAGAAGCTAAGGAGCTGAACCTTTTCTCCACACTGGGTTGGTGGCATGGCCAGGCACGTGGACCAAGGCTCCCTTGCGTTTCTGCAGCCACGTATGCTCTCCTGCTGGCCCGCACAATCATCAGGGCTCACAGACACATCATAGCCATGGGTGAGCATCTGCATGTGTCTGTCGGCTGAGAGGCTGAGGAGCCATAGAATGGGGCCAGTGAGCTGTGTCCTACCATCTAGGTAGGATGATTCTGAGGGATGGTATGGTCTGAGAGCTATGGGCTTAGGAAGAAAGTCCAGAGCAAGGAAGCAGGTACATGTGATGCTAATGGTCAGATGGGATGATGGGTGGACACTGGAAAGGGATGGAAATAAACCCAGGCCTGCTGAAACATAAAGAAGGACGACGTGGAGACCAGAGTCTGGAGAGGACGGTGGGCTACGTCCCCAGGGACCCCAGACCAGGATAAGACCTGTGGGTTTCATTTCATGAGCAGTAGGAGAGTTGTAGGCAAGGAGGGCCGATGATGTGACTGTTGGTGATGACAGTGGTAGATAGCTAGGACAGGTAGAGAGCTAGGACAAAAACTATTATTACTTAAGAAATGTTTCAAAGATCTTAGCAACCCTACAACTTTTTATAACCACTGAACACATAAAAAAGCTTTCCAGTATTTTGGTTATATTTATTTGTGAAATTGGTCTAAAAAACAGGTGATGCTGGACAGTTTAACTGAGCATTTCAGACTCTGAATAAAGAGGTGATTCATCTGACAGGACCATCCTCTCAGTTCTGATTACTTGTTATGAACTCTGTTTATTTTTAAACATGGACACTAATCTGTCAGAAAGAGAATTAAAAAGAACTTTCTCATTAGATTTAAATCAGACATTTAATTTCATCATGCCCTAGCTTTATAATGAAAATGGCAAACTCCCTATGAAGAACACAGGAAAATAAGTTGCTAACATGATTGAAGTCAGAGAAGATACGTTCTATTCACAGAAGTGTCTTTACACAGAAACCACCTGAAGGGAAATACTAACTTCCATCATTACTCACTGAAGGTAACTGGTTAAACTGATGAGAATTTGGAAGCTTTAATTTGTTATTTTGGTACCACATGATACAAGTATTTTATTTCCTCCTGGGAATCCATACACACTCTCTGAGCCAGAAAGGACATTCCCGCCTATTACTGCTAGTTTTATTTACCACCCTACCAAACACAGGGAAGGAAGCACATTGAACAATTTGAAATTTGACACAAATATTATGTTATGTATCCAAAATTGGCAGAAACATTGTGCAAGATGGTTTTTTATTCAGTGTTTTGAGACAGAATTTCTCAACTGAAGGTGTGTTAGTCACAAGCACATACCTTTCTCAGTCTAAGCACGTGTGACACAAGAGCCTCTGCGGAGCGGCTGACAGCTGTCTTTCTCCGTCAGAGCGGAGGGAGAGCAAGCATCGAGCTGGAGGGACATTCACATGCTTAGACCTCCCTGTGTCATCTGGAGCCCAGTAGAAAGATGAGAATCTGGCAACCGCAGCCAAGACAGCTCCTGTGTTATTCACTATAACGTATTTAAATCTCTTTAAGAGCTGAGATAAAAGAGAGGTACAGGCCAGAAGAGCAGACGTCTTCTCGAAATGGCTCAATAAAGGGCTGGTGTCTCCTCTTACCAAAAGGCAGATTCAGAGCCTTGGTCTTGGGGAAGCGCTGGGTCTCACTTCACCAGGGCTGAGTGCTATCTCTCTGCTCTGGCCAGGAATTGGGGATGCAGCTGCTGGGCAATTCCATTTGAGGTGGGAATCAGCTTCCTGGCTTGCAGATGGCACCTTCTCTCTGGGTCTTCATACAGTAGACATGCACACACACACACACACACACACACACACACACAGGTCTTCTTGTGATGAAGCCACGGAATCCTCTTGGACCAGGGCCCCACCCTTATGAT
Source organism: Odocoileus virginianus (assembly GCF_023699985.2). Lineage (NCBI taxonomy): Eukaryota > Metazoa > Chordata > Mammalia > Artiodactyla > Cervidae > Odocoileus > Odocoileus virginianus. The sequence goes on from NC_069695.1 coordinate 54,157,158, forward strand.
TCATTTAACCTCAGTTGGCTCCTGAAAGCCTTATCTCCGAACATAGCCACATGGGGGTTAGAGCTTTAACATGTGAATCTGGGGCGTGATTCAGTCAGTAGCAGCCTCTGACCACAGATGAGTTGGCAACTCTGAGACTATTCAGGGCAGACTTTGAACTCCTTGCTGCACAGATGACATGAGAAGCAAAGCATGAAAATGTCCCAGAAGCCCCGACACCAGGCAGTTCCGGTCGTGACTGGGGGTGATGCTGGGGCAGTACCAGGGAGTCCGTGGTTCCCACTGACCTGGGCATGAGACTCCCTATTTCCTATGAGGCATTGGTTTTTGGTCCTTTCTTTTCTTGCCAAATAGGCATTTAGTTTTATTCAGTCAAAACATAACATCCTGAATGTGAAATTTCTGTAAAGTTTTAGAATCTGTCAAGATAACAAACATTAAGAACTATCACACTCACAGGATCGCAGTTTTGGCCAGATCTGTATGTGAGAGAGAGAGAGATACACAGGGTCTATTCACACACGTCAGATGGGCAAGAAGGAAGCTCACAACATAAAGAACAGTGATTATACAGACCTTAAGACCAAATACCCCACTTGTTATTTATGTTTCAGCTCCATCTCTCTAAACCTGGGAGGTTCACAGACTCTCAGATACTCTTAATGAACTCTATTAAGTGACCACAAAAGCAGGAACCAGGACTCAAGAATACAAATCTAAGAACTTAACTGCCCACAAAAGTTCACACATAAGTAAATACACCCAGGCACCGATGAGTATGTTTGCTTTTGAGCTGGGTCTAGGTGCTGGGCCAGCTGTCTCATCACTAGAGTTGCATCATTAAAGGAACTAATTGCATGACTCATCAAATGATATTTTCCTTCTCAACTGGGTCAATTTACAGTTAAAAGAGTGTTGATAATTGTTGTGCCAAGGGATATTTTCTTTTTATAACAGATACTTCACTCACTTGTGAATTTTTTTCTTTTATTTTTTTAACAAGTTTTATTGAATGTATAGAATGTGAAGGGCTTTTCATATTTCAATAAAACTTACCACTGAATATTGACATTAATAAGATACTGTTAATTTTGTCTATAAATTAATAATCTGACAGAAGAAAATACACACACAACTTATACACACCAAGGGAGATGAATTACTGAAAAGAGGAATTTACAAAAGTGAAGGAAGGAGTTAGGAAGAAGCTACATTATTTATACACAATCTGGAGGCTAAAAAATATAAATGAGACAGACAGAAGCAAAATGAACACTTTCTATATTATAGCAGAAATAAAACTTGTGACTATTCATGTGGTTAAATGTAATGGATCACCAATTATATTATGTTTATGCACAGAATAAGATCTGGCATAAAAGGAACCTGCAGACCCATTATTGCACTCTGTTGGTAATACTATGTGTGCAACATTCAGTTTCTCTCCTTTGATGAGCACCTCGCTGGAATTGATATTCTATCTGAAATTCCAATAAGATGCAAAATAATGCCCATAAAGAAGAGCTTCACAGATTAGCATCATGCGCAACATGTCTGCACAGTTAGGGGACCCTGGATGACTCAGTGAAGCACCAGAGCGGTTGCAAACATCTTTTCCTGGGATTTCTAATTCCCCTCTAATACTTAAATGCAACCTCCCAGCCAGGAATGATTAATAGTCTCTCTTCTCTTTAATGTAATAATTCTCAGAGGGAACTGAACAAGCTTTTGAAATTGAATTACAAGAGTCACATTTCTGCTCTCGATTAAACACAAGTGATGAGGGTTGTGCTGTCTTCCCCGCAGTAGGGGACTGCTTTAAGTGGGTTGTTTAAAACACGGAGTTCTGTTTATATTTAAGTGCCTGAACATGACCCACTGTTTTCGAGGCCATCCCAATGGTAGGACTGTCCAATTTGATGAGAACAGAGGTGTAATATAATGTAAGAACACAAGTAAAATTCATTTCAAACAACATTAGTACTGCTTGAATTGTTACAATGAAGTATCATTGAACTTGAAGGATTCTTGGATGATGTAACAGATGGACAGGTCTGGTTTATTGGATGGTTCACTTATGTGCCAGTGGAAGCAAAGAGAAGTTCACTCAGCTTTGAGATGAGTAGAGGTTTCCCTGGGGATGAGAACTAAACTGGTTTTGTCTATGATGCTTATGAAATCTTAGCATCCACACCAGGGTCTGTCATGTGGCAAATATTCAATGGAATGGAATGGATGGATGGATAGATGGGTGGATGGATGGATAGACTGATGGATTTTTGGAATGATAAGGTATTGGAAGCATGAAGATAATTCAGCAGCCAATGAAGTTTTCATTGCATCAGTGCAAGGGATCAATTAGGAACAGAGAAGTTCAAGGGATTCTCTTTGGCACCACAGCCTCCCCAAATAGGCATTCTTGGTATGTGAGATGCAGGTGACCCTTGTGAACCCAGGTGTGGGGACAGGATTCTAAGCCAGCCGCCTGGGAGGCTGACATCTGGGGGATATGCCCAGAGAGATCCCTCGCCCTGAGTGGCAGTGAGGCTGCTCACCAGTCTCAGGCTAGTTTGAGAACTGGGGAAAAAGAGGGAAAAAGAAAATCTAATCATCTTCCCCCTGGAAAGATGAGAAAAGGTCCCACTCTGACCTTGGACCTTTAAGCTTAGAAGCCCTGTCCTGGGTCTTCACCTTTGTGACATGTATTACGCCTCTTGAACTTCATGACCAGAACCATCTTCCTCAAGGATGTGGCTCATCTCTTGGGAATTACCATCATGGGGATGAGCCCCTATCTCCCGCTTGCCTGGAGGGTCAGGGAGCAGTCCAGCATCAGTGGGGCCTGGCTCTGGGTTGCAGGATGACCTCCTGTTGTAAAGATAAGTGTGAGAAGCTTATCTGTCCTTTCCATAAAGCTGGTTCACTCACATGGATGTTACCCTGACTACCAGATAGACTCAGGATGAACTGCATGCTGTTAGAGGCTGAGGACCAGCTACACCTAGAGACAACATGTGCAGTGGTCACGTCTGCCCAGCTGGACCGGAGGGAGAGCCTGCTTTGTCCTTCATGGGGAGGGCTTCTGGGTTGGCAGACTCTGTTTTTAATTTGGGGCTTCCCAAGTGGCTCAGTGGTAAAAAAATCCAACTGCCAGTGCAGAAGACCAGGGTTCAATCCCTGGGTTGGGAAGATCCTCTGGAGAAGGGAATGACAACCCACTCCAGCATCCTTGTCTGGAGAATTCCGTGGACAGAGGAGCCTGGTGCGCTAGAGTCTATGGAGTTGCAAAGAGTCAGACATGACTTAACGGTTTTTAATTTTATTTCCCAATGTTGCCTGCACCCTTGAACTGGTCTTAATCCTGCTTCAGGGGAAACCCACCAGGGTCAATGCCCAGGAAATGCCCTTGACTGAGCCATAGACAGGGGTGGAGCTGTCAGGGAAGGGGAAATAGGTTGCATGTCCAAGTCAGAGGCCCCCGATGTCAACCAGCAACGGTTCTAACCTTTCAATGGAAATGGTCTGTTCACTGAAAACTGACCCCTGCATGCCTGTGCTGAGCATGACCAAGAAGAAACTTGTACAGTCGCTCAGTTGTATCTGAGTCTTCATGACCCCGTGGATGCAGCCCGCCAAGCTTCCCTATATCCCAGAGTTAGCTCAAACTCATGTCCATTGAGTCGGTGATGCCATCCAGCCATCTCATCCTCTGTCACCCTCTTCTCCTCCTGCCCTCAGTCTTTCCCAGCATCAGGGTCTTTCCCAGTGAGTTGGCTCTCCACATCAGGTGGCCAGAGACGAAACTGCAGAAAGAGCTCGCGGCCATGCTGGTGTTTCCGTGACCTTTCTCAGCAACTTGACATTGGCAAATCGCAAACGCTGTTTAAAGACAACTGTGTGGGATGGCTGCCTTCCGTCATTTTACATGTTCCCCTTACCTTCTAAACTTGTCACGCGAATACATTTTTCCTAACTTTTTTTGTTTGTTTGTCTTAAACAATCTTGGGCCAACTTCTGTGTAGGAAGGCAGCTGGGAACCTAAGCTGAGGACCGAGAGGTGGTCCAGCCCCGAATAACTCCCTGGCCCAGTGACCCGGGGGCTAGGACAGAAATGCAGCACACGAGCCAGAGTCTGTCTGCCCTGATGGACAGCACCCCTCGTGGTCTTGAACTTGGGCCAGGACAGCATTGTCGCCCAGAAACCTCAGATTCCTGTTGGCTCGGCTTTTAACTAAGAAAATTCAGAGGTCAACCAAACCAGAGCTGGCTTCCCCACTAAGAATGTTTCCCATGCATCCTTGTTTTACAAGAGTCCTATAAATTCCAAAGGAAGCTAGCTAGGCGTGAGCTACATGAAGGCAGGATGAAGGTGAACTGTGAGCAGGTAACCTTGTTGCAGGCCAGAATCTTGGCTTTCTCTGCCCACCAAAGCCGAATGAAAAGTAGAAATAGAAAGCTGGCTTTAATCCTTAGCCGGCAGAGAGGGGAACACAGGGCTCATGCCTCAAGAACTGTGCCCCGTCCCCCATGAGGAGTCTAGGGGCTTGTGTAAGATGAGGGCTGCCTCGTTAGAATTTCTGCAGCCCTTCACAGAGCGCCCACATTAGATTTCAAGCCTTCAGTGTTTACAGAAAGCCTCGTCTGCTGTGACACCCCTCTTGGATCGTCTCCCGCCTGCTCTGACCACCCAGGCTCACATCCCCACACCTGGACGCATGACAGTGGGCTGAAGGGTGGGCAGCCCTCAGCCGTGGAGGAGCCGCACGCATGGGGAGCCCTTTGTCCTGGGGGTCATACATACTCTCTTTCGCTCTTGATATTTCTCCTGTGAAGCACTTTTTGCTAGAAGCAGCTTTTTACAAATGTCACAGAGAAGAAAAAGGCAAGTCATGAAATGGTGTCATGTACCAGAGGCCAACCCTGTGCTTTGCTGACACCTGCCGAAACATCCCTCTTTGCAGACACAGCCTTAAGGAAAAAAAAATGTTTGTGGGATATACGGAAACTGGGAAAATGTTTTGATCAAGGAGAAATTAAAAAGAAAAACAACTAATAGACGCTGTATAAAAACCAGTGCAAGTTCAGTGAAGAGTATTTGTTCATTTTGTGGATTTTTCCCTTGAGAATTAATGACGGGAAATACCATCTAGTTCAATGTTTCCCAGACTTTCGGAGATAACTGTCCTCTGTCTTCTTCCATGGGCCTGGGAAATTATGTTTATGTTCTCCTTAAAAAGTAGAAGAAAAAAGTAGATCCAGTAGATAATTGCAGAATAAAGTCATAAACCTCAAATCCAGTGCCAGGATGACAAGATTAAGTCCAGCCTGACTCCCTTTCTTGGAGATAACTTGCAGCAGCTGTTTGAAGATGCCCACGGAGCTCCCAGGGGAGAATTCTGGAGGGAAGGTGCATTTAGTAGGGATTTGGTGTTCTACAGCATCATTTGTTCCTTCTTTGATCTCCCCTCTAAAATTGCTAGTAAAAGAATCATTTCTCAGTAGTATCTTGCAGGAGTGGATTTCCCCTTGAGGAGGAAGAGAATTGCTGAGCTATGCTCCCAGGCAAGTACAGGAAGCAAACTGGATGCTCCTGTTTACATAGATGCTATCTGTATAGGAACCATCGCTTATCACACTCAGAAATACATAAAAGCCTATGTAATGGGGTAAACCCTGTACCATCAGAAGGTCTGAAGAGCAACGTTTCTAGAATTGGAGATTTTTGTACAAATGCTGGTGGAAAAATCAGTAATAGGATGAAGGCTTCTTTCTCATGGATCAGCAAAATTCATTTTACTTGAGAAAAGAATTCCAAGGAGTTTTCACTATAAATTGTCCTGCATGAAGAATGCAGGGGTGATGTTGGCAGTGGGTCGCTACTTAAGGCTTGTTTAAAATCTGGTGTCTGAGTTCAGACTCAACCTCCACTGCAGTCCTAGAAACAGGTCTCATAATTGGTGCTTCTTCAGAGGTTGCGAACCACAGCTTTTGCTAAATTAATTTCGAATACTTCCTCTTTCTGTTTGCAAATCACTGTGCTTAAAAAGGGATTGAATGGATGTCGTCAGGATCCTCGAACTGTCAGCCTGTTCTTGAACTGAGTGTGGATTGGTTTTCCCACGACCTCTGACACCTCAAGCTCTGACACCACAAAATTCCATAGGATGATTGATCTCACAAATGGCAAAGTAGAGAGAAAGGCAATGAAAACTACTGACTTTTGTATTTGTCTAGATTTCTGACTCTAAATCAGGTAAAAGCAATGTGGCTTTGTCTAGTCAGCCAAGGTTCATGAAGGGCGGGGGCCTGGCCAGCAGTCCAGGACTGTCTACCACCCCCCGCCCAGGACATCATCCCCCACCCGGACCCACGCTGCCCCTTCCCGCCCTCAAGAGAGTCAAAATTCCTGGGGGAAGTGTGCATTCCTTGGGCATCTGGGGCAAAATGTTTGAAACGATTGAGATGGGGCCTTCACCTGGCAGAGTCTCAAACCTGCAGCCCTTGGTGTAAGTACATGTCCATCCTCTTATAGAGTCTGATGGTTTTTCGTTTGAAATGAGCTTGAGAGAAAAACTCACAATAGGTGAATGCACGTATTTTCTTTCCTTTAAACCCTATTGAAAAGACTACATTTTGATATCCATTTTTTGAATACGATATTTAAGGAAGTAAAATCAGGGCATAGATAGTAACCTAGGTGGTGATGTGTTTGTTTTCCAAGAGTGAGGAAGTAGAAGTGGCCCAGGTCTGGGGGTCGCTGGTCAGGGGCTCAGAGGGGGTCCCATGCTGCTCTTCTTTAGGAAGGGCACACGTGGGGCCTCTTTGGAGACTGGTTTCTCCAGCGATCACCCAAGTCCTTCTCAGACAGCAGGACAAGACGACAAGTGAGCTGCAGAACCCAGGAAAAGAGCTGGGGAGAAAAAGCATCAACAAGAACCTGAGGAGGACGTGCAGAGGGGGCAGTTTGCTGACCACATGGTCGGGACAGGAATGGGGTTGTGAGAAATAAAGAAAAGCGTGTGCAGAGTAATCAGGGGGCAGACACTGGGCAGGAGAGTGGAGCCCTTACAACAGAAGCCTGTTGTGTTTCTGGACAAGGGGACAAAGCAAGGCCCAAACAAAAACATGCAAAAGAAGATCCGTGACAGCCCTTTCAAATGGAAGATCAGGTCACAAGGTTTAAAGGACAGATGGTGCTCTAAGGAGCCAAGAGTCCGAGATAAATTCCCGCTGAGCATCTTAGGAGAGCCGCTGAATTTTAAATGTCTGGACAGGACTCTCAGGGCCCCGAGGTAAAGGAGTCCTTGATAGAAAGGAAGTAACCCAGGAATCCTCAGACTCTCTGCAGCCGCACTAGGTCATCTGTGGCCTGACAGATGCCCTGACTCACTATCCCAGCGAGCAGCCCTTCACAGTCGCCAGTGCCGCTCCCCCTCACACCCCTCGGGTGCCCTGGGTCTATCACAGGTGGGTCTGTCTTGCTGACAGTCCTCTCAGAGTAACCCCACTCCTCATCCTCCACCCAGACTCTCTCTGTTTTTTAAATTTTGTTATTTTTTGGCTGCGTAGGGTCTTAGTGGTGGCATCTTCACTGTGCATCTCCACTGCACTGGGCACCCTGCTTCCCTGGGCATCTTCGCTGTGTCACGCGGGATTTTGGCGGGGTGCATGAACTCTCCGGATGTGGGTCAGGGACTCCAGTCATTGTGGCAGGCAGGCTTTGTTGCTCTGAGACATGTGGGATCTTAGTTCCCCTGAACCAGGGATTAAACCCACATCCCCTGCATTGCAAGGTGGTTCTTAACCACTGAAACACCAGGAGAGCCCCCAGACCCATTCTTAAGACTCCACGTGGTTGTCCCAGGGAGTCCTCCGGACCACTCCCCCGCCCGGGCCTCCACTTGCTGGACTGGCTCCTCTGCGTGGTGTCTGGCTCATGTTCCCCTGGATTTGCAATACCAGTGCACACCTACAATAAACCACCAGCTCAGAACATACTTTTCAAAAGCCCCTTATCTTCAGTGACCCTCATGCAAGCTTTATTTCAGTATACGATTAGAGCATTTCAGAATTTAATTTTAGTCTTTTCTTTCCTGCTGCATTAATTTGGATTTAAAATGAGTTGACCTCTCTTTGCTCTTTGAGTGTTTCCTGTCCTTAACCTCTTGCTGTGTTTAACATGACACACATTTGCTCTCTGGTTTTCAACATTGTTTTGACTTCTGCCTCACTGGTGCTTAGAAGGCCAAACTGTGTGCATGTTTAGTACTCTTCTCTTCTAGAAACACTTTTTTACACTTCATTTGATGTTCAGCTGGCTTTAACTTTAACAAGTCTATGTACCTGCAAGTCCACTGGACTGCCAGGCAGAAAGCTCAGGATTAAGTTCAATGGCTTGTATGGGTGGGGTTTGTGGTGCCCCAAATAATCACAACAGTAGCATTAAGGATCACTGACCACATATCACCATAGCAGATATAATAAGGAGGACAAATCTGAGACAGTGCAAGAATTACCAGAGACAGGGGGTACGGTGGTAATGAACCCACCAGCCAACGCAGGAGATGGAAGAGATGGGGATTCCACGCCTGGGTCGGGAAGGTCCCCTGGAGGAGGGCATGGCAATCCACTCCAGTGTTCTTGCCTGGAGAGTCCCATGGACAGAGGAGCCTGGTGGGCTGCAGTCCATGGGGTCTCAAAGAGTCAGACATGACTTGGTGACTAAACAGCAGTAAGTGAAAGAATGTCAAGCTCTTGTTCCATGAATCTTGAAGACTTCTCTGTAGGAAGAATGCATCAGTAAGAAAGTAGGATGAAATTACTCCAGGAGAAAGAGCAGACCATCATTCTTCAATTATGATTTGGGAAAGATCAGTTCATCTTTATGAGGAATTTAGCTTTTAAATAAACAAAATGAAGGTATTATTTGTTGCCTTCAAGGTATGGAAAATAAGGTCAGATGGACTTGACGTTTTTCTGATTTTGCAGTCTGTATTCCCACCTTACCTGTGTTTTTCTTTCACATCCCCTCTTAACCACTTGCAAGTAACTCGTTTAGACATTGGATATTAGCTCATGCTAATTTGGAAAAACTGCTTAAATGTGAGTTTCGCTGAGACCTGAGTGGCCCTTGTTTAAACAGGAAGCAGAGATGTACAGTCTACATGCGCTGTTCTCCCTCCCGGCTTCTTCCTGACAAGGCCTTGCCCTCCTTCTCACCCTTAACGGACATCACTTGTGCAGCTGTCTGCAGTTACTCACAGCATTGCCACCAGTGGTTCAGTTTTGACCAAAAAATACCACAGACGATTCTTTATGTCAGTGAGAAAGACACCCGTGTTCTGATTATACCAACAAAATACTTCCATACGTGCTGTGCTATTTAAACAATGATGCATGAGAGCCCTTTAGTCTACTTTTCCAAAGAACAAATCATTGGCATAACACATAGGTATAATAAGATTATAGATTTAGAAGTTGATGAACTAGCCAGTATCACAATGTTTCAATGCTAAACTGTATTTTTATTTTCATAAATAATTGCATACTAAAGCATTTTATGAGCTTTATGATTTGATAAATAAAGCCTTTTATGAACATAATCCATGGTGATGCTGCATAAAACAAATTCAGTGTGACTGCTGGTGAGACCTGTCTGACAGCATGAAGTTTGAATCTTAAGCTGTCAGTCCCGGTGATGGATTAGGAAGCGTGGGTGTGATGTTATTGGACATTTTTTTATGATATGCATTATGAACGATCTGAATATCCTAGATCATTTCTTACAACTAAAAAACAATTTTAGTGACATATATTGATTTTGTTGTATAAAAATTTCTACTTGACTATTTAATCATGCAAGGCACTGACATTTGCCAGTTGAAGAGTTTACCCTTAAGGAATAGTGTACTGAAAGCCTTGTGTTGATTCAGAGTTTGTTGTTTTAGAAATAAGATGGGAATACTTTTTGAATTTGTACTGTGGTCTTTCCTTGGAAATATTATTTGATTTTTACAATGGCTTTACTATTTCAGTGATGCCTACTTGTGTAAAGCTATTAAAACTGGCACTTTTTGAATCTGTGATTTTCTGTAATTGGCAATAACAGCAAGATTCCATCAAGAATAATACACCCCATCCTCTCATTTATAATGAGGTGTGTGCTGTAGGTTTAAGGTGATCCACATTCAAGACTGAAACATATTTCCTGCACGTGGCTAGGATTCCCAGTCTCCTACAGGTAGGTCGCTGGGCAGCGGGGATTCACTTCCTGAGTCTGATGCCTGTCTTCCTCAGTCACAAGACGCGCATCCTGTTCTCTTTACTGTTTAAACTTTTACAATCAGGCCCCTCGACAGCAAGCTTGCTCTCCACTCCTAGGAATAAGAAGTCTGGGGTAACAATGGGCCAAAAATCTGTGAACCAGAGGATCCATAGAGGTTCACACGCAGCTAATCGTAGCATAACAAACAACGAAGGATTTTGCTAAGAGCTTTCAATTATGGGCTCTGATTGTACGGTTCTTTCAATCTTTCACCCTGTTCTTGTGAACCAGAGGATCCATAGAGGTTCACACGCAGCTAATCGTAGCATAACAAACAACGAAGGATTTTGCTAAGAGCTTTCAATTATGGGCTCTGATTGTACGGTTCTTTCAATCTTTCACCCTGTTCTTCTACTGAATTCCACAATTATTCTGGCTTCTGTCGTCAAAGAGGCCTGGCGGGAAAACTTGTGGCCTACTCAGGGCCCTTCGTACGAGTTCTTATTTTTAGTGTAATGGTTCACATCCCATCAGCAGTGGCCACAGGACTGGAAAAGGTCAGTTTTCATTCTAATCCCAAAGAAGGGCAATGCCAAAGAATGTTCAAACTACTGCACAATTGCACTCATTTCACATGCTAGCAAACTAACACCTAAAATTCTCCAAGCAAGGCTTCCACAGTACGTGAACCAAGATGTTTCAGATGTTCAAGCTGGATTTAGGAAAGGCAGAGGAACCAGAGATCAAATTGCCAACATCCACTGGATCACTGAAAAAGCAAGAGTTCCAGAAAAACATCTTTTTCTGCTTTATTGACTATGCCAAAGCTTTTGACTGTGTGGATCACAACAAACTGGAAAATTCTTCAGAATACCAAACCATCTGACCTGCCTTCTGAGAAATCTGTATGCAGGTCAGGAAGCAACAGTTAGAAGTGGACATGGAACAACAAACTGGTTCAAAATTGAGAAAGAAGTAAGTCAAGGCTGTATATTGTCACCCTGCTTATTTAACTGATATGCAGAGCACATGATGTGAAATGCCTGGCTGGATGAAGCACAAGCTGGAATCAAGATTGCTGGGAGAAATATCAATAACCTCAGATATGCAGATGACTCCACCCTTATGGCAGAAAGCAAAGAAGAACTAAAGAGCTTCTTGATGAAAGTGAAAGAGGAGGATGAAAAAACTGGCTTAAAACTGAACATTCAAAAAACTAAGATTATGGCATCTGGTCCCATCATTTCATGGCAAATAGATGGGGAGACAATGGAAACAGTGAGAGACTTTATTTTCTTGGGCTCCAAAATCACTGCAGATGGTGACTGCAGCCATGAAATTAGAAGATGCTTGCTCCTTGGAAGAAAATCTATGACAAATCTAGACAGCACATTGGAAAGCAGAGACATTACTTTTCCAACAAAGGTCCATCTAGTTAAAGCTATGGTTTTTCCAGTAGTCATGTATGGGTGTGAGAATTGGACTATAAAGAAAGCTGAGCGCCAAAGAATTGATGCTTTTGAACTGTGGTGTTGGAAAAGACTTCTGAGAGTCCCGTGGACTGCGAGGAGATCCAACCAGTCCATCCTAAAGGAAATCAGTCCTGAATATTCATTGGAAAGATTGATGCTGAAGCTGAAGCTCCAATACTTTGGCCACCTGATGTGAAGAACTGACTCCTTAGAAAAGACCTTGATGCTGGGAAAGATTGAGGGCAGGAGGAGAAGGGGACGACAGAGGATGAGATGGTTGGATGGCATCACCGACTCAATGGACATGAGTTTGAGCAACCTTTGAGAGTTGGTGATGGACAGGGTGGCCTGGCGTGCTGCAGTCCATGGGGTCACAAGGAGTCGAACGTGACTGAGGGACTGAACTCACATCCCATATAAACCACATTCACTTTGTTTAAAACGTTTCTGAATGGGACAGGTGTAACAGGTGGACATACTGTGTATCCTGTTAGCTGCGCAGTCGTGTCTGAGTCTCTGCCACCCCACAGACTGTAACCGCCGGGCTCCTCTGTCCATGGACTCTCCAGGCAAGAAACCAGTGGGTTTCTGCTTCCTCCTCCAGGGGACCTTCCTGACCCAGAGACTGAACCCAGGTCTGCGTTCAGGCAGACCCTTTACTGTCTGAGTCGCCAGGGAAGCCCAGCAAGTGGTCATACAGCACTGTAAAGATTTCAGACTCCGGAGTTCACTTTCGACGCACAGAGGGGCTTTAAGTAGGAGGTGAGGGTCACGTTGCAGCCAGACCAGGGCTGCAGAGTCCAGAGTGAGTGTCGGGTGGGGCAGGGGAGCATTCCTGAGGCCAAGTGCAGGGCTGAAGCTACGTTAACCTCTACTTGACACTTTGGTATAGGTTTGAGAGTCCCAATCATGGACCATATAATTCTTTAAATAAGAGAAGAAAAAGTAGTGTAGGAAAATACAAATAGTTACAATTTTCAAAGAAGTCTTATTGCAACCCCATTCCCCCTTGGAAGTAACCTTGGGTGCTCAGTCAGTAAAGAAAGTGCCTGCAATGGAGACCTGAGTTGGATCCCTGAGTCGAGAAGATCCCCTGGAGGAGGAAATGGCAACCCACTCCAGTATTCTCGCCTGGGAAACCCCATGGACAGAGGAGCCTGGCGGGCTGCAGTCCATGCAGTTGTGAAGAGTCAGACATGACTGAGCAACTAACTCTTTCACTTTCACTTCCCAAAATAAGAACAAACAAAACGCCCCCCCCCAAAAAAAAACACAAAACAAAACATACCAAAAAACAAAAAGGCAACTTTTTTTCTTAGAGCAACTAAATTGTCTCAGGTTTCCTGTTTATGAATTCTAGGCACTAAAAAAGAGTTTGCGCTTTATCTTAAACACTTTTTTTTTTTTTTACAACTAAAAGAAAACATATTTTAAAAAAGAAGAGTTCACCCTTTACAGGTTTCAGGGGGTTAAAGAGAACCCTCCGTTACAGTCAGACCTTGAACCAAGGAGCCCGGAGAACTTGGAAGCAGTGCGGATCAGGCTACATTACCAACACCTGTCGGGTGGAAGCACAGAGCTTCCCTCTTACCCAGGACAAAGGCAATCCTGGTTGGTAAACTATTTTGTGTTTCCAAATATAACCAGAAGAGAGAGGCTTAAATTAGAAACCTCTTTTATTAAGGAAAAAAAGAGAAAGGTTAAAAAGATAACTGCCTTAAAAAGAAGGAAGAGCTGGGTCTGTAACTGATGAGCAGCCCCAGGGCAGGACAGAAGCCTCCTTGGAGGACGAGTTAAAACAGACGGGCCTTCAGTAGGTGCACTGGTCAGAACTCCCCCAGTGGGAGTGGTGTACCGCTGGAGTGCTGTGGAGACCAGAACTTTCTGCAGAGTCGGCTTGGTGAGAGAGTCCAGCTCACGGCCTGCTGGCCCGTCACGCCAATGCCTGTGTCCACGGGTGGAAGCCACCATCCAGCAGAGATGTGACTGAGGGGCAGGCCCCATGCCAAGAGCACACGGAGCTAGAAGCAGTGTTCCAGGCTGCTCTTGTCCTTCTACTTCCTCAGTTCAGTCCAGTTCAGTCCAGTCGCTCAGTCGTGTCCGATTCTTTGTGACCCCATGGACTGCAGCACGCCAGGCCTCCCTGTCCATCACCAACTCCCGGAGTTTACAAAAACTCATGCCCAACGAGTCGGTGATGCCCTCCAGCCATCTCATCCTCTGTCATCCCCTTCTCCTCCTGCCCCCAATCCCTCCCAGCATGAGGGTCTTTTCCAATGAGTCAACTCTTCGCATGAGGTGGCCAAAGTACTGGAGTTTCAGCTTCAGCATCAGCCCTTCCAATGAACACCCAGGACTGATCTCCTTTAGGATGGACTGGTTGGATCTCCTTGTAGTCCAAGGGACTCTGATTTCTATTTCCTAGGAATGAAGATAAAGACAGGGGACACTTTTGAGACCAGAGACATCAGTCCTCATGGCCCAGTCAAATCTGGGGACACTTCTGAGACCTGCTTGGAGGAAAATTGTCTCATCTGAGGTAGCTCTATGTCATCAGGCAGTTCCACAAGAACAGCCAGTCCATCTAGTCCAATGGTTCATGATAACTACCCTTCTTCCTCCGGGAACAAACGCGTCACCTGTAAAGGGGAATCACCTTTACACCAAACATGGTCTCCAGCAATGCCGCAGGTAGGGTGAGCCAGGTGCCACAAGACGGTTGTTGATCCAGCGATACCAAGATGGGTTTACAAAGGTAAAAAGGGACCAGCATGAAAATGCTTCCAAAATAGCTTCCTCCAAACAGAGCGAGCGTAAAACACATCGCTCTCGTGTGACGCTACGACTCTATGACCAGCAGAGGGCAGTGTGTGACGCCGCGGGGAGCTCCTGGGCGAGCTGGGGAATCTGGATGGGAGTTGCGGGGCGTCCCAGCCTCTGTGCAGAACCCACTGTTGACTCATCCCCTCTGGATTTTGAAATAAAGAGGCTGAGCGCATCGCCTGGTACAGGGGCCAGAGAGCAGGTGAGGACAAGCTGGGAGGGTGGCAAGGGGCCTCGTGGCCAGCGGGGAGCATGGGGGCACGGAGCGTGGGGAGCAGGCGTTAGCAAGAACCACGAGCTTTGCGGGGATGTCCTTCCCAGTCAGGGAACTCGGCCAAAAAGATAACGGATGGATCGCCTGGGCCCGGAGTTCTGCTCCATGTGAGTGACAACAGGTCCCCAGAGCAAGAAATCGGGGAGAATCGCTGTGTCTGGATTTTCACGGGGCAGAGGTACAACCATCTGAGGGCTGGGGGCTGACTGCACTTTGGAGGGTGCTCATTCTAGTACCGTCTGCACTGACTTCTCTCCAGTCTTGACATGTAGAGCATCAGGAGCTGTCAGAACACACGTTTAGAGGAAGTCACTGTGAGAATAGGAAGGGGCAGGACTCTGCAGAAATCCGGACGAGGAGGCAGAGCTGCGCCAGAGGGAGGGTGGAGCCTGGAGTCGGCAGGAGGGCCCCTGGCTGAGGGGTGGGGGTTGTGTGTGTGAGGCCCGAGACATTTACTCGGGGGTCTGCTCCTTCCTCCCGGGGGGACATCAGCTCCAGGACCCCCGAGTCCCTCCCGCACCTTCCACTGTCTTCATGTAACAGGTGCTGCTGAAGGTCACTGCTGGATCGAATTCCACTGGAGGAGGCTCCACCCGGCTTCTGGATAATTTTCCCAGGAATGAGAGAGCGAGTCAAGGGAGGAGGTTTGACCATGGAGGGGCATTTTCTGGAAGGTTATGAAAGTGAACCAAGAACCTGCAGGAAGGCGCCCTGCCCGGGAAACTCTGGGCCACGGTGCAGGCTCAGCCCCATCTGCCACTCCCCCCGAGGGCTGTGCTGGGAGCATCTCTCAGAGCTTCCCACCAAAGAGCAGCCGCCGCCTCCTCTTTTAAAGAGGCTGTTTGTTGCTCCTTTCCTATCTTAGTCTTGGTGCTTCTGTTTCTGAAACACTTAAAATACACCCATTTTTTGAGAACCGTTTATTTTTTCCTTGGAAATGAGCATACTCAAAAATTCTAATTATGTACAGTAAAGTAGGTAAATTTTCTTGTTAAGATCATAGTTTGCTTACCTAAATGCATGGGGTAAGTACGATTGCATTTTATCTGAAATAGCTGACATTTTATATGCATAAATACAAGAAAGAAATTGTCATCTTGGGATGGACCATTCTCAGAGCCCCGAAGCTCCTCAGAGATGTGGAGCAAGAAGGCAGTTTTAAGAATCAAAACAGAAATGGCCCTACTGACTAATGTGTAGTGAATTCTGAGGATGGACTCTCGAGGCAGAACTCGGACATCAAGTGAAATAGAGAGAGGATTTATCGCACTTCCTCCCCAGATTGTCTCCAGCTGACCCTCCTGATTTACAGCCAGGATTTCGGGGAACACAGAACATGGAGGAGATGGAAACTGTCGGGAGCCTCAGCCAGGTCCCCACGTGATGGAGAATTTCTCTCCCCCTTGTCACTGAGAAACGATCTTAGCATGCACGAAAGAAAAAAGACTAGAGACTCAAAATAAAGCCCCCTGAGTTGTGTCTGAGCTTTCAGTTCTCAAATGCCCAAAGAATTAGTGATTGCTTTATTGTTGGGACGAGAGATCTGACCAACACATTCAGGGTCCTTGGGAAGCTCTGAGCATCTGAGGACAGCCGATTCATGCCTGCCAGAAATAGAACTGCTTGGGGAATCTGGTTCACCCAGTAACATCTGGCCTTTATGAATATGCATACATTGTGTTCTTTAGTGAACTTTAATGCAGAAAGTACATGAAAAAATTTGTACAAAATTTCTGGTGTTTTGGACAAATTGGAAATCAAGGTCTTACAGAGAGCCAGTTCTCCATTGGTTATGTATCTGTGATGTGATTGCCAACAATAAGTACAATATCTATTTACTCTATGAAAGTCTCATTATGGCTAATATGGAAAAAGACAGATATAATCTCTTACAAGTAGACTGTAAGTCACAGGAATTATAAATAGCTAAAACCTTGCACATCTAACTCCACTTCTGAAAATGCATTTGCTGCCTGTGGGTTTAACCCACCGTGCTAATGAAAGTTCATGGCAAATGATAAATACAGCAAGCAGGTGATAGTGAAGGTGTTAGAACAAAAATGATGCTGTTATTATCTTTTTTTTTTTTTTTTCAGAATCTAATGGGCATGACTTTGAGTGAAGAGAGCCAAGTGAAGAAGTATGCTGAATAATTCCCTCCTGAACGGCCTGTAAAAGTCCTTTGAACTTGTCAGGAGAAAATAATATGCTTCTTAACAACTGCGGTAAAATGTAAGAACTTAAGACTTGGTATTTTCAGAAATGACATGCCCCAGTTTCCTGTGGGTACGTTGCGAACAGAGCCCTTTCCACACTGAAGTGCTGCTTTTCTCAGCTTGTCTGAGAAACTGCAGTCTCTTTGCAGCCTTGTCCACTCCAGGGCATATTCAATCTTAGGTTCTATTTCCAGCAAATTCCTCTGCCTGGTGACCGGCTTGCCGTTCTTCAGCCCAGGGCTGGTGGCTCTCATCTACCTGCTTGGCCTGCTCTCCGGGGCTGGACAGGAGCCTGTCTGCACCAGCAGGGTTTGTGCTGAGCCCCAGGGCAGCCCCAGCCCCCTGCTGTGCCAAGGTCGGGGGTGGGAGTGGGGGCGGATGGGGGCCTCAGAGGAGGCACCGGGGAGAGGGAGGTGGTCCTGATGCGGGGACCAGGGTATCCTGGAGAAGCACACCCCCGACAGAGATGCTGACGGCACCATCCTTTACCATGGTCCAGCTGTATGCCAGGCACTGCCCACATTCCATATACCCGACATTGCATCTCATCAATGAGTAACATTCCGGCTGTCCCATTGGAGCTGGGATTCACTCCTGACTCATCTGATTTCACGATGGAGGAAGCATGTCCCAGACAAAAGGAGAGGAGATCACAGAAATTTTGGACCCATTGGATGGCAGATTTGACTGGAAGGCAAGAGTATTCTTTTTTTGAATAAGAAAATATGATGATGCTTAGTGACTGCCAAATTAAAGGGGGGAAGATTGTAATTTTATCTATAGGTGGCCGAAAGCATAGTCTATAATTCAGCATCCATTTCTAATAAAAAGCCTGAAATAAAACAGGAGCAGAGGGAACTTTCCTGAGGGGGATGAAGGCTAAGAGCAGCCAACTGTGAGCATAATATGAGACCAGGAGTTCTCACCTGAGCTTTTCCCCGGAACCAGCTAGTCCATTTCTAGTCTATGATTATTTTTAAAATACCCCTTACATTTCCCAGGCTAAGGGAAAGTGCATCTGGGTCTTCTATTCCTTAAACTCACCAAGAGTTGAGAACTGTAGATGTGGGTAGAGGGTAATAATAAAACCATTGATTCTCACGGGCGATGAAGTCTATCAACTTCCCATGTCCTTCCCTCACATTCTCTTCCTCAGACCTTGTAGAACCAGTGAAATTTCAAAGTCTATTAAAAGTGAATTAAGGGCTTCCCCGGAAGCCCAGTGGTTAGCAGTCTGTGCTTCCACTTCAGGGTGCATGGGTTCAATCCTTGATTGAGGAACTAAGATCCCATAGGCCACACAATGCATAAAAAAAAAAAAGAATTAACCTTAAGATGAGCCTCAAGAGCATTCACAGCAATGCTATCGATTTCTTTGTTAAATATGCTCAGAACTTGGTTATGCTGAACTTCCCACCTCTTGTATTTCTTATAATCAGCTCACAGTGTTTGTTGATTACACATGTAGACTCACTTTGGCTAAACCATATGGAGGTGGGTGTCTGTGGTCCCTGTAATTAGGACCATGTTTGTTCTGGGATCCCCAGTTCAGGAAGTGTGTGTGTGGGTGCAGGGGGAACATCTCCTCCTGTAAATGAACTAGAACGACAGGAAACAAGTGAGAACTAAAAACATGAACAGGCCAAGCGCTCACTCCAGTGCCTGGGCCCCGGTGAGCAGTGGACCCAAGTCACTTGTTCTGTAGCTGGTCCTGATGACATGGTAGAAATCACATGCATTTTGTTTCTACACAACCCTAGGATCATAAGGCCATAGATCACGTTCAGTTCATTCTGACTCTGACATACTGTGGTTTGAGCGGTGTTCTAAGTGTCTCAGAAGCCCTGAGTGCTCACAGCCTTAGGAAGGGGGCACTGATATCTTCAGGTGACTGATGTCACCTCCCCTTTGTGGATGAACTGAGATGGCACACAGGGGCATTAGATCACTAACGCAGGTTCAAACTCACAGCTATGAGTCAGGACCCAGACTCTGGCATCCTGCTTCAAAGACCATAGCTTTACCTGCTCTCTGAGGAGCCTTCTTACTGTGAAGGGATCTGTAAGCAGCCAGTGACAGTTCACAAAGCAGGAGTCAGAATTGGAGCCTGGCCAGGCGCGGTTGGCAAGACCTGCAGCTGGTCTCCTGGAGGGACGTCACAGGAGCTGATGAAGGGCTGATGAAGCCGTGCGAGGTTGCCTTCCACCCTCTGACCTCGAACCTGTTCAGACTTGTTCTGACTCCCGGGAGTTGCCATGGCAACAGCGTACCCTCCAAGCCCACAGAGTATCTCCTATTGCAGCCCCTGTGGCCCTTCTATTAGTCAAGCGTGAGGGCAACCAGCCCGAGGAGGGGAGAGTGTGGAGAAAGGAGGAAGGCAGGTAGTCACTGACCCTTCATGTCCTGAAGTCTGTGTCAGTTGCAAAACTCCTGGATGTCCTGTCTGCAAAGAAGGCTCCTCTCTTTCCTCCTGCCTCATTTTTCATTTGTCCCCTCATCTTTTCACTGTTTGGGAGCTAAATCCAAATGCTTTACTGAAACTCAGTACTCATCTCCTGTGGAGAAAACTCTTTGTAGACCAGGCTTTAAGCTTCATGACAGCAGGAAGGAGTCAGGATTCTCGGGAGAGGAGGCAAGTGTGGTGGCAGACGTGAGTGTCCCTGGGGGCTGCCCTGGAATTCACACTCCTCGCAAATCTATGGCCCTTGCTGTCTCACTTGGAGTCTCATCACTGTCCTAGACAGGGGGTTCCTGGACCCCACCTCAAACTTCTCTTTTTCTCCTTTGTGTAGTTGAAACAATTTGAGATGATCAAAAGAAACTGTCCTCCCAAACTAAAAAAAAACATAGGTGTAATGAAATAGCGCAGAGTCAGATGTGCAACTGACAAGATTTGGCTTTATCACGTGGATTCATTGACCAGGTCCAAAGTGTCTCCTAATCAAACAGGTTTTTAAACAGAAAATGTTTACTCTTTCCTCTCTCCTTCCTTGCTGCCTTCGGGGTTAGAGGTTGGCCTGGGAATCCCACTGACTGGACTCCTTCAGGGATGGGCATGGGGCTGGGGGTGGGCTGTGCCAGGGGAACATCAGTGCTTCTGCTGGAGGCGCCCCTCAGCTTAGAAGGCAGGAGTGGCGCGGGTGGGGAGTCGGGAGCGCTTCCCCAGGGCCCCCGCCCCAGTGACGTCACCACACCTGCCTCTGGAGGAGGAAGGAGCCCCCACCGCGAGGGGGGTTAAGGGTCGCCACCCTGGGCTTGGGGTTTTCATTTACTTTGAGGAAACTCCCTATTTCTGAGTATTAGTTACCTTTCCACGTGCGCGCGTGTATGTGTTGTCGCTCATTTGTGTCCCACTCTTTGAGTCCTGGACTGTAGCCCGCCAGGCTCCTCTGTCCATGGGATTCTCCAGGCAAGGATACTGGAGTACCTTGCCATTTCCTCCTGCAGGGGATCTCCCTGACCCAGGGATGGAACCCAGGTTTTCCACACTACAGGTGGATTCTTTACCACTGAGCCACCAGGGAAGCCCCGTGAGAGGGTTAAAAAGTACAGATTGTGGCGTTACAGATGTTTTAAGTTTTCGTTCTGGCTTTGTGATGCTCTGAGTAAGGGCTTCTTTACCTTACTTCCAGGTGTGTTTTTATAAAAGGGAAGATTCCTGCCTGGTCCATGAGGACACTTCCTGGGATATATTTTGCCCTAGATTATATGTTACGCATAGTTCAGTTAGCTAGTGTATCATCCACATGATTATTTAAGCCCCAAACTTAGAAATGATCTGGAATAAAACACATCTCCAACCCATATATCTCTTCCATCCATCTCTTATCTTGAATCCACATCTTGCATCAAATCTTTTCTCCACAGATGCCTGTTAAATCCAACTCAAGCTACCATCATTTCTTGTTTAGACTCTCACAACTGTCTCCTAACTCATCTCTACATTTTCTGCTCACTCCTGACCTGCCTATTCTCTCCACAAGAGCAAAGGTGATTATTTAAAAGGTAGTATAAAACCCATTAAGCTGCCCTTGTCCTTAAATCTCTCCAGTGCGTCCCATTCACGTGGCGTGGACTCTAATCCAGGCATGCAGGCTCGGGGCTGCAGCCCCTCCGATGGGAAGCTGGAGCTGCCGCCCCACTTCCAGGCCGGGTGTGGGCAGGCCTCCTGGTGCATCCCCCTCCCGTCCAGCGTTCCCAGGACTCCTGGAGGGTCCAGACTGTGCAAGGGCTCTCACCAGACCCCCGCTAGCTCTCAGGCTAGGCTCCATCCTCTCGAGTAGCCTCTGTGTGAGATGAAGGTACCATCTGACCCCCATATGCCTTCGTTTTGTCTTCTCCATTCACTGTGACCATCTGCTGCAAGCTTTCACCCCATGATAACCACAGATAAGATTCTCAACCATTCCATTTCTAATTGTGGCATTTTGGGTACAAAGATTTCCTTTTACTGACATTTTAAAACTGTTACATTGTTGAAAAGTAATGCATTTTTTCCTCTTCTAGATAATTGTGTTGAGTTACTTTTCATGAGACAGTTTTAGAAGAGACATTTTTTAAAATCAAAGCATGATAACATTCTATTAGGAAATGGTATTTCTTTCTTTCTTTTTTTTTTTTTAGGAAATGGTATTTCTAGTGAGAAAATTTTATTTCCAGGTCAAATGAAACAAAACAGAGACCTATGAACACCTTTTCTGTGATTTGTTATATATTCCAGTATTCTTGCCTGGGAAATCCCGTGGACAGAGGAGCCTGGCAGCCTGTCCATGGGGCAGCAGAGAATCAGATATGACTGAGTGACTAAGCACACACACACAGTCATTATAAAAATACAAAGAATATTTAAGAACCTTCCTGCTGATAAAAACATTATAATTGAGTCTAAGAAACAAGATATAAATCCATGATGAGTAAAAACAATATATCACATGATTCTTTTTTAGACTCACTGCCAGATGAATTACTTTGACATTAATTGCTTTAGCAATGCCTGTGGAAGGACTCTAGGAGGAGGTGGGATTTGAACTACATTTTGGGAGGCAGTTCAAGGAGTCAGAAGTCAGAAGAGCATCCCAGGCAGGTGACCTGGCAAGTGGGCATGGGCAGAGGTGAGGAAGATTCAGGTGCATTTATAGGGAAGAAAATAAACAGCATTAGGATCAGACAAGGGGCAGAAAAATGACTCACTTGCTAGCAGAAGGAACTGGAAGGAAGTGTGGAAATCTAGAGTAAGTACCTAAGAATGCAAAATAGTGACTTTCTGGGTGGGATCTGATGCTTAAACAGGTGGGTAACCTGGAAGAAGAAGATGAGACCCCAAGGTCAGAGGGGGCCAATATGCAACTGGGGAAGCTTGCTTGCTTGCTCAGTTGTATCAGACTCTTTGTGGCCCCATGGCCTATAGACAATCATGCTCCTCTGACCATGGGATTCTCTAGGCAAGAATACTGGAGTGGGTGGTCGTTTCCTTCTCCAGGAAATCTTCCTGACCCAGGGATCGAACCTGCATCTCTTGCATTGCAAGCAGATTCTTTATCACTGAGCCATCAGGGAAGCCACTGTAGGTGACCAGTGGCAGATGCTAATGTTTATTCTTAATCTCTTCCCCCAGACGGTGTGTCTGTGATGACACCCACCTACCTATCATGTCTCCTCCCCAGGGTTTGTGACTCTGAAATGAGACAGTGCCTGTGAAAGATACTTTAAAAACCAGAAGTTGGCACACATAATTATTTATCATCTATAAACTGAGATATCAATAATATTTAAACAGGAGGACTTTGTGTTTAAACCAGTGCTGGGTAAATACACTTGGATTCCTTTTGGAAAGGCAGAAAGGAGTTTGGAAGCCCTTCTGATATTCAGTAACACATCACAGGAGGCAAACATCTTTTTCAGCCTGGTGTTGGATATTCACAGTGTTAAATGTGTCATTGCAAGAATCAAAGATGTGGAAATGAAGTTATTGGGTGAAATATTACCATGGGGAAGTGTGAAAACAGTTTGAAAGGCTTCTGATTACATGTTTATGCGTCTTGGCATGTGTACAAATGAGATGTAGCATCAAACAGAACTGGCAGGCCTGCTCCAAGGCCACCCAATAACACACTCCCTACAGGGAGGAAAACCTAGAATAATTCTCCCTAGTGTGGCGGGGGTTGTGGGGGGGGATAGGTGATTTAAAAATACAGTTACCAAATAAGAAAGGTGAAGGGGGAAGAATAAATTAGGAGTTTGGGATTAACATATACACCCAACTATATTTAAAACATAATCCACAAGAACCTAGTGTATAGCACAGGGAACTACACTCAATATTTTGTAATAATCTGTAAGTGTAAAGAATCTGAAAATAAAGATACATATGTATGTATAATTGAATCATTTTGCTGCACATCTGAAATGACACAACATTGTAAACCAACTATACTTCAATAAAAATATATTAGAAGAATCTAGAGATGAGTGGGCTTATGCATTTTCTTCCTTTCTTTTTTTGGACCTTAGAAGCACAGAATAGAGGTAACTGACTTCTCAGTCCATGACTATTACTGTCCTAACTTGCTCTGTTGTTCAAATTGTTGGCTCTGACATTTCTACTGGGTTCCTTTCATCTTCTGTTTCTTTCTTGGAGACCTTAATTCCTTTGCCGGGGCTCCTGTTCTCTGCATTCCTGTCCACTGTGTTGCTTGCTAATGATGGCATGTTTGTGACGGTGGCTGTTAAGTCTTTGTCAGACGACTGAAGCATCTCCATTCTGTCTCTTTTCATGCACTTTGAGATCTTCTTGCTTCTTGCTATGAAGAATGGGTACTGACTGGAAACTGGGTGTTTTGAGCATCATGGAGTAAGAACTGGGTGTTGCTGGCCTGTCCCAGCTGACGTCCCTGGCACTCACTGGGCGGTGGAGGGGCCGCTGTCCTGCAGCTGGGAGGCCAGGGGGCAGAAGGGTGCCCACTCGCCTGGGATGGCGGGTAGGGACTTGGTGTGGTGTGGCTGGAGCAGAGGTTCCTGTCTGAAAGGACTCTGTCTTGGGGCTCCTCCTGTCCTGGCCCTTTCACGAGAGAGAGGGCTTCCGCTGGGGTCTCCTGATGGCACCTGTGGTTGCCTGTCTCTCTTTCCCTAAGCCTGGGAAGCACAGGGACGTGACCATGTGTCTTTCCTTCGGTCCAGAGGCCCCTGGGGAAGCCTCCTTTCTGAGCCTGCTCCTGCTTGTTTTATGTATTATGGTCAAGGTTATTAGTTTTGCTTAAGGAAGGAAGAGAGAAAAAGTATGTCTATTCCATCTTCCCAGAAGGAAAATCCTCCTCATTTCTTTTTTAATTTCATTTTCACATTTCTATCCTTTCAATTGAATTGAGGTTCTAAGAGGATTATGGAAAAGGACCAAGAGCATCCAAATTGGGCCTCAGCCCAGTCGCGGCTTCAACCTGAGGGTAGAAATATAAACATCAAAGACACCACTTCATTTGTTTCTGGGTTAATGCCCTGTAACCAAGGTAACTATGTAATTTGTCATCTAAACAGAAGTAGATAAGCTGAGACTTAAAAGGTGCTAAAAGTATTAAAATTATGTAATTTGAAGTATTTGTTTAAGAAAGAAAATATTATATATTCATGTACATTGAAGCAAAATAGAAAAGGCTTGTTTATATTATCTGAATACTAAAAAACACTTAAGCAGAATTATTATTCTTATTACATAGTAACAATTTTAAAAATTGTTGGCTGTATCCTTGCTGATCCTATATCACTCATACTTTCTAAAAATATATGCATTTTATAATTTCATCTTATAATTTATGTCTGCATAAGATATCTGTTTCCTTTTTAAAGTTATGTATTGTGGTTATATGTTTTGATATTTTCTACACTTTTAATTGACCATAAGGAAAAAAACTTGTGATAGGGTCAGAAATACCAAGTTTCTTTAAAGCCAAACATGCTACAGTAGAACTTTTTTCAATTTTGTGTTTTTTCGTATTGAAATTGTAAATATTTTAGCTTGAATATTGTGTTGGCAGATATTTTGTCCCCGTGAAAAATACCTTTTTTTGGCACTGATTTGTATGAAGCAAAATGCATTCAATAACTTGTCTCTAATTATAATTTTTAGTGTTTTATTAAATCTAGATATTTCAATGTCATAGATCTTTTCAATTTTATTCCACCTAGTATAGAATAGCCATATGTAAAATTTAATTTTTCCAATTAAAAATGAGAATTCTAGCAAAAGATGCTTTCTAGATTGGCCTGTTATGAAGCATAATTGTGGAATGCTGGATTACATCTCATCCAGTTGAAGCCGCATCTCCACAGGGTTATTGCACAGATGTCCTGCCTTATGTGTTGTCCAGTTTCCATGGAGAAATCCTTTGGCATCTCTTCTCTTGAATTCTGGACTAAAGGTTCCTAACTACAGCAGCATTCATAGGACCTACTTCCCGAATGTTCAAGATCACTGCAGGGCCCTGTGTTGACTTACAGAGTCAAGTCTTCCGAAGCTCAAACATTTCTGCAGCCTGTTTGATGATGAGCTGCAGACAGAAAGTGCCAGGGCTGAGCCGCAGTGCTTCTTATTAAAGTCACTTGTTGGCTCTGAACCAGTTCCTGTGTGTGTGTATGTGTGTGTGACTGTGAATTCTGACAACTGTAACTCTTTGGGACATGTCTATGAATTGTATGCCCCACAACAATGTCAAATAGAACTTGAATTCATGGGTTTTATTTCAGCAAGAACCTTGCTTTCACCGTGAGACTATACTGTACCAAGTTCTACATTTGTATTATTGTCACTCAGTCATGTAAACACTGGAGCAAGGAGCAATAAAGTCACACGCTCAGGACCCTTCCCCCACCACGTGGGCCACTCACTGTCCTGTGACACAGCCCTGCGGGGCCTTCCCGCCTGGCCCGCCGCCCTCTCTCCCACCAGCAGGTGTCCCCACGGCTGGACAGGAGCTCTAGCGCACGGTTCTGATCAACTTCAAAGTGACTCCGTAACTTCCCCATACCATCCACGTCAGATAAAAACCTGACCTAATGGCTGAGTAATATTCCATGGTGTATATGTACCACAGCTTCCTCATCCATTCGTCTGCTGATGGCATCTAGGTTGCTTCCATGACCTGGCTATTATAAACAGTGCTGCGATGAACATTGGGGTGCACGTGTCTCTTTCACATCTGGTTTCCTTGGTGTGTGTGCCCAGAAGTGGGATTGCTGGGTCATATGGCAGTTCTATTTCCAGCTTTTTAAGAAATCTCCACACTGTTTTCCATAGTGGCTGTACTAATTTGCATTCCCACCAACAGTGTAAGAGGGTTCCCTTTTCTCCACACCCTCTCCAGCATTTATTGCTTGTAGACTTTTGGATAGCAGCCATCCTGACTGGCGTATAATGGTACCTCATTGTGGTTTTGATTTGCATTTCTCTGATAATGAGTGATGTTGAGCATTTTTTCATGTGTTTGTTAGCCATCTGTATGTCTTCCTTGGAGAGATGTCTGTTTAGTTCTTTGGCCCATTTTTTGATTGGGTCATTTATTTTTCTGGAGTTGAGCTGGAGGAGTTGCTTGTATATTTTTGAGATAAATCCTTTGAATCAGCTCTAATGAGATGGATGAAACTGGAGCCCATTATACAGAGCGAAGTAAGCCAGAAAGATAAAGACCATTACAGTATACTAACACATATATACGGAATTTAGAAAGATGGTAACGATAACCCTATATGCAAAACAGAAAAAGAGACTCAGATGTATAGAACAGTCTTGTGGACTCTGGGAGAAGGCGAGGGTGGGATGTTTCAAGAGAACAGCATTGAAACATGTATATTATCTAGGGTGAAACAGATCACCAGCCCAGGTTGGGTGCATGAGACAAGTGCTTGGGCCTGGTGCACTGGGAAGACCCAGAGGGATCGGGTGGAGAGGGAGGTGGGAGGGGGGACCGGGATGGGGAATACATGTAAATCCATGGCTAATTCATTTCAATGTATGACAAAAACTACTGTAATGATGTAAAGTAATTAGCCTCCAACTAATAAAAATAAATGGGAAGAAAAAAAAAAAAACCTGACCTAGTTTTCCTGTATTAGGATGCGGGACTCAAGTTGTAGCAGTTAGATTGTTATGTTTGTTCTGTATTTCTCCTTTTGATCAGTGTATTTATATTTGTGTTGTACTCAGAGTTACAATGTTTACTTACACTGTCTGATGTTTAATTCATTTTGAGTCTCAAATATTCATGTTATACTAGAACACTTTATGTCAGATGTATTTATTATCATGCTTCCTGCTGCATTTAGGTTGGCTCGGAGGAGTTTGGTGGGTAGAAGATCAGGTGAAATGTGGGCACTCTGGGGCCTGTGCCATCAAGCTGGGGACCAGAGCTACCTGGGGTTGTCAGGGCATCGCCCTCACTCTCTAAGGCACCTCCAGTCCATCCCAGCCCTGAAGCCCTGACTTAAGTGCGGTCCTTCTGAGATGCTCCCTGATCCTGGTGGGCTCTAGCCTGGGCGGCCGGGGCTGGCATTTCGCAGAAAGTGACACTTTCCTTGGAGGTGAGGTCAGAGCAACCCTGCCTTCCCGGGAGGCTCCGTCAGGTCACCAGCCCTGGAGGACTCTGGACACTTGCTGCAGGGCCTTGGATGCCTGATAAGAAGCTGCGGACCACGACGCCATCCTGTGGCAGGACCAGATGGGAACACAGTGAGATACAGATGGAGAGGGAGAGAGTGAGGGGGAGAGGGGAGAGACAGAGAGAGACAGTGAGATACAGATGGAGAGGGGGAGAGAGAGATGGAGAGGGCGAAAGACAGAGAGAGACAGTGAGATACAGATGGAGAGGGGGAGAGAGAGATGGAGAGGGCGAAAGACAGAGAGAGAGACAGTGAGATAGAGATGGAGAGGGGGAGAGAGACAGTGAGAGGGGGAGAGACAGATGGAGAGGGGGAGAGACAGATGGAGAGGGGGAGAGAGAGATGGAGAGGGCGAAAGACAGAGAGAGACAGTGAGATACAGATGGAGAGGGGGAGAGAGAGATGGAGAGGGGGAAAGACAGAGAGAGAGACAGTGAGATAGAGATGGAGAGGGGGAGAGAGAGATGGAGAGGGGGAAAGACAGAGAGAGAGACAGTGAGATAGAGATGGAGAGGGGGAGAGAGACAGTGAGAGAGGGAAAGACAGATGGAGAGGGGGAGAGACAGATGGAGAGGGCGAAAGACAGAGAGACAGTGAGATAGAGATGGAGAGGGGGAGAGAGAGATGGAGAGGGGGAGAGAGAGATGGAGAGGGGGAGAGACAGTGAGAGAGACAGTGAGATACAGATGGAGAGGGGGAGAGAGAGATGGAGAGGGCGAAAGACAGAGAGAGACAGTAAGATACAGATGGAGAGGGAGAGAGAGACAGTGAGAGGGGGAGAGACAGATGGAGAGGGGGAGAGAGACAGTGAGAGGGGGAGAGACAGATGGAGAGGGGGAGAGAGAGATGGAGATGGGGAGAGAGAGATGGAGAGGGGAGAGAGAGATGGAGAGGGGGAAAGACAGAGAGAGAGACAGTGAGATAGAGATGGAGAGGGGGAGAGAGACAGTGAGAGAGGGAAAGACAGATGGAGAGGGGGAGAGACAGATGGAGAGGGCGAAAGACAGAGAGACAGTGAGATAGAGATGGAGAGGGGGAGAGAGAGATGGAGAGGGGGAGAGAGAGATGGAGAGGGGGAGAGAGAGATGGAGAGGGGGAGAGAGAGATGGAGAGGGGGAGAGAGAGATGAAGATAGTGAGAGAGAGGCAGAGAGAGACAGAGTCAGCAGGGAGATACGGTTAGAGATGGTGAGAGACACAGACACGGAGAGAGGGAGCGGAGAGGGAGAGATCCAGACAGAGAGAGGGAGATGGAGTCAGAAACAATCTGAGCTCCTGCAGGAACACGGGGTCCACAGAAGCTGGGACTTCATTTCCCGGGATCTCTTTATCCGCGTCCTGAATAGGACTGGCCCGGGGTTGTTCCTCAAGCAACATAGGTTGAAGTGAATTTTACCAATTAAACAGAACTGTGTTTTTCTTAGAAGGTAGTTTCACCGGTGTTCCGTCCGTCTCTACTCCAGTTGCTTTATCAAACTCCTGCCCCCACTCTGATCGCTCCGTCCTTTCCCCGGCTGCCCCAGGAGGAGGAGCCGGCAGCGCTGACCGCAGGCCTCCCGCCCGCCCCGTCGGAACCCGCGGTCGGGTTAAAGGCAGGGAGGCTGGGCGCGCAGCCGCGGGTGCCGCTCCCAGCCCCGGGGCTCCGACTCTGGGGTGGGAGGTCTGACTGTTGGCGTGTCCCTGGGAATCTCTGAGAGAGGGGGATCTGGGCAGGGCGGGGCCGGGAGCGAGGCCTCGGCCCTGAGGCGGCGGTTCTCGGGGAGGGTGGTCCCCAGGACTCTCAGGCTTGCGGTGCCGCCCCGGGGCGTTACCTTGGCTTTGGCGGGATTGTTCCCTGCTTCTGGACAATCAAGAACTGACGCTCGATTTCCAGCAGAATTAGATTTTACATGCTCTCTGCATGTTCATGAGAACTCCACTGGGACATTAAGAAAAGATGAGTCAAGCAATTAATTATGCAACACAACTCAGAAGTTCCTAAACTGATTTAAAACACTGATTTAAATTACTCTATTTAAAAGAACTCTCCAAACACTCCCCTAATTTAGCGATGATTCCATCTGTTATGGTTCTAGTTATCTGTATTAATCTATATCTATTTGTACAGAAGTCTTCCCCGGCAGCTCCGTGATAAAGAATCTGCCTGCAACGCAAGAGATGCAGGTTCGATCCGTGGGTCAGGAAGATCCCCTGGAGAAGGAAATGGAAGCCCATTCCAGTATTCCTGCCTGGAGAATTCCCATGGACAGAGGGGCCTGGAGGGCTGCAAACCATGGGATCTCAAGAGTTGCACACCACTTAGCAACCAAACCTACACCACTATTTGTATAGAAAGACATGCACATCAATATATATGCATATAAATGTGTATAGATCTGTATAAATACCAATATGTCTCTGCATGTACAAAGAGAAACTCTTTTGGCAAATTAGTATACCGAATTTCCCAGTCACTTGTGTGGAGATCACAGACTTCCTGTAACAGAAAGCTGCAGGAAACAGAGAAGGAGAAATATGGTTGATATCCCTTATATTTGGAATCTAAAAAGAAGTGATACAAATGAACTTTCTTACAAAGAGAGAAACAAGCTTTCGGTTGTGGCAGCGGGAAGGAGGGATGGTGGGGAGTCTGGGACGGACAGGTACACGCTGCTGTATTTGAAATGGACGGCCAGTCCCCACTGTACAGAGCAGGGAGCCCTGCTCAGGGCTGTGTGGCAGCCTGGATTGGGGCAGGGATTGGAGGGGAAAGAATAGATGTACATATGTATGTATGGCTGAGTCCCTTCTCTGTTTACCTGCAACTCACAACATTGTTAATCCACTTATCTCAATACAAAATAGAAAGTTGAAACAACAGCAGAACCTGAGGGATTCTGTTTGCGAAGCATCAAAGGAAGCTGGTCGTACCCAGGCTGGCTCTGCCCCCTGCTGCTCCTTCCTGGAAGCATCCCAGGCACACTGCAGCTGGAGGCAGCCGCCAGGAGGCTCAGCCTTCACATTTCCCCGAGGGCTAGACCACAGAGATCCTTGTTCCTGATCTACAGCAACACAGTTTAGTGAGAACTGGGGAATGAGTGGGGATTTGAGGCTTTTGTTTTGCTTTTTAATAAGGAATATGGACTATGGCTTGGCTTATATTTGATTCTTTCCCTCTTTAATAAGAGAAGTTGCATAGGAACTAGCTGCAAAAGGCAAATAACACCGTTGTTGGAAACATGGATTCCCACACACTCCTGCCTGGTCCCCCCACCCCTGGAACTTAGAGAAGACACATGACCCCTCCGGGCCTTGCTGTCCTGCCTGTAAACTGGAGACAAGAATGAGAAAACTTCAGGGTTTCTGTGCATTTAATATATGCATTTAATATAACCAGCCTGGACATGAAGAATAAACATTAAAACAAAAGTTTTTTTTTAAGAAAAGTATAAATTTTAGCTACTATTTGTGATTGTCTGTTGGGAGTTGAAGTCGTCACCATGTGGTCAGGTGAGGCGGTTGGGCAGGCAGGGATCCCACCAGTCCTGCCCCAAGGCCGTGGACCCACTCGAGTGTGGTTGTGTGAGTGTGCATGGGTGTGGTGCAGCCCGCGAGCAGGGACAGATGGGGATGTGTGAGCACCTTCCAGCCAGGTGGCCTGGGCGGGGTGACACACGGCTCTTCCTCAGAAAGCCAACCATCCGTGTGGTCTGGGGAGTGCAGAAAGATGAGTCATGACATAGCGATGACAGAGGTGAAGCCAGCAGAGTCTTTGGGCTGTCTGCAGATGCCGCCCACCCTGTCCTGCCCCGCTGGGATTCCTCCCGCGCAAGCAGCGCCCCCCAGGGTCCTCACACATGGAAGGGATGAGGTCCATCAACAAGTGGTACCCTGTGAGGGGTGTGACACCTGCTCACAAAAGAGGCTCTGATTGGCTGCTTAAAACAAAGATTGACCTAGCTCCTTGTCCAGCTCCTCCTGCCTAAGCATCACCCCCGGAACACGCAGAGTGTGGTGCGCGTGTTATCAGAACTTGATTGTGACCAGTTTGCTAGGAATAGCTCATGATTTTCTTCCT
Source organism: Odocoileus virginianus (assembly GCF_023699985.2). Classification (NCBI taxonomy): domain Eukaryota; kingdom Metazoa; phylum Chordata; class Mammalia; order Artiodactyla; family Cervidae; genus Odocoileus; species Odocoileus virginianus. The sequence goes on from NC_069695.1 coordinate 54,188,907, forward strand.
CTGAAAAGATAATAGGACTCTCCACAGAGGATGCCAAATTTAGATTGATTTACCCCTAAACAGTCTCAGCACAAGGGGATGAGGAAGGGAACCTCAAGGAATGGTTTTAAGTGATTGACACGATCCATGGAAGGTCAGGACCCCAGAACCGGGGAGGAGAACAGGGTGGGAAAGTACCCAAGCTTTGGAGACAGGTCCTGGCCAGTTATGGTCTGGCCATGTGGCCTTTGACCACTCCGTGGCCTCTTTGAGATCCTTCATCAGTAAATTAGAGATAACAATATTTACTTCCAGCCACCAGAGCACCAGGAGGACATCATGGAGCCAGTAAACTGATGCTTGTAAGGATTACTTTTTTATATATTACATTTACATAATATATGTGTTACATCTAATAAAATTTATATACTATATATAATAAGATTTCACCAATGTAAAATCACATAAAGAAGGGTAATAAAGAAGTGAATTCAGTCGTGGAGCTATTAATAATAATCTTCTCTTTTCAGTATTTTTACAAAGTATATTAATGTTTTCTGGTTTAAAATGAATACCCGGGACCCAGACCTTTAGGATCAAAAATCTGCTTGATGAGTGAGCCATTCCTAGTCCTCAGGATCAGATGAGTTCCCTCTAGTAAAGGTCCAGCTTTCTTCCCGTTGCGGTCCAGAGATGACAGCATTCGTCACCCAGGGCGTCCTCAGACTGGCCTGTGTGTGAGAAATGTAACCGAGGCCAACACAGGCAGCGGGGACAGCGGCCCCGGCTGTCATGGGCCACCTCCCTGCAGCTCTGCAATGAGGAGGGTCTGGGGGCTACCGTTGCCTTCCACTCCTGAGGCTCACTCTGCTTTGGGGGTGCGATGGTGCTGTAGTTTGCAGAGCCTGTTCTCATTTGTTTTAATGTTACGCAGTCCACTTTATCGAGGTTTGGAGAAGTTGGCATTTATCAAGGCACAAATTCGGAACGGTTTAGTTTTTCAGCATTCGTCTTGTGAGCACTGCCAAGGTCGCTAACAGGGAGCGGTTGTCTAAACAGAGCCACAGGTGGGGACAGTTCACGTCCCCAGTTCCCTTTCCATCGGCCTCTGAGCGAGCCGGGCTTGGGGCACTTTACTTTCATGTAGGGACATGAAAACCCTACAGAAGCACGCTGAGGAGCCTCCCTTCATCCTCAGCAGCTTTTCTTACTTGCAGGAAGCACTGGCCCCTCAGACAGAGCAGCAGTGGCCGCCGGGCTCCTAACGGGAGGACACACGCTGAGTTCAGGGCGCGCGTCCCCGCCATGCTGGTCCACCCAGACCCGTGTTCCCTTCCTCCTGCAGGGCTGGAGACGGCGCTCAGAACAGGGTGGAGTGGCTCAGATTATTCTAATTGTGGGCTCTGCTGCGCATCCCTGCAAACCCATCATTTCAGAAAATGTACTTTCTATGGAAAAAAGTAGGGAAAACCACTAGACCATTCAGGTATGACCTAAATCAAATCCCTTATGATTATACAGTGGAAGTGAGAAATAGATTTAAGGGACTAGATCTGATAGAGTGCCTGATGAACTATGGACAGAGGTTCGTGACATTGTACAGGAGACAGGGATCAAGACCACTCCCATGGAAAAGAAATGCAAAAAAGCAAAATGGCTGTCTGATGAGGCCTTACAAATAGCTGTGAAAAGATGAGAAGTGAAAAGCAAGGAGAAAAGGAAAGATATTCCCATTTGAATGCAGAGTTCCAAAGAATAGCAAGGAGAGATAAGAAAACCTTCCTCAGTGATCAATGCAAAGAAATAGAGGAAAACAACAGAATGGGAAAGACTAGAGATCTCGTCAAGAAAATTAGAGATACCAAGGGAACATTTCATGCAAAGATGGGCTCGATAAAGGACAGAAATGGTTTGGACCTAACAGAAGCAGAAGATATTAAGAGGTGGCAAGAACACACAGAAAAACTGTACAAAAAAGATCTTCACGACCCAGATAATCACAATGGTGTGATCACTCACCTAGAGCCAGACATCGTGCAATGTGAAGTCAAGTGGGTCTTAGGGGGCATCACTACGAACAAAGCTAGTGGAGGTGATGGAATTCCAGTTGAGCTATTTCAAATCCTGAAAGATGATGCTGTTAAAGTGCTGCACTCAATATGCCAGCAAATTTGGAAAACTCAGCAGTGGCCACAGGACTGGAAAAGGTCCGTTTTCATTCCAATCCCTAAGAAAGGCAATCCCAAAGAATGCTCAAACTACCGCATGATTGAACTCATCTCACACACTAGTAAAGTAATGCTCAAAATTCTCCAAGCCAGGCTTCAGCAATACGTGAACCATGAACTTCCAGATGTTCAAGCTGGTTTTAGAAAAGGCAGAAGAACCAGAGATCAAATTGCCAATATCCACTGGATCATGGAAAAAGCAAGAGAGTTCCACAAAAACATCTACTTCTGCTTTATTGACTATGCCAAAGCCTTTGACTGTGTGGATCACAATAAACTGTGGAAAATTCTGAAAGAGATGGGAATATGAGACCACCTGACCCACCTCTTGAGAAACCTGTATGCAGGTCAGGAAGCAACAGTTAGAACTGGACATGGACCAACAGACTGGTTCCAAATAGGAAAAGGAGTACGTCAAGGTTGTATATTGTCACCCTGCTTATTTAACTTATACGCAGAGTACATCATAAGAAACACTGGGCTGAATGAAGCACAAGGTGGAATCAAGATTGCCGGGAGAAATATCAATAACCTCAGATATGCAGATGACACCACCTTTATGGCAGAAAGTGAAGAGGAACTAAAGAGCCTCTTGATGAAAGTGAAAGAGGAGAGTGAAAAAGTTGGCTTAAAGCTCAACACTCAGAAAACTAAGATCATAGCATCTGGGCCCATCACTTCATGGGAAATAGATGGGGAAACAGTGGAAACAGTGTCAGGATTTATTTTTTCGGGCTCCAAAATCACTGCAGATGGTGACTGCAGCCATGAAATTAAAAGACTCTTACTCCTTGGAAGGAAAGTTATGACCAACCTAGACAGCATATTAAAAAGCAGAGACATTACTTTGCCAACAAAGGTCAGTCTGGTCAAGGCTATGGTTTTTCCAGTGGTCATGTATGGATGTGAGAGTTGGATTGTGAAGAAAGCTGAGCACTGAAGAATTGATGTTTTTGAACTGTGGTGTTAGAGAAGACTCTTGAGAGTCCCTTGGACTGGGAGGAGATCCAACCAGTCCATCCTAAAGGAGATCAGTCCTGGGTGTTCATTGGAAGGACTGATGCTAAAGCTGAAACTCCAATACTTTGGCCACCTCATGTGAAGAGCTGACTCATTGGAAAAGACCGTGATGCTGGGAAAGATTGAGGGCAGGAGGAGAAGGGGATGACAGAGGATGAGATGGCTGGATGGCATCACAGACTCAATGGACATGAGTTTGAGCAAGCTCTGGGAGATGGTGAAGGACAGGGAAGACTGGCATGTGGCAGTCCTTGGGGTCGCAACGAGTTTGACATGACTGAGTGACTGAACAACAACAAAGCCCACCCATGGATGCTTCTGAGAATTCAGAGCTCAGGTTAACAACCCTGTGAGTAGTAGGAAAGACAGGGCTTGCTATTGTTCCCGGCAATCGTGATGACAGTCGTATGCAGTTACGTAAATCTGTACCCTGATGGTAGATGAGAGACATTCTAGGTGCCCAGGTTCACATTCATGCCTATTTGCACGTGAGATCTGACCGATGTTTGTATTTTACTGTGAGGCAGTTGCGTTTATCAAGGTTTTCTGCACTGCTGATGTAAATCCTATTACACATCCATAAATATTGATGAGTGTCAAAATGAATGTCCTCTGACACCCACAGAGCTTACATCAAAGCAAAAATCCATTGTTTCTGAAGCCTTTGGGCATTAAGATGTATCATCGTAAACTGCAAGAATTACAAATTTTTATAATTAAATTGACATAAATATACAATATGTGATTCTTGGCTGCATCTCCTGGCTGGCTTTGTCTTCATGTCTAAAAGGATGTTCTGATGCTTGGCCACTGTATCCGGTACCCACAGCTGCAAACATCACGTAATAGACATCTTTGTTATGAGCATCCTCAGACACTCAGTGGCTTCATCAGCCATCACCCCATGGGGCTCAGAACCAGGCTGGACTCTGACGTTTGCTCCAGCTCAAGCATCCGGGGGTCAGATGAGGGTCCTGGGGGCCCCAGAGGCCAGCACAGCATCCTGTCCTCCAGATGAAGATGAAGGTCAGAGAGCAGAGTCCATGACTCGTGCTTCTCCAGGCGTGAGGTCTTGTCTCTCCCAGAAATTTGCCAGAGCAGAGCACGGGTCAAGCTCAAAGCTAAGAAATGGGGAAGCACATTGCTTTTCTTCAGTGGGAGGAATTGCAAGGTCACACGTCAGGGAGCATGAACACTGGGGGACGTGGAAAATTGGAGCCGCAAACTCATCAGCCGCAGTGACTCACTTACGTGCATCCTGTCCACCAGGAGCAGAAAGCCAGTCCTTCCCCAAAGAGCTGGTGTCCACAAGGTCATGGGCAACACCCTGGTCTACACGAGGACCTGCTTCACCACTGGGTCATTTGACATTCACCGATTCTCTCTTGTTCATGCATCTCTCCCTATATTTCTCTGAAACAGTTATAAGCCAAAGTTATTCCTGGATTCATGTTGAAACACCTGTTATGATCAAAACAAATTAACTGGTTCCTTCTGAGAAGCCTGAGAACGTTCACCTGTGCATCATGATTTCACAACAGTAAGGATCTGTCCTAACATGCACGGTTCAAAACTGGACCTGAAGGGCTTCATGTTAAAGACAAGTTCGTTGTTACTTTCATTGTTTCAAGTGTTTAGTTAGCACAAATTTTTACTCACGGGCTCAACCATTGAATAATGATAAAAATCATTTAACGTCTAGATTTAACTAAGACCTAATGATAGCATCATATGTTACATATTTCCTGGTTTTCATTGAAATGGTGAACTAAAGAGCCTCTTGATGAAGGTAAAAGAGGAGCATGAAAAAGCTGGTTTAAAACTCAACCTTCAAAAACTAAGATCATGGCATCCAGTCCTATCACTTCATGGCAAATAGATGGGGAAGCAATGGAAATAGTGTCAGACTTTATTTTCTTGGGCTCCAAAATCACTGCAGATGGTGACTGTAGCCATGAAACAGAAAGACATTTCTCCTTGGGAAAAAAGCTAAGACCAACCTAGACAGCATATTAAAAAGCAGAGAGGTTACTTTGCCAACAAATTTTGTCTAGTCAAAGCTATGGTTTTTCCTGTAGTCATGTATGGATGTGAGAGTTGGACCATAAAGAAAGCTGAGCACTGATCAAACTAGTCCATCCTAAAGGAAATCAGTCCTGAATATTCATTGGAAGGACTGATGCTGAAGCTCCAGTACTTTGTCCACCTGATTCAAAGAACTGATTCATTGGAAGAAATCCTGGGAAAGATTGAGGACAAGAGGAGAAGGGGATGAGAGAGAACAAGCTGAATGGATGGCATCACCGACTCAACGGACATGAGTTTGAGCAAATTCCAGGAGATGGTGAAAGACAGGGGTGTTTGGTGTGCTGCAGTTCATGAGGTCACAAAGAGTCGGACACGACTTAGTGCCTTAACAACAAGAGGAAAACTGCGAGGCCTAAGTTACCTGAAGCCTCCGGAAACTTCACCCAGAGTGCTCCCGCCGTGTAGCTAACGCTGCGCTTGTCTTTGTGTTTCCCGCCTGTCCTCCGCCTGCAGTCAGCCTCCGAGCACCACTCAGAGTGGCCCGGGCGCGTCTTGTGGGTCGTCGACGGGTGAGAAGGTGAGTGCGCAGGAATCCTTGGTGAGGTCACCTCGGTGAGGTGAGAGTCAGACGGACTCTGGCGCTGTCAGTGCTGAGACCGAGCCGCAGATCACAGGGCGGGGAGGGGTGCTGTCTCCGTCGGCGTCTTCCCCGGTTGCAAAAGGCCTTGCTCCGTTTGCAGCCCCACCGCAGGCTCTGTTTCCCCGTCGCCATCACTGCACGGCCCGGGGTCTTCTGTACTGAGCCTCCCGTGTCTGCGTTCTTGTGTTTCTGCTCTTTCTTCATAAACACGCTGCTCTGAAAATCAGCCCAATAAGATTTTGACTGGGCTTTCCAAGCCTAGCTCAGACCCACGTTGCCATTAACTGCCACAGAGAGTGGGAGCTGAGTTTCCCCTCACTGACCACTCCCACGGGGTCAGGAACGTGGGGCTTAATTACATGGTTGTCCATTTCTCTGCAAGGCTTCGAGTCCTGGAAGGGTAGGAACAGACCAGACACGGTCCTGCACCTTCATGGAAACCGCGTCCATGGCGTGGTGCTTTCTCGCACATGTCTACCACTGTTCAGCCACTTTTCAGTTCGCATGGGCATCACTGTCCACGTGCCTTCTCTCAGTTCCCAGGGAGCAGCCCCCCCGGTCCCATCTGCCCCAGGGCCCCCTGCCCTTCTGCCTTTATTGTGTCCTCTTCTTTCCGACCAGTCCCTGCTGAGGGGATCAAGGGCTTGGGACCCTGCTTCTCTCTCTCTTTTCTTAACCAGGTCCTTCAGTCACTTGATTTTAAGCATCATCTGTGCATTAATTGACTCTGAAATGTCTGTATCCGGAAAGGTCGCCATTTCCCGGAGTTCTGGGCTCACATATCCAACGGCCCTAATGCTTGGACCTCAAGTGAAGTCCTGGGTCTCAATGTGGCCAACACAACTATCGATGTCTTCAGCTCCCTGTCCACGTGTCCCCTTTCCTGTCCAGTGAGGGGCAGCGCTGTGCATGCCCTTGCTCGAACCATAAACAACTTCTGATCTCCTCTTATCTTACCTCCCATCCAGTCTGTAGGTAATTTCTTTTAGCTCTGACTTCACCATATATCCTGGTTCCCACTGATGTTTATCACCTCGACTGCAAACGAAGCCACGCCGAGCTTGCTCCTTACTCCTCTAGAGCAGCCTCATGATGCTTCTCCCTGCCTCCCTGGGGTCCTTCCAGAGCCCCCTCCTTCAGCAGGGTGGGGGCAGAGAAGGCCATGGAGCACGTGCAGGGATGGGCTGTGAGCGCTCAGCTTCACAGAAGTTGCTCTTTCTTCGTGGTCACCTGAGTGTGTCCTCTGCTTTCCCACCTCTGTCCCTGTTGCTCTTAAATTCACTCTTCTCTGGCTTTGCAAAAGAAAGCCACACCTCTACCCTCCCCAGATCTCATCGCCAAACATTATCCCACCATGAAAGCCCTCAAGAAACCAAACAAAGGAACAATTGTAAAATGAATTTTTCCTGGGAGAGTTTCAAGAAAGCAAAGTCAAAACTAGCTGCAGTGAGAAATCCCAAGAAAACCTGATTTGGCCCATGTTATAAATTTACAGCAAGGTTTCTATTGTACCCACAAGTAGACAGATTGATAGGTATGGCAAACTAATGTCAATGTATCTATGGAGTCATCTATTCATCATAGAGCAAACTATTAACCAGAAGTAAGCAGGCAGCAATGCATGTTCATCCGGGCTAAGAAAACAAAGGGAGGCTTCATCTTGCGAAATCAACAAAGGCCTTTCAAGAGAGAGCAAGAGAAGGCTGCTCATTCAGAACTCAAGTAACTATCCTGGTTATGAAAATGAGAAAATACACAGAGTGAGGTCCAATGTCTCCCTCAGGCCATGTAGTTGTAACTTATAAACTTGAGACCTGCACAAAAGTCCATGTGTGTGCTCTAAATCAGCCGTGTCCGGCTCTTTGCGGCCCTATGGACTGAAACCTGCCAGGCTCCTCTGTGCGTAAGATTCTCCAGGCAACAATACTGGAGGGGGCTGCCATGCCCTCCTCCCTCTTCCTGACCCAGGGGTCGAACCCGAGTCTCCTGCATTGGCAGGTGGATTCGAGTCCCCCACATTGGCGTGTGGATTCTTTACCATCTGAGTTATGAGGAAAGCCCCGTGCTTGCCGTCTTTTAAAACTCAAAGTGGGTAGCAGAGAAAGTGCATGGCCATAGCTGGCTGCTGACAGGCAGGGAGCATTCCCGCCCCACCCCCCACAAATTACTGCCAAATGCCAGCTAATAGACAGAAATCTCCTTCAACTATGGCATAAGGATTGGAACAATCAAAACCTCTTACCCTTGAAAAGCATCTTGCAGGTCCTGAAAAGATAGAATTAAAAGTTGTCTCTCACATAAATCACAGCAGCTGTTCTTAAAGATTAAGTAAATGGACTTTTTTAGTGACAAAGAGTGTAGCATGTGCATTAAATAAATAGTAAAGGAAAGGGTTTAGCACATTTCTCCTGGGAGTAAATGAAAAAGTCATCCCCTTCATGTTTATTTGGGTGTTTTCATGACAAAAGAAGATGACCATACAGTATCCTGTTCTAAAGAAAATTGTAATGGCCTCTTGTTTAAGTAAGAATAATGTACCCCACGAATATCAATCCATTTCACCAGACACAATAATTGGGCGTTTGGAGACACATTCTTTAAACTTTATCTCCTGTCCTTACTCCCCATCCTTACAAAGTTTCAGAAGAAATACTTGAACAGAGAGTCAAGACTCCATTAAAACCGAAAGAAAAGAGAAAGAGTAACCCTATTTCAGCAGTCCCTAAACTCTAAGACAATGCTATTACCTGGAGGACAAAGTGATAAACCCAATCAGCTTTTCAATTACCACCTTTAAATAGCTGCATTATAAATAACCTCCTCCAATCAGTGGCACAAGAAGTGACTTAAATGGTATTTATAGCCACTTAGATTAGTTCATCTTTAAGAGAAGAGACAAGGAACAAGCATATAATACTTTCTTATAAACATTTTTATTTTTTAAGTGTTTATTTGTGTGTTATTTGAAGGGTTTCCTTTGCTTTTTTTTTTTCTAATGTTCTGATCGTTTAAGGTAATATAATGTAAAAGCATAAATAGCCTAGGAAAATCCCTTAACTTTTGAAGACTTGATTTGTATAATGGATCTTTATTTGCTATGTCAGCTATCATAAATTTAATCATAAATATCATGATATTTTTCAATACCTTATTAATTTAAAAGTACCCATTACTTTTGCCCATGTAATTTGCATCACAATGGACAAAAAAACTGAGCAGAGCAGAGGTTGGTCAACTGAATGATTAAAGTGACAAATGTTTTATTTGCTGAAATGGAATAAACATGAAGGAAAAGAACTTGTTTATAAAAGAAAGCTTGTTGGATAAGATGGGTCATTTGGAGCACATTTGGAGCGCATAATAATGGCATATCTTTTTCCTATAAACAGCACACCTCTGCCCTAGGGCATTACCTGCCGCCCTGACTTACATGCTGTGAAGTCTTGGGGACACTTTGAGGGTGTCCCAATAACGGCACATGTATAGACTCATTTTATTGCAGATGTAGACAAGGCAGTGTCTGCATCTGTGTGGACTGAAGCCTCGGTGTGGGCATGCAGTCAGCCAGCAAAGCACTCAGAACAACAGGAGGGAACGAAGTATAAGGACTAAGCCTCGGGTCACCTGCGAGGGTGAGAGAGACGTGGCTCCACCACCACTGAGGCATCTTCTTTGTTTATAGACTTAGAGCTCCGGACACGGAGCTGCTCTGCTTGGTCAGGGCCTCCTGCCCCTGACACAGAGCACAGAGCTGACCCCTTGCCGTGTCACTCAGCTCTAGACTAGGGAAGTCTGGCCCCGAGGCTGCTGGAACCTCCCTCACCTCCTCTGCGCGCTGTTTCCTGACCTGCTGGATGCAAAGGCCCGTGGGAGGACTTGGGGTGACCCAGTGGAGGTGGGGTCACTAAGTGAGCAGCTTGGGGTCACTAGGTGGGGTCACCTGGAGTGGCTGGATGGAGGAGAATGGCCCCTCTTCTCCCCTTCCCACTATCAGTGCTGGATGGATATGAACTAGAAATCAGAATTGTGTTGTGTTTTGCCATTGAGAACCAGGAAATTATTTTAACAGCACAGAGCCTGTCTGGCCTGATACACATGCTATCTAATTGCTCTCTAGGTATTTTCATTATTACGCTCACGTCCTGTCAACGGGCGTTGAAATGAATGATTGTCTGACACACACTCTCACTAAGGCTGCATACTATTGAACTTTTAAAAACGTGCCATCCTTGTCAAACCAGGGCTGTTGCTGCGGCGTACTGTGGATCTGGTTAGGGCTGATTTCCAGCATCCTTCCTGTGCTCACTGCCCATTAGACAGTCGTCTGTGAATTGCCTGCTTGCATGTTCCAGGGGCGATGCTGGGATGCTGGTAAGCAGGAGATGGAGACGCAGGTCCCCTGGACACTTGTTCTGTTATGTCCCCTCGGAAGACTGGCCACTGCAGACGCTGAGACAGGTTCAAGGACCAGGGAAGGAGTCCTTTGAGAAGAAGGGAAGGGACCGCTAGAACATCTTCCAGCTATCAGGATTCTGCTGAGCGCCCACTGGAGTGACTGTGGCTGGTGGCAGCTTTGCCAGGAAGAGAATCACAGTGAAAAGAGAAGCCAGCCAGACACACAGACCCCGTGGATCCTGCAGCTCGGCTGAGTAAGGCAGGATGCTCAGGCACGTCTGTCTACCTGTGCTTCCCTTCCACCCTAACTGATGGGTGTTCCTGCTGGACAGCTCGTCTCTCTTCACTGATCAGAATATAATTTAATCTGTGAATATTATTGATACTGAACTGTCTAAAATCCTGAAATATATTCCTGCAGAGTATGAACAGAAAGAAAGCAGAAACATCGCCCAGATTAATAATATGCTTTGCGCCTGTCATCGAAGAAACGATCATAGTCAGACTGTCAAGCACTGTCCAAGTGTTTCTGGAAACTCACACATAAAAGAAATGCTTCCATTAACTTTTGCTCCAAAACCACCCAGCGTAACGCTCTTCATGGGTGTGTTCCACTTTACGAGGAATATTGGTTTTTAATCACCTTCTCTAACAAGTTGAGAGGCTTTTACTGTGGCTTAGCGTGTGTTTTTATCTTAGGTTATTCAGATGTGTTTAATATCCACCTAACAGAGCTTGGGGGGAACGTGCTCTATTCTGACAAATACCCTCTCACACTGAAGGTCTGGTCCTCACCGCTTGAAGTACAGGGGTGAGGTTTGAAGAGGAATCAGTCATGGAGCGTCTGCTGTCCCTGGCATTTCTCCCCTCCTGGATGGAGGCGAGGGTCCGGGGCACTGAGGTTGGACAGGACCCAGGTCCCTAAACGGACATTATCCAGATCTTGACATACGCTCTTGACACCTCCCCACCCTACTGGAAGAACCAGGAGCCAATTTGTTCTTCTCTTTTTTCACCCGCACTCTATCTAATCCACCAACAATTTCTATCAACCTTCACCCCAGATGCATCAAAGCCATTGAGGTGCCTCCATCTCCTCCTCCTTCCATCCTTGTTCAAGCCCCCCTCCCCAGGTCCAAACCACAGTGACCCAGTGACCTCCGACCTTGTTCTGTGCATCCTCACCTCCACTCAGCAGCCAGAGCTTGTTTTATAGGAAAACTCTTCCTTTGTCCACTGGGACCTTACCAGAAACTTCAGCGCTTTTCATCCCTCTTAGAACAAACTCCAAACAATTCCACATTTCAAAGTCCCCGCGACGTGGCCCCTCCTTCTAGCTGGCGTCATTGTGGACCACCTCCCGCTTCTCACTGACTCAGTCGCCCGGCTCTTGCTGGTCCAAAAGGACTCAGCTCCTGCCTGGTCCAGGCGGTGATGCTGGTCTCCCCAGGGCTCTGTGCTTCCTTCCTGCTTCAATATCAAGGCTTTTATGCCATCTTTTTTTTTTTTTTTTTTTTGTCAGAGGGAGGGTGCTAACCATACAATGTAAGATAACTTCCACACCACTGACCGGTCACACTGTTCACTTTCTCCACAGCATCTAAGGGGGCTCACATGTTAACTTATATTGCTATTTACTGTTGATTTGTTTACTGTCATTCTGCATCCCCCAAAGTGGTTCCTAAGTTCTCCACGGGGAAGGGCCTCTCCAGTCTGAAGCTTATGTCTCAGTGCCTTGCAGTGTATTAAACACCTGGCACCATTTAATAAATGCACAGCACGTAAATAAATAATCAACCTTGTTGGCCTGGGGGGTTGCTTTCTTTGAGAGAGTTCAGACATTTTCAGGAATATATTATAATTGGGCTGAGAAACATTATATCCAATCAATACAGTGAATAAGAATGAGATATGTTTATTTACTTTGTGTTTATTTCATATGGGCTAGCGCTGCAATCACTCGAAATAGATCTGTAGCATGTAGCCAGTGATGAAGAGATCCTTTCTGTCGTTGACAGGATTCTTGAGGAGAAAAATCAGTCTCAAGTCATCTGTGTTTTAATTGTCTTGGTGGCAGTATTTTCTCCACTTTCTTGTGCATGCGCTAAGTCGCTCCAATGGTGTCCGACTCTTTGTGACCCCATGGACGAGCCCACTGGGCTCTCTGTCCATGGGATGCTCCAGGCAAGGACACGGCTGTTGTCTGCCATCCATGCCCTTCTCCAGGGGATCTTCCAGACCCAGGGCTGAACCCGCGTCTCCTGCATTGGCAGGTGGTGCTTTACCACTAGCGCCACCTGGGAAGCCCATTCTCCACCTTCTGCCTCTCGTAAATGTGCCATGTGCCCACATGGGGTCACCTAAGCGTAAGTGAAACATGATTTTTAGATCAGAGTAGGGAGATGGCCAAGGTTTCCCGAACTTCTCTGGAGAGGCTTCGTGCCTTCTGAAAAAGGTGTATGTTACACAGTTTTGAAAACAGAGTTTTCTTGAGACTGCATCTGCAGAGTGTGACAGCAAGGGGTATTCAGAGGAAGAAAATCACACGGCTGTTTCCATGGGAACTGACAGAGGTGTGTTTTGAATTCCTCTGGAGAATAGCAATTGTTAAGTAAACTGTCAGTCTCCCAAGTTTACTTGAAGGTCATTGCTACAAGCCCCCAGCAAACAGCCCATGAGAGTCTGGCTGTCCACACTGGCCATGTCAATGGTGATCAATACCCATTGTGAGCGGCCTGACGTGCCAGACGGGTGAGACCATCACTCGATAAGCTTTCAGAGGGAGACCCAATCCAAACTGGAGGGTGGAATTTCAAACCGATTAATAATTAAGTATCTACTGGACTTTGTATCCAAAGGATTGACAAACATGTAAAAGAATAAGCCCTTCCCTGAGTATACTACATTTGCCCATGACAGATTTTTAATATACTTCCTAGGTTGGGTTTTATTCATTTAAACAATTATTAATTAAAAAAATAACAAAATGAAATTCTGCACCATAGTGGTGGAATGTGATATTGTTAAACATCTGTGTATCTTATTGAGAGAATTGTAGGCACTCATCTGGCATTTTAATTAGGTCTTTTATATGTTGCTATAATACATTTTTCTCAAAAAATTTTTATTTCTTTTACAATTCACTATGCACACACACACACACCTCTATATAGCTCGTAATATATATATTATACACACACACACCCCTATATACCTCAGAATACACTGTGATAGGCACTAACCATATTGCAGTGAAAAAGGAGAGAGAGTTCCTGCACCCATGGGGTAAACGTCAGTGATTGTGCTTAATCAGGTGTTTTGCTTACAGCTGTACCCGTTTGTATTTCAAAGGACTCTGTTTATTTTCCATCCCAAGTACCACCTCTTGCAATTTTTCTCTAATTTCCCATGGAAAAGGCAATTGTTAGCTCTCTGAATACAGTGGGACAGCCCATTTTTGGCAGGTAAATAGTTACAATGCAGCAATAAAGACTGAGCCACGTATCAGAACACTTATCTGCTTTATTTCTGTTTTTATTCTGTGTCTTCGCTCGCACAAACTTACAAGGAAAATCAGTGAATCGAACTGCTATCATCTTTACAATGAGAAAGCACGATCTCATACTATCTTTCAGAAGGTGGCTGTGAGTCTCAGCAAGATGCTCTGTGGTGGTGCCTTGGGCGCTACAGTGCTGCTCACACTCACCCTTGTCACGCACACGAGTATACTCACTCACCCTGTTTAACAGCCTTCATGGGCAGTACCCAGAGCCTTGGGACCGATGACAACTGCACATCTGTTGTGATGATGAACTTTGTGGGGCTTCTCCTTTAAACTGACACTTCGCAGCTCCCCCAGGGCAGCTGGGCAAGGTCTTACTTGAGGGTCTATTTCTTGGCTTATATTTGCCTTTCTCCTCACCTGCATCTATGTTGACTCTGAGCTCCTGCTGCAGTTAAATATGCGGCAGGTTGCAAAACAGAAAGAGCAAGGTTTTTGGTATTTGTTCTCCAAAAACTTCCATCTAGAATAAGGAGATTAAAAAGCATCACTAAATTCCCTGGTCAAGAGTTTGAAAGAGATGACAGTTTCACTGAGACTGAATGAATGATGTGATGTTTACTCCCAGACAGCTTGTGGTGGCATTTAAGTGAAAAAATTTGACTTACAAAAATAAATATTCATTGCAAACCGCTCAGCAGCAAACATGAACAAATGGTGGATGAATCTCCAGGGAAGTGCACTAAGTGAAAAAAGCCACTCATAGAAGTTGACACTCTGTATGATTCTGCTCACACAGTATCTTGAGATGACCACGTTATACACATGGGAACACGTGCATTTCAGAGGTTCCAGAATGGGGAGAGGGGAGGAAAGTCGGAATGGCTACAGAAGGCTGCCCTTGTAGGCACGATGACGTTCTGGATTTTGCCTAAACTAGTGTCAGTCTTCCGTTGTGATGTTGACCACAGCTTTGCAAGACTTCACCAGTGTGGGGCAGGCGTGGGGTCTCTCTATAGTATTCCTTGTAACTGCATGTGAATTCGCAGTCATCTAGAAATACAGTTTTTAAAGTATTTCTTGTACAATTTGCATTCATACACTTGATATGGCTTTCCACTAACTCATTATGCAGATGTAATAAAAACAGCAAAACTAATCATAACAGCTTACTGAGGCAGCTAATACCCTCTCATAACTTTTTCTTCTCCATTCCTATCGTAGGCAGCATTCTGGAAAGCTCCCTCAAATATGCATCCCCATGTGCGGCATACACATCCTGCCTGCAGTTGCTGGGGTTGGTACTGTGCTTAGATGTTATCCCCAAGTTCAAGTTTATTGAAAGGCACAGTTGGCTGTAAAACAAGGAGAGGAACTGGGTAGGCCTGACCTTGTTGCAGGAACCTCTTAGGAGAAGTTTTCTCTGGCTGATTGCAGAAGGGGAAACCAGAGATGCAAAGTGTGGGCGGGACCCATGTGCCAGGCTTGAAGATGGAGGAGTTGGGTGGTAAGGTGCGTGGGAACCCCTTCTCCCTGACAGTCAGTCAGGGAATGGGGACATGGATCTTAAAGCCATAAAGAATGAATTCTTGCAACAGTTGTGAGGGTTAGGACAGAGCTGTAGCTGTGGGTGAGATGTGGCCTGGGTGAATTCTTCTCTCAACCTTGCAGTGGTGCTCAGAGAACCTAGCTCGATGTACATCCCACTGAACTGTGAGCTCTTCAGTGCTGTGGTTGCAAACTGCTTTGTGGGTCATTTGTTGTTCAGTCATATCTGTCTCTTTGCCACCCCATGGTCTCTGGCCCACCAGGCTCCTCTGTCCATGAGATTTCCCAGGCAAGAATACTGCAGTAGGTTGCCATTTCCTTCTTCAGTGGATCTTCCAGACCTGGGGATTGAACCTACGTCTCCTCCGTTGCAGGTACTTTGTTTACTGCTGAGCCACTGGGGAAAGTCTTAGTGGGTGACAATTTGTTACAAAACAAAAGAAAACCGATGCAATCCCACTGCACATGGCAACTGCTGGAAACCACTGGGAGGAAGGCGTGTGATGGAGGCCTGAGATTCTCTGGCTGTCGGGGACCCTGATCTTCTTGAACAAAGCTCTGCAACAGAGCAAAAAGGGTTCTCAGTTTGGGGGATTTGATTATTCACAGATGTAGTTCATAGCCTCACAGCGGCAGAGACCAGGGGGTGGGGAGCAGAGACTCTCTTCTGGGTTCAGGAGTATTGCCCTTGAAGGCACTCTGGCGATGCATGCGGGTCTTGTTGGAGACCATCTCAGGTCTACAGGATGCCAGCGATGGGTAGAAACACACCCCTAGGGGGCTAGTGTTCCAAGGGTTGACGGAAGCACCTAGCATAGATCTCATCTGCCAGGCTCCTTGTTCACTTATGAGCGGACTGAAGAAAAGCACATTCAGCCAATCTTACTGCCAGGAAGTAAAGTTAGCACCACCTTAGGCCAAGAAAGCCCAGGAGATGACTGACTGCACTCACTAACCCTCTGTCGAATGGAACCCGATACGGCTCATCAGGAGGCTGAGAGGAAAGCCAAGAGGTAGGACCAGAGATGGTTCATGGAGATGAAATAAGACAGCAAATGGTGGTTGAAGACGTGGTGCTCATTTCCATCAGATTAAAATCTGTAATTAAAATCTGTAATCATTAAAAGAGTGTAGTATTGATGCAAACTTCGTTCAATGGAGCCAATTAGAGAACCAGAAATTAATCTCAGAGTACAGAAGGATTTATTGCCTTATTAAGGAGACACAGACATGAAAGATCGGATATTACCTTTTCAAGAAGGGATATAATTGACTATATTTACGGATAAGGTTGGGATTCCCTGGTGACGCCCATAGTAAAGAATTGCCTGCCAATGCAGGAGAAGCAAGAGATGGGTTCAATTCCTGGGTTGGGAAAACCCCTTGGAAAAGGAAACAGCAGCCCACTCCAGCGTTCTTGCCTGGAAAGTCCCATGGACAGAGGTGCCCGGAGGGCTACAGTCAATGGGACTGCAGAGAGTAGACACAGAGAGTGCACTCCTGGCCGAGGCTGGATTCTCACTCCCATAGAAACACTAAGATCACAGATCTGCAAAGAGATGCAGCTTAATCTTCCAACTTCAACAATCAACAGCCATTTGGGCAAGCTTGGTTATCTAGCCCCTCACTTGTGTATTGTGTTTTTTCCAGCAAATCTGTCATGCGATTTTCACCCCTAACTACGTCTCCAGTGTGCATCTCTAACTGATAACGAAGGAGGAAACAGAACAGGCTCCACCTTGAAAGCAGGACTCCATCTTGGGCCAGACTGTGGACTTTGAGCTCTATGCCCTGTACCTATGGAAACGACACACCAATGGAAAACCAGGCTCCTGGGAGGAAAAGGCCCATACGTACACCATACCTAGACTCTCCGTCGCCTAGAAGAATACCTTAATTATCTGTGCAACATTTATTATGCTTATTGGCGTATGACCACAGGCCTATTGATAATTGTCCGCTGTTAACTACCTAGGCTTAAGGCATATGAATCACGGGTTAACTTTGATTGTATCTTTCTTTTCCTTTGTTCAGACTAGTTTCGGGGATTTGGGGAGGTGGGTTTGGGCACATATACTTAGGGTATGTAAGGTTTTCACAAAAACTGGTTGGGGTCCTTGGCTAAGAGGAGACTCTGCTTTGGGCCTGCCAGTGTCATAAACTGCACTCCACTATCTGCATTGTCCTTCTGAGTGAGCTTGTTTCCCAGAACGCATGTCTACAACAATAAGAACTTTCAGAGTTGAACCCTCCACCATCATTTTACCTATCAAAGTAAAACAGGCAAATCTTTTATATGGAGATACTGGAGAATCATTTAAACATGCTTTCTACAAAATATGCATAGAAACAAATGAAAATGAAAACACAACAACCCAAAACCTATGGGACTCTGTAAAAGCAGTGCTAAGGGGAAGGTTCATAGCAATACAGGCTTACCTCAAGAAACAAGAAAAAAGTCAAATAAATAACCTAACTCTACACCTAAAGCAACCAGAGAAGGAAGAAATGAAGAACCCCAGGGTTAGTAGAAGGAAAGAAATCTTAAAAATTAGGGCAGAAATAAATGCAAAAGAAATAGCAAAAATCAACAAAGCTAAAAGCTGGTTTTTTGAAAAGGTAAATAAAATTGACAAACCGTTAGCCAGACTCATCAAGAAACAAAGGGAGAAGAACCAAATCAACAGAATTAGAAATGAAAATGGAGAGATCACAACAGACAACACTGAAATACAAAGGAGACTACTACCAGCAGCTCTCTGCCAATAAAATGGACAACTTGGAAGAAATGGACAAATTCTTAGAAAAGTATAGCTTTCCAAAACTGAACCAGGAAGAAATAGAAGATCTTAACAGACCCATCACAAGCACGGAAATCAAAGCTCTAATCAGAAATCTTCCAGCAAACAAAAGCCCAGGACCAGATGGCTTCACAGCTGAATTCTACCAAAAATTTAGAGAAGAGCTAACACCTGTCTTTCTCAAATTCTTCCAGAAAATCTCAGAAGGCAAACTTCCAAAATCATTCTATGAGGCCACCATCACCCTAGTACCAAAACCAGACAAAGATGCCACAAAAAAGGAAAACTACAGGCCAATATCACTGATGAACATAGATGCAAAAATCCTTAACAAAATTCTAGCAAACAGAATCCAACAACATATTAAAAAGATCATACATCATGACCAAGTGGGCTTTATCCTAGGAATGCAAGGATTCTTTAATATCTGCAAATCAATCAATGTAATACACCACATTAACAAATTGAAAGATAAAAACCATATGATTATCTCAATAGATGCAGAAAAAGCCTTTGACAAAATTTAACATCCATTTATGATAAAAAAAAAAAAAACTCTCCAGAAAGCAGAAATAGAAGGAACATACCTCAACATAATAAAAGCTATATATGACAAACCCACAGCAAACATTATCCTCAATGGTGAAAAACTGAAAGCATTTCCCTTAAAGTCAGGACAAGACAAGGATGCCCACTCTCACCACTACTATTCAACATAGTTTTGGAAGTGTTGGCCACAGCAGTCAGAGCAGAAAAAGAAATAAAAGGAATCCAGATAGGAAAAGAAGAAGTAAAATTCTCACTGTTTGCAGACGACATGATCCTCTACATGGAAAACCCTAAAGACTCTACCAGAAAATTATTAGAGCTAATCAATGAATACAGTAATGTTGCAGGATTTAAAATTAACACAGAGAAATCCCTTGCATTCCTATAAACTAACAATGAGAAAACAGAAAGAGAAATTAAGGAAACAATACCATTCACCATTGCAACAAAAAGAATAAAATACCTAGGAGTATATCTATCTAAAGAAATGAAAGACCTATATATAGAAAAGTATAAAACACTGATGAAAGAAATCAAAGAGGACACAAATAGATGGAGAAATATAAAGTGTTCATGGATTGGAAGAATCATTACTGTGAAAATGACTATACAACCCAAAGCAATCTATAGATTCAATGCAATCCCTATCAGGCTACCAACAGTATTTTTCACAGAACTAGAACAAGTAATTTCACAGTTTGTATGGAAATACAAAAAATCTTGGATAGCCAAAGCAGTCTTGAGAAAGAAGAATGGAACTGGAGGAATCAACCTGCCTGACTTCAGGCTCTACTACAAAGCCACAGTCATCAAGACAGTATGGTACTGGCACAAAAACAGAAATATAGATCAATGGAACAGAATAGAAAGCCCAGAGATAAATCCACGTACCTACGGATACCTTATCTTCGACAAAGGAGGCAAGAATATACAATGGAAAAAAGAACCTCTTTAACAAGTGGTGCTGGGAAAACTGGTCAACCACTTGTAAAAGAATGAAACTAGAACTTTAGAACTAGTATGAACTAGTTCTAGAAATTAGAACTTTAGAACTTTCTAACACCATACACAAAAATAAATTCAAAATGGATTAAAGATCTAAATGTAAGACCAAAAACTATAAAACTCCTAGAGGAGAACATAGGCAAAATACCCTCTGACATAAATCGCAGCAGGATCCTCTATGACCCACCTCCCAGAATATTGTAAACAAAAGCAAAAATAAACAAATGGGACCTAATTAAAATTAAAAGCTTTTGCACAACAAAGGTAACTATAAGCAAGGTGAAAAGACAGCCTTCAGAATGGGAGAAAATAATAGCAAACAAAGCAACAGACAAAGGATTAATCTCAAAAACATACAAGCAACTCCTGCAGCTCAATTCCAGAAAAATAAATGACCCAATCAAAAAATGAGCCAAAGAACTAAACTGACATTTCTCCAAAGAAGACATACAGATGGCTAACAAACACATGAAAAGATGCTCAACATCACTCATTATCAGAGAAATGCAAATCAAAACCACAATGAGGTACCATTACACACCAGTCAGAATGGCTGCTATCCAAAAGTCTACAAACAATAAATGCTGGAGAGGGTGTGGAGAAAAGGGAACCCTCTTACACTGTTGGTGGGAATGCAAACTAGTACAGCCACTATGGAGAACAGTGTGGAGATTCCTTAAAAAACTGGAAATAGAACTGCCATATGACCCAGCAATCCCACTCCTGGGCATACACACCGAGGAAACCAGATCTGAAAGAGACACGTGCACCCCAATGTTCATCGCAGCACTGTTTATAATAGCCAGGACATGGAAGCAACCTAGATGCCCATCAGCAGACGAATGGATAAGGAAGCTATGGTACATATACACAATGGAATATTACTCAGCCATTAAAAAGAATTCATTTGAATCAGTTGCTAATGAGATGGATGAAACTGGAACCCATTATACAGAGTGAAGTAAACTAGAAAGATAAAGACCAATACAGTATACTAACACATATATATGGAATTTAAAAAGATGGTAATGATAACCCTATATGCAAAACAGAAAAAGAGACACAGATGTATAGAACAGACTTTTGGACTCTGTGGGAGAAGGCGAGGGTGGGATGTTCTGAGAGAATAGCATTGAAACAAATATACTATCAAGGGTGAAACAGATTACCAGCCCAGGTTGGATACATGAGACAAGTGCTCAGGGCTGGTGCACTGGGAAGACCCAGAGGGATGGGGTGGGGAGGGAGCCAGGAGGGGAGATTGGGATGGGGAACACGTGTGGATCCATGGCTGATTCATGTCAATGTATGGCAAAAACCACTACAATATTGTAAAGTGATTAGCTTCCAGCTAATAAAAATAAATGAAAAAATAAAAATAAAAATGCTTTCTAGTAATAGTGCAAAATATTCATGATGTGTGAAATAAAAGCATACAATTAATTTACTCTTGTATCTCAGAATCACAATATCATTAAGATACATATATATTTGCACAGAAAAATAGGGATTGGAAGAAATGAAAATGTTAATAATGGTTATTAACAGAAGTGAAATTTTTGGTCAAGTATTTTTCTTCTTTCTGCTTTTCTAAATTTCTGGAAATAAACATATACTTATTTTGTTAAAATATTATTCATAGAAAGGACTTTTCTATAACTTCAAATATTCCATCCACAACAGAACATTATCATTGGCACAGACAAGGCATTTAAAAATATTTATCAATTGACATGAATATCCTTATATTTTCCTGCATTTCTATATCCTTTAGACATTTTTATTGTGTTAATTTTGCTTTAATTTTGTGGGTGCATTCCCTGGCAAGATTCTGTACCTGATGTCAGCGTGGGAGAGATATAAGTGTTTTCAAGCTACATTAATTTAGTCTTTGCTTAGTGACATGTCCGCAAGAGCAAGAGTTCAGTGCTGTTTAACAAGTAAATGAAGAGAGGAAGGGAGAGGTTCACAGCTGTTCTAGGCTGTTTAGAGGAAAAAGGGGTGATTGATTGGGGTTTTCAGAGAGGTTCACTGGAAATAATAATGGGAGCGAACTGGCCAGAGGAGGCATCTTCAGGCACCGGTGTAGCACTCAGGAGCTTTTCTTTCCTGGAGGAGATCGACATGGTACTGGACACCCATGTTCAGCCCTCCTAAGTACTGTGATGTTGCCACCCACACCAGCATCAAGGGGCCAAGCCGGCCATTCCGAGAGCCTCGTGTGCACGCTTTGAATCAATTTAGACTTGTAACTGATTTTGTTTAATCTGCAAACATCTATACCTGACTTTGCTTACGGCTTGCTGATTTTCTCATCACTGCTGAAAATCCATATTTAATTCTGAAAAAGCATTGCTTCAGTTTTCCTGATAACATTTGCTCCTACTCAATTTGGTTTATGGGGCAGAACAAATAAAATCTCCTAATAAAAAAGTATAACTCTAAGCCCAGCAAACTTCCAAAACTGCATGAAGTGCTGGCAGACAGGCCTGAAGATTCTAAATGATCTTGTAGGTGGGCCCAAGGCAGAGTCTCCTCTTAGCCAAGGACCCCAACCAGTTTTTGTGAAAACCTTATATACCCTAAGCGTATGTGCCCAAACCCACCTCCCCAAATTCCCTGAAACTAGTCTGAACAAAGGAAAAGAAAGATACAATCAAAGTTAACCCGTGATTCATATGCCTTAAGCCTAGGTAGGTAACAGCGGACAATTATCAATAGGCCTGTGGTCATACCCCAATAAGCATAATAGAATGTATGGTTCTGTTCGGTTACACAGATAGTTAGGGTGTTCTTTTAGGGGAGGGAGAGTCTAGGTAGGAGCCCTGGGGCTCTTCCTCCCGGGGGCCTGGTTTTCCAGTTGGTGTCTCGTTTCCATAGACACAGGGCATAGAGCTCAAAGTCCACCGCCCGGCCCAGGATGGAGTCCTGCTTTCAAGATAGAGTCTGTTCTGTTTCCTCCTTCAATCTGAGTTGTCCTTCAAATAGTTTAACATAGCAGTTTGTGATATGATTTCCTTTAAAATCTTAATTATATCTTGGGTGGTTTTTCTTCAGATCTCAAAGAAAGCCTTATGAAGACAGTTTTATCTATAAATTTAGAACACAACATCCTAATGAGGCTGGAAACACAAAGTAACACTCATAAACACTCTAGGTAAGGCGAATTACATTTGTCCATTTTATCAGTTTTGGATCATAATTGGAAAATACAAGGAAATGATAAATTTTTTATTCCATTAAATGTGTTTAGAAATGACTTTGATCTTATTAATCCTCAAGTGTATGAGGTAACCCTGTAGTCTTGATATTGCTGTTCACATATAAGTGGGTTCTGTGCTTGGGAAGTTAGTCTCTCAGTCTTGTCTGACTCTTTGTGACCCCATGGACTGCAGCCCGCCAGGCTCCTCTGTCCAGGAATGCTCCAGGCAAGGTCACTGGAGTGGGCTGCGATGCCCTTGTCCACGGGATCTTCCCCACGGAGCCACCAGGGAAGCCCACTCATTAGAAAAGACCCTGATCCTGGGAAAGATTGAAGGCAGGAGGAGAAGGGGACGACAGAGGATGAGAAGGTTGGATGGCATCACCGACTCAATGGACATGAGTTTGAGCAAGCTCTGGGAGATGGTGAAGGATGGGGAAGCCTGACATGCTGCAGTCCATGGGGTCACAAAGAGTCAGACACGACAGAGTAATGGAACAACAACAGGGAAGCCCACCCGGCCCCCTAGACATATACCGTGAACCCGGTTTTTAGTGTTGGGTTACTTCCTCCTCTGCCTACTCAGCATCCTCCTGGCTCCAGCCCCGGGAATTACACTCTTTGCAGGAGTCAAAGTCAGAGGCAAAATAGAAACTGGAGGCTGCCTTTGGCACATGGTCCCCTCGGGACTGACATGCAAGGAGCCCTTGTTGACGTGGGTGTGAGGGTGTGGGTAGGATGGACTTGAAGGACTGGAAGATGAGACAGCTGGGTTTCAAGTGCACGTTCATCTGAAAGTGGTGACACTAGTATTTTCTCCACTCACGTCTGATAACTGAACACTGATTGTGGTGAGCAGTTTCAGCCTGCCCTCTGATTCCAAAGTATCAACAACATGGCAGAGTTTTGCTACATTTTGAAGGGGAAAGCGAACATGCCTAAAGCATTAGACATTATAATCTTGTTTTTCTTCTCATCTGAAGTTTAAATTCCTTCCTAAATGAAGAATGTTTTGAGATGATTATCACCCAAATGGTTGAGCAACTTGACAGGGGGAAGACTAATACCAGGAGGAAAATGATATTCAAGCTCATTACTCTCGGAGCGCTGCATCCTGCAAATCACCACCCATTTCCCCAAGCTACAGACCCGAGGATGCGTGGCGATGAGAATGTGTCCTCAAACCAATTCAAGGAGCCCTAATGTGGTTCTCCCATTTTCCACAACAGCACTGGTTCTCTGAGGAGCAAACCAGCTCGTGAGTGCCACTGCATTGATTTGTGACCTCAGGCAAGTTGCATTTTTTTCTACCATGTATTTCTTCTCTGTAAAATGATAATGCTCTGTTTCCTCACATCTGCACACAAATGACTGCTTGGCTGCAAGGCACCATTACACTAAGCAGCATCAAAGACGGAAAAGAAAGGACCATTCAGAACAAATAAAACGCAAACTTCATGTCTCCCCTGGTGGTTGTGCTTTAGGATTGCTGACTTCTGTCACTTTCTCCCCAAACCATCCTCAGAGTCAGCGGGAAAACGCACTGACCGCCTCTCAGGTGTGGGCGGGGCCTCGGTGTCGGGCACACCCTCCTGAGTGCCAGGCTCTCCTGCCCCCCAGGGCTGCTCTGGCCCCACCTCCTTCCCTGGCGGCGTCCACAAGCTGAGCCAGTTCTCTGAAAACACCTGCCTCGTCGAAGCATGTGGCTGTGTACAAAGACCCCCAGGGACTCACGCCCATGACTACAGCAAGCAGGTAACCACGGAGAAGGAGTGACTGAAGACGTGCTACAGTGACAGAGCCTGCTGTGTCTTCTGCCCCACTGTGGCCCCAGGGTCACCCGGTGAAGGGACACAAACACAGAACCTCAGGTGATGCAAGAGCAGCTGAAGAGAAGACCTGTGTGGGCCCAGCCCCTTCTCAGGAGCCCGTCCTGTCCGTGCACCTTCTGTGGTCTCTGACGTTGTGGCAGTCCATGACCGATCCAGGTATCACGCCCACTTCATAGGCATCAGGGCTGGTCAGCCCTGGAGGGCTGCAGGTCATGTCCCTTTTACTGAGTGTGTCCTGGAACCTTCTGCTGAAAGCCCCTCCTTTGGTTGAGCGTGTCAAAATCCCTGCTGCATGAGGGCACGTTTCCCCTGTGGACGATCTGTGAGGTAAGATGGATGCACCGTCGGGGCAGCAAGTGCCCCGTGTTTACCTTTCTGGAACCCACCTGTCTGAATCTGAACCCCCTCTCAGTGTTGACTACCCAGACTGGAATTTGTTATCCTTCCTCTTCCGTCTGTAGACTAGAGATTGGGTGTAACTTCTTCTCGGATTGTTGTAAACACTACATGTAGGGTTGCAACTTAGAACAAACCTGAGGCATGATCACCTCCTTCCTGAAAATTATGATCATTGTCAAGAACCCCAGAATGGGGAAAAGGCATTCCCCCGTCTCGGGTGGGGTCTCTTCCAGAGGCTGAGACTTGGCGACCAATCAGAAGCTCCCAAGCAGCCTGTGCGTCTTGTGTTTGCTGTGTAGACGCGTCTCTTTCCTGCTCTGAGGGACCCTGGCTCTTTCTGCTGCGCCACGAGTGACCTCCCCTTCTCAGGAAGACCGTTCTCAGCATTCAGTCAGCAGACCCAGGTCTCTGAGGCGCTGAAGTCCTGTCGGTTCTGAGTCACCTCCTCCTTGTTAGCCAATGGCATAGCTCAGCTAGTTGGAAAGATCCAGTGCAAATTCTAAGTTTCTTTTACATTTTATTATTTAAATCTGAGGAAAGATTAAAGGTTGATCATTGGAGACATAACCGGGAAGCCTCAAAGCCCTCCCAGGTGAGTCGGTGAGCTCTGAGGGAGCTCAGGAAGGAAGGAGCACCAGCTGTCTAGCAGCCACTAGGCTGCAGTCGCTCCCTAAGTGAGCCCAGCCGGAGCTCAGGACACAGGATGCTGGCCTCTCGAAGGAATGGTTTCAGAGAGCCCGGACCCTTGCATCTCCACTACAGAGAAAAGCTCTCCAAATTCCTTAGCTTGGGAGGTCTGGTTCTCTTTAATTTAGAGTAATCTTTTGATGGTCAGACTACCAGCCCTTTGCTGTAAAACTTCTATGAAATCTGGCCCTTCTTCTCCCCATACTTCCGCAGGGCAGTTCTCTCAGGGTCAGTTGAGATGCAGAGTCTGGGCTTGAAGCCCTAAAAATTCCCACCAAGTGAAACATAGCTCTCAAGTTTTAGGTTGTGGCATTTTTTTTTTTTTTTTCCGGTCAACCCTGCACCTCTGCCCTGTATCGACCAGTCCTCCCTCTCACCTGTCCCGCTGTGCCTCACAGAGCCCGGTTCCATGGTAGGCACACTCAGCGCTGAATGCCAGCCCAGCAGGCGGAGAGTGCACAAGTGCAATGGCCTGTTTTGATAGTAATGTGATTTCATGCAGACTCTCATGGAAAATACTGCAAAGTTAGATTAGTGGTTTTTAATCATTTAATTTTGTTCCCAGATAATGGAAAATGAAGAAAAAACAGACTACCATGCAGTTTGATTGGTGGCTTGTCTAGAATGTATCACTAAATGAATACGTTAGGAGAATGCACTGCAGTATAAATACTGAAGCTTTCTGGGAGAAGGCAGCCTCAGTTCAGATCTGATCGCAAGTGGAAGTGGCCGCCTTTGCTCTAGAATTGTATGAAACTTCTGCCATCTGGTGGCTCAAAACAGTTGAAACAGCCACTTTCAGGTTTTACTGAGCTTCCAGAAAAATTGAACCACAGTCCCAAAGTGGGTGGCCTCAGTTTACTTTTCCAAGAATGTGAACTTATAATGTATCAGAGGATATCCTAAAAATCACACATATATTGACTATACCTGCAATTTATTGATGATGGAGAAGGTATTTAGGATGTTTCTGTGGACTCAAGATCACCATTTTGAAACCCCTATTATCACAAAACATCCTGAAATGTATTAAAAGAAATGACATTTGATGCAATATATTGAAATGTCTTTAATATAAAGTATTCAGCTCATTGAGTGCTTAATGTTTTATTTTTTAAAAAATTTTAAAGGTTTTTTTTTTTTATGTGAACCATTTTTAGAGTATTTATTGAATTTGTTACAATATTGCTCCTGTTTTATGTTTGTTCCTTTGTTTGTTTATTTTTTGGCAGCAAGGCATGTGACTCCCTGATCAGACCCACAGGCCCTGGATTGGAACTCAAAGTCTTAACCGTTGGATGGCCAGGGAAGTACCCCCGGCCCCAGCATGATGTAAACCCTATGGTTAAATATTGTGAAGTATAATAGGACTCGTCAAGCACAGTCCACGTCCTTGTTGTTTGGAGAAGAGGGCTGGGAGCTGGGGCTCAGCCCGAGACCGAGATGCTCAGGCGGGGCACCCGGCATCCTCTGGAGGGGTCTCGGCCACAGCAGGGGCGGGCCCAGCGGGGTTCAGGAGAGTGGGGCATGGGACCTGGGCCTTGGTCTCGGGGTCAAGGGCTGGTGTCAGTGCACGTCGGGGGAAGACGCCAGGAGGGCAGCGGAGAAGCCCGGAGGGTTAGCGCGTGGAGAGGCTCCGCCTGGGTGCAGGTAGGGAAGTTGCTGGGAGTAACACCAGGTAGGCGGGGTGGGGTAAAGCAGAGAGGAGCCCGAGAAGCCCCCGGGGTGTTCAGGCTGCTGGAAGCTTCTGGGGTGAGATGGGCATTCACTGGGACACAGAGGAGCAGGGTCACAAACTGAACGTCGTGGGGAGGCAGCCTGGTCAGTCGGGAAGATTTTTGCCATTGCGTTCAGCAATTTCCACAAGCGAGGTGATGTTCTCGGTGGAAGGAAAGAGAAGGAGTAAGTGGCCTCCGCTGCCCTCTGGGGCTCACCTCCCCGGGCAGAGCTGTGATAGATCAGCTACAGGACAGCCCAGGAGCAGAGCGGGCACAAGGCCCAGAGAGGCCTCACCGGGTTCAGCTGGGGACGCTGGGGACCCTGATGGGGGCGGGAGCTGGACACGGTGGTGGAGACGGAGCAGGGGCCGGGGGAATGCGCTCCAGACAGGGCCCAGGCCCTGACAGCACCCTGGAGTGCTCAAGGGAGAACCTGCGAAACAGCCTTGCCTGCTCATTTGTTGGAACCGTGCTCACGGATGGGATCAGGCAGGCGGCAGCCGTGGGCGTGCCCTGGCCAGGCAGCCCTCGAGCCAGGGCCTTCTTTGAGCCCCACCGCAAGCCACCCGATGCCAACCCTGTGATGCACCCCCGTGCCGGTCTTACTGGGGCCCCTCATGTTCTCAGGGTGCACTCGCCCCTCGTGACAATAAGTCAGTGACCACACCTCGAGGGCCAGCTGTGTGCGGGTGCAGCGGTCGTTCCAAGTGAGACCAGGCGGAGGGCCCGGGCCTGCAGCTCCCTGAGGCCCCAGAGTTTTGGTGGTGAGTGGGGAAATACCGGACTCAGTTTAGTGGGTGTGAATGCTTACGAGGGACAAGAGGAAGGAAACATTTCAGCAGCTATACTGGTGACAGCACAGTTGCTGCAGACGGAGGCGAAGGCAGAGAAACGCAAAGCAATGGGCCTGGATGGGCGACTCAGTAGCCCGCTGGCCACTGTGTCTGTCCGCGTTTCCTCCCTCCCAACGCCAGCCTTCAACGGGTGCTAATTCTCAGGTTCCTAATATTAATACATTGTGATCTTGTCTCAGAGCTGCGGAAACGGGCGTGTTGTACTGCCTTGGTCACATTTCCACTTTCAAGACTCTAAGTGACCTTGGATTCAACACTCCTGAAGCTGAATTCACCGTCTTTCCACCTTATTTCAGTGACCAGTGCGTCCCCTGTCCAGTTGCTTGGTCTGGGGAGTTAGCGAGCATCCTTGAGACCTGACCTGTCCCCACCGTCACACCCGCTCAGCCCTGATTTGGGCTAATTTTTGCCTCCAAGAGCTCAGAATCCATCCGCTGCCTCTCTTCTCACCACACCTGATGGACACGGGCTGTAACCCCCTTTTAGTTGTCCTGACCTGGTCTCTGACCTGGTCTCTCCCTTCCTACTTACCTCCAATCTGCTTTGCATTCTGCAGCTGTACTGATCATTATAAAATGAAATCTAATTGACTGTATTAGCCAGCATCCGTTGGAGGAAATGTAAACATCTAAGCTAAAAAAAAAAAAAAAAAAAAACAGAAAACAAAACCTACAAAACCCCCGTAATACAGAGATTAAGAGCTTTTAAGAATGTTGCAGACACTTGGGCCATTCCACCACAGCTGTGACCCAGATGTCGGAAAGCAGCTGCCCCCCGCCCCTGACAACCCGCAGGGACCAGAGTCAGGCCCCCTGAGCTGAGAGCTGCAGGAAGTGCCCGGCAGCTGGAGCCTGGGGTCTGGTCTCTGCAAGAGCTGACCTCCGCAGCCCCACACGCATGTGTCCCCGAACCCCTGGCTAACAGGTTAGACAAGGAAACGTGACTTCTTGGTTCTGACCTCAGAGGAGAACATGGAGGGAAGAGGAAGAGGATGGTGACCGCCACAGACATGACCCAGAGCAAGCTATTTGCTGCTCAGAATAACTCCCCACCTCCTAGCAAAGACCAGGGGATATTCTGGTGACCCCGACCAGAGCGCTTGCTTGGACGGCCCCGGTGACCTGGCTTACCTGTGCCCCAACCCCGCTCACACATGCCTGTGCTTCTCTCTGGGTCCCCGTCCGAGGAACCTTCTTCCGCTGGGGCTGCTTCCAGAGCGGAGCTCTGAGGACCCGGTTCCCGAGGGTGCCGGACCTGGTGTCCCCCGCGAGGTCAGAATGTGTCCCTCCCCTGGAACAGCCCACTGCTGTCACTCTGCTGTTGCTCCGTTGCAAAGTCGTGTTCGACTCTTGGTGACCCCATGGACTGCAGACCCCAGGCTGCCCTGTCCTTCAGCCTCTCCCGGGGTTTGCTCAAACTCCAGTGCACGGAGTCAGTGATGCCATCTAACCATCTCTTCCTCTGTCCTGCCTTTCTCCTTTTGCCTTCAATCTTCCCCAGCATCAGGGTCTTTCCCAGTACGTTTTCACTTTACATTGTACTTGGTGATTTCGCATCTTCCTCGGGAGGACGTCGTGTGACCGGGAGTAAGAGTCGGCCTTTGTCGGGGGCAGGTGGCTGCTGGACGGACAGAGGGCGAGTTTGGAGAAGCAGCTGGGCCGACCCTGGAGCCTCACAGGCTCGGTGCTGTGACACGTGGACGGAATGATGAGAACCGTGGGCGTCCTGATGAGAACAGGAGGAGATAACTTTAGTGAGAAAAATAATTCCACCCGCATCAAAGAGGGTAAATAAAATAGGGCACTGCCAGAGGCTGGGCCATCAAGTAACATCTTTTTTTTTTGACAACCCCGAGGAGAGTTCTGAACTTAAACTAAGACAGTGACAGGGAAGCGGGGGAGAAGGTGGGGCAGTTTGGAAAGAATCTGGGGAAATAAAATAGGACTTAGTGCGTGTGAAAGTGAGGGAGGGTGAGAAGTGAGCTGATGCTCAGTGCTTCTCTTTGACTAATACCTGACGACGCAGGTGAGTGACAGCTGGAACACAGAAAGCAGGCAAGTTGGAGAGAAATGTATGCTTGGCGTGAGAACTCCTGGGTGGATCTTTGGAAAGTAATTTTGCTCTGATTGCCTCTGCACTGACCCGGCCACCAACAGGAGCTCTTATTTATTGGGCCCTCGGGGGCCGCCATTCCTCAGCTTGTTCAGTTGGTGTCAGTGTTGACATTGCTTCTAGAAACTCTTAGCAAAATATTTCTAAAACCCACTATACTTAAACCTTACTTCCAACAATTACAATAATATCTAATTTTCCCTGTGTTTCAGATGGCAGAGGATGGAGGAGGGAGGAGAGGAGATGTTTTCAGTAGTGAATTTCTGAGAAACTTCAGCAGGACTGCAAATTAACATAGAATGAGAAGTGGGTGGAGGCTTAGATGTAGCAGTTAGCCTGTGAGCTGTTAACTGTTGAAGCTAGGGAACGGATCCAAAGAATTTGGGTGTACATTGGAAATTTTCCATGATAATGGGTCAAAAATAAATACATGAAAAAAAAAAATAGGGCAAAGCTTTAAGCAGGAAATTCAAATATTTGTTAAATAATTTTTAAAGGGTTAGAATGCATATGAGCTGAAGCTGAAGCTCCAATATTTTGGCTTCCTGATGCGAAGACCTTGATGCTGGGAAAGGCTGAAGGCAAAGGGAGAAGGGGGTGACAGGATGAGATGGTTGGATGGCATCACTGACTCAGTGGACGTGAACTCTGGTGAACTCTCGAGA
Source organism: Odocoileus virginianus (assembly GCF_023699985.2). Lineage (NCBI taxonomy): Eukaryota > Metazoa > Chordata > Mammalia > Artiodactyla > Cervidae > Odocoileus > Odocoileus virginianus. The sequence continues at coordinate 54,220,071 of NC_069695.1, forward strand.
CAGCCAAGGGCAGGGGGGCTTGGAGTGCTGCAGTCCGTGAAGTTGTCAAGAGTCGGACACTTATAACAACAAATGAGTATCAGCCAGTAACACAGGAGACGTGCCTTATGTGCTCCCAGTGTCATTCACATCTTTACCCTAAGATAGAAAGCACCATCAACAGGCAACTTAACAGCTTAAAAACATATAAGAAAACTGAAGATGTAAACTTAATAGTTTTTAAAAGACCTTTGTCATTTATATCCATGTGCTACATCCACAGTATCTCATTCAAAATTAAACCCATTTCTATGTCATTTACCCAGACTGGCATCAAATTCTTTGCTGAGCAAATATATTTTTGGTAAGGAAGACCCTGGGGAGGTCTCCCAAGCCCAGATTTTATGTTCAGAAGAAGTAAAATGGAGATTTCTAAAGTCTGGTAATTTTTTTCCTGCAGATTCAGTTTTGATATCTTTGTTTCCACTAGAGGGCTCTGTGGATAAGAGAAAAACATTTAAATCATAGCTTTTGAAGCCGTTTAAAATGTATGTCATTTTATCAGTCATGATCTCTTGGTAATTTTGGCCTATTATGCAGAGATAACTTATTTGAATAGAACTATGAGGTAGTATAAAATGAATACCTTCAGACATTATTTTTCTTTGATTATTTGCCTGTGTCTATAGTTGCTCTGAGAAATATTCATACTACATAAATCCTTCTTGATTTCTATTTTATTAGGAGTTATAGTTGGCACCAGGGCTTCCCTGGTGGCTCACATGGTAAGAATCCACTTACAATGTGGAAGACCTGAGTTTGATCCTGCGTTGGGAAGATCCCCTGGAGAAGGGCACCCCTTCCAGTATTCTTGCCTGGACAATCCCCACGGACAGAGGAACCTGGCAGGCTATAGTCCATGGGGTTGTAAACAGTTGGACACGACTGAGTGACCAAGCATAGCACAGAGTTGGCACTAATCATTTCTGGATGTGAAGTTCTCTGATTAGCCCAGTGGTCTAGTTTGTAATTCAGAAGTCTGCCATCTCATAATTTAATTCTCCAAGGTTATTTTGAAAAAGTAAAAATCATTTCTAACAGTATCATAACACAAAAGGGTATAAGTTTTAGATGGGATCTCAATTAGACAAATTTCAACAGTTGTAATGTTTACTTTTCATCTAATTTTAAAAGGCAATTTTGAGGTTAATAGATACTCAGTTCAGTTCAGTTCAGTCCCTCAGTCTTGTCCGACTCTGCGACCCCATGAATTGCAGCACACCAGGCTTCCCTGTCCATCACAAACTCCCGGAGTTTACTCAAACTCATGCCCATCAAGTCGGTGATGCCATCCAGCCATCTCATCCTCTGTCGTCCCCTTCTCCTCCTGCCCTCAATCCCTCCCAGCATCAGAGTCTTTTCCAATGAGTCAACTCTTTGCATGAGGTGGCCAAAGTATTGGAGTTTCAGCTTCAGCATCCGTCCTTCCAATGAACACCCAGGACTGATCTTTAGGATGGACTGGCTGGATCTCCTTGCAGTCCGAGGGACTCTCAAGAGTCTTCTCCAACACCACAGTTCAAAAGCATCAATTTTTCAGTGCTCAGCTTTCTTCCAGTCCAACTCTCACATCTATACATGACCACTGGAAAAACCATAACCTTGACCAGACAGACCTTTGTTGGCAAAGTAATGTCTCTGCTTTTTAAAATGCTATCTAGGTTGGTCATAACTTTCCTTCCAAGTAGTAAGTGTCTTTTAATTTCATGGCTGCAGTCACCATCTGCAGTGATTTTGGAGCCCCCAAAAATAAAGTCTGACACTGTTTCCACTGTCTCCGCATCTATTTCCCATGAGGCGATGGGACCAGATGCCATGATCTTAGTTTTCTGAGTGTTGAGCTTTCAGCCAACTTTTTCACTCTCCTCTTTCACTTTCATCAAGAGGCTTTTCAGTTCCTCTTTACTTTCTGCCATAAGGGTGGTGTCATCTGCATATTTGAGGTTATTGATATTTCTCCCGGCAATCTTAATTCCAGCTTGTGCTTTTTCTAGCCCAGCATTTCTCATGATGTACACTGCATATAAGTTAAATAAGCAGGGTGACAATATACAGCCTTGACATATTCCTTTTCCTATTTGGAACCAGTCTGTTGTTCCATATCCAGTTCTAACTGTTGCTTCCTGACCTGCATACAGGTTTCTCAAGAGGCAGGTCAGGTGGTCTGGTTCATCTCCTTCAGAATTTTCCACAGTTTATTGTGATCCACACAGTCGAAGGCTTTGGCATAGTCAATAGAGCAGAAATAGATGTTTTTCTGGAACTCTCTTGCTTTTTTGATGATCCAGTGGATATTGGCAATTTGATCTCTGGTTCCTCTGCCTTTTCTAAAACCAGCTTGAATATCTGGAAGTTCATGGTTCACGTATTGATGAAGCCTGGCTTGGAGAATTTTGAGCATTACTTTACTAGCGTGTGAGATGAGTGCAATTGTGCGGTAGTTTGAACATTCCTTGGGATTGCCTTTCTTAGGGATTGAAATGAAAACAGATCTTTTCCAGTCCTGTGGCCACTGCTGAGTTTTCCAAATTTGCTGGCATATTGAGTACAGCACTTTCACAGCATCATCTTTCGGATTTGAAATAGTTCAACTGGAATTCCATCGCCTCCACTAGCTTTGTTCGTAGTGATGCTTCTTAAGGCCCGCTTGACTTCACATTCCAGGATGTCTGGCTCTAGATGAGTGATCACACCACTGTGATTATCTGGGTTGTGAAGATCTTTTTTGTACAGTTCTGTGTATTCTTGCTACCTCTTCTTAATATCTTCTGCTTCTGTTAGGTCCAAACCATTTCTGTCCTTTATCGAGCCCATCTTTGCATGAAATGTTCCCTTGGTATCTCTAATTTTCTTGAAGAGATCTCTAGTCTTTCCCATTCTGTTGTTTTCCTCTATTTGTTTGCATTGATCACTGAGGTAGGCTTTCTTATCTCTCCTGGCTATTCTTTGGAACACTGCATTCAAATGGGAATATCTTTCCTTTTCTCCTTTGCTTTTCACTTGTCTTCTTTTTACAGCTATTTTTAAGGCCTCCTCAGACAATCATTTTGCCTTTTTGCATTTCTTTTCCATGGGGATGGTCTTGATCCCTGTCTCCTATACAATGTCATGAACCTCCGTCCATAGTTCATCAGGCTCTCTGGCTATCAGATCTAGTCCCTTAAATCTATTTCTCACTTCCACTGTATATTCGTAAGGGATTTGATTTAGGTCATACCTGAATGCTCTAGTGGTTATCCTTACTCTCTTCAGTTTAAGTCTGAATTTGGCAATAAGCAGTTCATGATCTGAGCCACAATCAGCTCCAGGTCTTGATTTTGCTGACTGTATAGAGCTTCTCCATCTTTGGCTGCAAAGAATATAATCAATCTGATTTCAGTGTTGACCATCTGGTGATGTCCATGTGTAGAGTGTTCTACTGTGTTGTTGGAAGAGGGTGTTTGCTATGACCAGTGCATTCTCTTGGCAAAACTCTATTAGCCTTTGCCCTGCTTCATTCCGTACTCCAAGGCCAAATTGGCCTGTTACCTCAGGTGTTTCTTGACTTCCTACTTTTGCCTTCCAGTCCCATATAATGAAAAGGACATCTCTTTTGGGTGTTAGTTCTAAAAGGTCTTGTAGGTATTCACAGAACCGTTCAACTTCAGCTTCTTCAGTGTTACTGGTTGGGGCATAGGCTTGGAGTACCATGATACTGAATGGTTTGCCTTGGAAACGAACAGAGATCATTCTGTTATTTTTGAGATTGCATCCAAGTACTGCATTTCGGACTCTTTTGTTGACTATGATGGCTACTCCATTTCTTCTAAGGGATTCCTGCCCACAGTAGTAGCTATAATGGTCATCTGAGTTAAATTCACCCATTCCAGTCCATTTTAGTTCGCTGATTCCTAGAATGTCGACATTCACTCTTGCCATCTCCTGTTTGACCACTTCCTTTACATAAACGTCAGCATGTCTTTATAAACATCCATGCATCTGAAACAATCAGGATTTACAGTTTTTACTTGTGGACTTACAGTTCCATAGAGAGAGGAAGGACAGTCAGTATCCAGTGTGACCACATACATTATCTAAAACATCAAGTTTCAGTTAAAAAAGTATGAGATGTGCAAAGAAACAGCGGGGTGTAACCTAGACGTAGCAAATATACAAGTAATAGACACTGAGAGCAACCTGATTTCAGATTTGAGAACAAAGACTTCACAGCAGGACTTGTAAATGTACTCAGAGTTAAAGGAATCCATGGTGAAAGAAGTAAACACAGAAGGTGTGATCTCAAGCTGACAATCAAGTGGAGAATATCAGCATATAGAGAGAGAAATGATATAAAATACAAACAGATGAAAATACTGGATTTCAAAAGCACTGTAGCTAAAATTAAAATTTCACTAAAGGATTTAATGATTTAATTTGACTTAGAAAAAGAATCAGCAAACTTGAAGAGAGGTCAATCCAGAGAACAGAGAGGAAACATGAGCAGCGCCCCAGAGAATGTGGGCCCATTACACACCCCATCATGTGTGACAGGGGCTGGAGGAGAGGAGCGGGAGTAGGAAAAAGTTCAAAAGTGTGGCTGAAAGCTTCTTGATTTGATGAAAAACATTAACCCATGCATTAAGGAAGGTGAATGAGCTTTACATAGACATATCTGTGTAAAACACTGAAAGTCAAACACAAAGACAAAATCTTGAAAGAAGCAAAAGAAAAATGATTTGTCATACAAAGGAACCTGGAGACGATTAAGAAACGTTAGAGGTCAGGAAGCAGTAAGCTGGGAAGATGGTAGAATAGGAAGTTCCTAACTTTGGTCCCCACTCCCTTACCCTCAGTCCTAAAGGAAATCAAGCCTGAATATTCATTGGAAGGACTAATGCTGAAGCTGAAGCTCCAATAATTTGGCCACCTGATGTGAAGAGCTGACTCACTGGAAAAGACCCTGATGCTGGGAAAGTTTGGGGCAGGCGGAGAAGCGGGTGATAGAAGATAAACTGGCTGGATGGCATCATTGACTCAATGGACATGAGTTTGAGCAAGCTCTGGGAGATAGTGAAGGACAGGGAAGCCTGGTGTGCTGCAGTCCATGGGGTCGCAAAGACGGACACAATTGAGTGACTGAACAACAACAACAGCTCCCCCACCCGAGACAGAGCAACTAGTCCTTCTCGGTAGACAAGAAGCCTTTGCAAAGATCCCAGAATGGAGTGGGGAGGAGGAGGTTCCCCTGGAACAGAAACGGAGAAAGCCAGGTGAAGAGGGTAAGGGGAGCAGATCTGCTTTGAGCGCATCACCCCTCCCACAGGACATGCACGGCCATCCGGGGGAGCATCCCGGCCTGCAATTCTCCACTGGGAAAGAAGGTCTAACTTGGACTTCCAGAGTCCCCAGTGGTGCAGGACACTTGCCAGGAAGCCCTCTTCCATTGCGCCTCACTGAGTCCCTGGGGAATCGGTTAGAACTGGCGGAAGGGTGCGGTCATGGTGGTGAGGGCTCAGATCCTTGCAGACCATGTTCCCGGGGGCAAATGTGCCCGCGGGGAGGACTCTCAGTCAGGGGCTGGGCTCCCCGGTGCCTGTCTCGCCGGAGATCTGGGCAGGCGGTCCTGCTCCCACCTGACTGCTGAGCCCGTCTTCCAGCGCTGCCCCTCCAGAGAGCCTGGCCAGACGCGCCGGGCGGCCACGGAGCACACCCCACGGCCACCAGGACAAGTAAGCAGGCTGCAGGCCCGCCCAGCTTTTGAGAAATCCTGGAAAGGAGTCCAGCAGAATCCTAGGGCTGAGACCCACCATGACTGAGCCAAGAAACAGCAGAAAACCGAACGGCAGACTGGACTGCACAGAGAGAATCCGGGAAGCCAAAGGCAGCTCATTTCAAGTTGTTGGAGAAGCAAAAAGAATGAAAAAGAATGAAGACAGCCTAAGTGAATTACAGGACACGAATGAAAGAACCTGGGGTCCCAGAAGGAGAAGAGGAGAGACAAGGGCAGAAAGCTTATTTAAAGAAATAATTGTCCAGAAATAATCATGGTGAGATTTAGATATCCAAGCTTATGAAGTTTCTAGGACCTCAAAAAGTTCCAATCCCAAAAGATGTACTTCTCTAAGACACATTGTAGTGAAACTGTCTAAAATTAAAAAGAAAAAGTCACTTAAAAATCAACAAGAGAAAAATAAATTTCTCACCCCCAAGGGAACCACCGTAACAATATTGATGGATTTCTTGACAGAAATCATGCAGGCTATGTTCAAAGTGCTGAAAGAAAAAAAAATAATAGCCCTCAGTCAAGAACATTTTCCCTTGGAGACTTATCCTGAGGGAGTTCCTCATTGCTGGACCTGCCTTACAAGAAATTCTGAGTGGTTCTTTGCGCTGAAATGAAAAGATGCTTAACAGTAACATGGAAGCACATTAAATATAAAATGCAGTGATGAAAATAGTACATGGTCAAATTTAGAATATTTGAAAACTGTAATATGGTGGCATGTTAATCATTTATCTCTACTATAAAGGTTAAACAGTGAACGTACGAAAAGTAACTATGTTCATTGTTGTTCAGTTGGTAAGCCGTGTCCCACATTTTGCACCCCCATGGACTGCAGCATGCCAGGCCTCCCTGTCCATCACCAACTCCTGGAACTTGCTCAAACTTATGTCCATAGAGCTGGTGATGCCATCCAACAATCTCATCCTCTGTCATCCCCTTCTCCTCCCATCTTCAATCTTTCCCAGCATCAGGGTCTTTTCCAGTGAGTTAGTTCTTCACATCAGGTAGCCAAAGTGTTGGAGTTTCAGTTTTAGCATCAGTCCTAATGAATATTCAAGACTGGTTTCCTTTAGGATTGACTGCAGTCCAAGAAACTCTCAAGAGTCTTCTCCAGCACAAATACCATTCAAAAGCATCAATTCTTTGGCACTCAGCCTTCATTATGGTCCCCTTCATGGATCACAGCCTTGTCATGGTGAAGGGGATGGCATAACTCAATGAAGCTATGAGTCATACCATGCAGGGCCATCTAAGATAAACACGTCATTGTGAAGAGTTCTGACAAAATGTGGTCTATTGGAGGTGGGAATGGCAAACCACTCCAGTATTCCTGCCATGAAAACCCCATGATCAGTGTGAGCAGGCAAAAGTAACTATAGCTGCAATGATTTTGTTCATGAATGCACAATGTAAAAGTATGTAAATTGGGTCTGGTGTCAGATGAATGTATTATAGTCTGTTCTAACTATGACTCATCTGTGCAAATGACTTCAGTTTCTCTGAATTCCTGTGATCTTGTTTGTAAGACACTGAAAATATTTATGATGTCTCTTTGCTCACTGGATGAAATGATGCTTGTGAAATAGGCTGTCCGCATATAAAGCAAATAGAAATGTCCTTCTATTGCCACGTTAATTTCTTCAAACTTCTCCTACTTTTCATCATTTCGGTTTGCATGTTGACATTTAATTTTTATAATTCTCTCCCTGTCTCTTTCTCATTCTCTATCTCCTTCATAGTCTTTCCTTCTCTTTCTCTTATAGGTTGTCTTCTCTTTCAGTCTTTGGACTGAGTGCCAACTAGTTATTTTCTCCAAAAAGCATCATCCTCTTACCATCCGTCTTTAGAAAATTCTAATGTCCACACACTCATGTTACATCCATTGCATAAGCAATGACTGGGAGACAGAGTCAATTTCTTTCAAACCTCTAGGGACTATCATATAACCAAACACCGCCTAGTTATTTTTTGTTCGATAGCAACAATTATCTTCTGTGTTACTGTTTTTTGAAAATCACCGATTATCTTCTCTGCACCATTACATCTACTTTTCAGTACTGTTTGAAAATTATTCTTCCATTCCTTCTGATTTCAATTAAAATGTTTATCTAGCAAACACTTGAACATTTCTTATGTGATGGGGACTCTATTGAAAGACTATGCCTAATATTTCATTTTTCCTTCAAAAGAGAAAAAGTTACAGTCATTCCCATATGATTCTGAGGATGACGCTGGGGCTCTGAGTATCTTGGCAACTTTCATGGGTGTGGTCATGGACCAAGACAGGAGTCTGGTCATCTGATTACAGGAAGGCTCTTTCCCTCTTAGGAGGTGTTCACACAAGAGATGGAAAGTTGGCAGGAAAATGTAATATTTCTGACAGTAAAAAGTGACCACAGGTAAATATAGACACTTATCTTCAGTAAGGTCATATGCAATCCTTTAGAGTATATGGAACACAAAGATGATATAAATATTTTAATGTACTGGACATTACTGACCTCTAAGTAAGGTGGCACATATCATCTGGTGACCAGGTACTTAGCATTGTCATTTCTTCCCTCCTTGTGGTGGGTATTATAGATCATCAGATCTCAAGTAATTACCCATGAAATTGCTGTGTTCTCTCATGACAGGTACTCAATAAAAGCACTTTGGTTTCCTAAAAGATGATTAACTTCTTCATGGAACCACCTGAATGTGGTATTTAATATATACATAATATATACATGTATAACTTTAATTCATGTCTAAAAGTATTTTATTTGTAGGTCAGAGTTTGTCCAATTGGCTCTCATGGGCCAACTGCGTTACTTGAAATTTAAGCCCAAATTAAAAAATTAAATAAATAAGTAAAATCGTTATCTAAGATCATGTAGCTTTTACCCAGTGTACGGCACGGATATTCATACCACCCTCTAAGAATGTTTGGTCCCGATCTTTTTCTGTTTAATGAAGTTTGACAATTTGTGACAGGATAGAAGGGAAATTCATTATATTTAGTAATAGAAAACCTATTTCTCATTTTTCACGAACCAAGCAGCTCCGATGAAATTGCCTAAACCACTACATCACAATTCTCCACCTTTGTGGTTCTTAAGGTCACCCTCAAAGGTCTTCAATTTCCTTATGTTCACAGCTTGGCATCTGGTAATTTTCAGTATCAGAAAATATAAGGAGGCTATATGTTTTTTTCTGAGGAGAAATATTTCTGATTTGAGAAGAAATAAATCTGTCAAGAGGAAAATATTAAAAATAAAAAGCACGACTGTAATAATCACATTGGTGTCACAGGCAATTTCTCTTCTCCAGCTCGGTGAAGGAGACTCCCTGCCCCCTGAAAGAACTGTCGGCATAAGAGAGATGGATTCTTTATTTCAATAACCACTGCAGTTTAAGGGTAATTTATGTATAAGGAAGCACAACAGCTTCAAGAATCAAATTTCCTTAAAATATTATTTTGCATTCTCTCTGCTACAAAGCTTAGTGAAATTGATAGATCAGAGGGAAGAATAACTAAATTTGTTTCTCCAAGTTATAATTTAACACACACTGTGCATGACTCAAATCGCCAGCCAAAGGATAGTGTTTCACATTTTGTATGGGAATTACACTTTTAAAGTGATATTTCCTCAAATAATTCTTACAATTTTAATATTAAACATAGAAGAAATACTAATAGTATTAAAAATAGAAGAACAAATATTTGTTTGATCTCACTTAGAAGGGGCAGCAAACCGTCCACTACCTATCCCCCTGATATACATCAGATCTTACTTCAATCTCTCTTACTTTCGTCAATAATCAATAAACCACTACACATCATTTAAGTTCTTTTTAAGTGAACATCTTCCCAGAGAGGGTAGAAAAAAATGCTCAAACATTTAAATAAGCAACTTAAATCCTTATTTCTTTCTAAAATGATCTGTGGCCACAGCCACCACCATCTGTATTTAGGATTTTAAAAAGTAAAGAAAAAAGAATATATGAAACAACTAAACCAAAGTCTTCCTACTTATTCAGCTTCATACAGCAGATATTTATGATTCTCTGAAGAGTTCTTCCCCGCACGTCCGCTCACTCAGGACGCGTTCGCTGCATTTGTGGCTGTGAGCGGGTGATGGATCTGCACGTGTGCAAGCCGCTCGGCGCCGCTCGGCGCTGCTCGGCGCTGCTCTGTCCTCCTCGGCCGATGAGCGCCGTGTTTTCAAGGTGCTCATCCGGCCTTCTTGCTGTTGGATCACAGGGCTCTCTCTCTCTCTGCACATGGAATACTTTTCCATGACAAATACCATTATTCAAAGTTATTGAAGACTGGTAACCATCTCAACATAACACATTCCCCAGAAAGTATCCATACTTATACAAAGTTGATTATAGTTATAAGTATACTTATAATCATACGAAATCAACTTATACAAAGGAAAAGAATAGGCATTTGTCAATTTCCAGACTCTTGATCCCACTTAGAGGATATGCAATTTTAATTCTAGAGCAGACACTATGTAAAAAACAACTTGCTAAACAAAAGAAAGTAACAGCTTTAAAAAGAAAAAAAAAAGACTTCAAACTTCAATTATGACCACTTTAGTTACTATTGAAAATAAATATTTGATTATATTTTGGGTTTGGGAGGATACATGGGATATGAAAGTAAAGTTGCATCCAAATCTTTGCAACCCCATGGACTGTACAAGGAATGGAATTCTCCAGGTAGCCTTTCCCTTCTCCAGGGGATCTTTGAAACCCAGGGATTGAACCCAGGTCTCCCACATTGCAGGCAGATTCTTTACCAGTTGAGCCACAAGGGAAGCCCAAGAATACTGGAGTGGGTAGCCTATCTCTTCTTCAGCGGATCTTTCCCACCCAGGAATCAAACTCGGGTCTCCTGCATTGCAGGTGGATTCTTTACCAACTGAGTTATCAGAGAAGTCACACGGGATATGGACACATGGTAAATATCAGTCATCATAAACGTTTATTTAAAATAGCCTCATCTCCATGCATAATTTGGAGAAGCGAATTTAGTCATTCTTCCCTTTGAATCTATCCATTTCACTAAGCTTTGTAGGAGAAAGAACACAACATAATATTTTAAAGAAAATTGAAAATGCTTGAGATTTCCAGCCGGGTAGACAGATCTCGTCTTGAGCTGCTTTCTACTCTCCTAGAAACGCTTTCACCTTGTGTGATGCTCTGAGTCAATATTCATCACTGTATGAAGCTTCATCAAAATATTAACTTGCATCATTCCTACTGAAAGAAATACACTTATGTAAAATTATATTCTAGAATAATCCATTGCTGCAGAAGCCCATAATCATTTTAAAGGTAGAAAGGTATAATTAGCACACCAAGATAATCTTTTGGGAAAACGACAGCATGTAATTTGAAATTGTTTTACTAACATGATGGGTTAGTAACCTATCAAACACAATGACTTTTAATTATGGATCAGGTGTTCTGAAACTATAACCAAAACTCTAGAGAAAAGCACTATAGCTTGTTCACTTTAAAAATAACACTAATTTTCATTGCATGGTAACCATAACAACCTTTCTTTCTTATCGAAATAATAAAGTAAATGATTTCCTAAGTGTGGAGAGAAAAAGGCATTGCACTTAGGAAACAAACGTTGATTGATATTTTCATAAGTTGATGTTTAAACATTGTCAGTAGGAATAATTTTATGGCAGTAGTATATTTTCTCTTCAGCTTTTATATTGGTATCAAGATTTAAATATTTTCTTTAGATTGAATAGTCCAAATATTTGTAATCAAAATGTATTCCTTAAAACTAGGTATTATTTTTAGATACAAAAACAAGCTTCAGTTGGGCAACTTAGAAGCAAATAACTCAGAATTATATCTGATACCTTTGATAATAAAGTTTCAAATGTTAACTCTTCTTTCACACAATTAAAGTACTGTCCATTTATAACATTAGAAATTAGATTTCCATCTAAATGATACTGTCTGCCTTTCTTACTATAAATTTAAGTAAACAGTAGTTCCAACTGGATAAAAGGTTAAAAAAGTCAAATTCTCTACATAATAAAAACAAACCAAAAAATCCTTCAGTACAGTTTTAGAATACTTTGTAGAATAGTGCACAGGCTTCCCAAGTGGTACAGAACCCTCCTGGGTCAGGAAAATCCCCTGGAGGAGGAAATGGCACCCCACTCCAGTATTCTTGCCTGGAGAATTCCATGGACAGAGGAGTTTGACGTGCTACAATCCTTGGGGTCACAAAGAGTCAGACATGACTGAGTGACTAACAGCTGCAGCAACAAGAATAGAGCACAACAGTTCTGGTGACCACATCATTTTTTGGAGGAGGAGGAGGGTTTTAGATAATCTGATATTGAGAATGCTGGAAAACTGCTGTGTACTGGTAGGTCCTAGCAGGTCCTAAATTCTACCACTAGTGCCACCTGGGAATCCCACTTTAGAATATACTAAGTTCTTTTTTGTGTGTTCATTTACCCTTCTTGTAATTTCCTTACCCCCCTCACCTAGATTCCTTGCAGTTTCCATGTTCTGTTCTATTTTCATTCTGAAAATGTCTGATAGACTCAATGTGTGATTTTTTACAATAGCGTGCCAATTTCAGCAGAATGCATGTCCTATTAAAGCCTCTTTTTATAGAATTTCAATCTTCAATAGGATACAGTAGGAGGGGATTTTGAGACAATGTCATCTTCAAGGATGACACTTGGGAGACAGCCTGCTTCCTACTCCATCAAACTCACTTTCATCATGTAGCATCCATACACATCTGGTGAATGTCTGATTTGTCAATAATTACAGATAGCAGAGGTTTACAAATACACAAACTGTGTTTTAGTTAATTATTTTGTACTTGGAAGATGTTTCCATCAGTCTGAGAAGTCACTGACTCACTGAGTCTCCAAAGTTAGGAAGTTAAGATGTAGTGGGGGATGAGAATGAATGGGACCCACTGGCCTGTCTTGGATGCCCTGATCCACAGTTGTCATGGAGACCTGTGAGGCACAGATGCTAGAGCTACACTTGGGGATCTTCTCTGAGGTACAGTCAGGGCCTGGAGCCCAAAGGCATCAGCCAGCAGAGTGTCAGGTGTCCCGGGCTAGAGGGGTGCCCTGGCCGGTAGAGGGTAGCTTGCAGTGTCGCCCCTTCCCTCACAGGCCATTTGGTATGGAGAGAGGAACAACACTAGAAATAGAGATACTGACAGCCCGCATTCATCATTTCAATTGTTTATTAATTTCATTCATCAATGTTCTCATTAACGAGCATGGTAAAGGTAATCGACGTACGAGTGTTGATCTAGTTATTATTCACTCAAATTGTGTGAATGATATTAAAAGCTCTATTAATTGACCCAGGAAACTCAAATTTCAAAGAACAAGTGATGCCCCCGGTCCTCGACACAGGAAAGCCACCTGCTGTTCTGGACGCACTGAGTTCCTTAGCCTTTAGACAACCTCTGTGAGACCTACGTACTTTAGAGCTGTCTAATGCATTCAATTTGTATATGAGAAAATAATTCATACACAGGAAGGCTTAGGTTTGAAAATCAGTTGAATAATTTTCAAAATGTAAAACCACTGGGGTATCATGACTCTTAGCATTTTATCTTTCTCTTTACATATTTCTTTTCTAAATTTAATTTTTATTTTATGTTGAGGTATAGTTGGTTTACAATGTTGCCTTCGTTTCAGGTGTGGAGCGAAGTAATTCAGTTATGTATACATACATAACACCTGTTCTTTTTCAGATTCTTTTCTCATATAGTTATTACAGAGTATTGGGTAGAGTTCCCTGTGCTATACAGTAGGTCTTGTTTTTTATCTGTCTTATATATAGGAGTGTGTGTATGTTAATCCCAAACTCCTAGAATGTTTTCATCTTTGTTCTATTTTATGGCAGCTGATTTATGACCCGGTACGGTCCTGACCACACCGTGGGCTGTCAAGTTAGGAGACAGAGGTCTTGAAGGCCTAGAATGAGCTTAGTCGCTCAGTTTTGTCTGACTCTTTGTGACTCCATGGACTGTAGCCCACCAGGTTCCTCTGTCCATGGGGGTTTTTCCAGGCAGGAATACGGGAGTGGATTGCCATGCCGTCCTCCAAGGGATTTTCCCAACCCAGGCCTAGAATACATGTGTTTTTTTTTGCAACTTTGAAAATCTGGATTGTCATGTGTGTATGATACTTGTCGATTCAGTGGAAAAATATTTTTCAATAGGTCTTTTAAAAACCCGTTTATAATTGGACTTGTGGACTTGTTCATTTATCATTTTCACAAGCAAAAGCACAATATAAATAGGATATATTAAAATATACTACCAATAGTGTATATTAAAATATAGTTGCTTTTCCTACTCTTTCACAGAACATCATCCATTTTTGCTAAAAACACAAATAAAACTAATCTCCATCCCAAACGCTGTGAAATTGTTCAGGGTGCGAGAAGTGTGGGAAGTAACTTTTTCCAGTCTTCTCACCCGACCTTATCATGAGCCCAGCAGCATGGGACAGCGGTCGTCAACACAATCCCAGTTCCTGTGGCAGATAATCGTATTTTTCTATGACATCTGCTACCTTCTGCACCCTTTGCCAAGTCTCCTGGGGTCGCAGGGGAGCAGCCCTGTGTGGGCTGGAGTCAGGGCCCCAGGGACGCCTGGCTCCCCGGGACGTGGTGCTTCCAGTCCCCTCTTCCTGCTCCAGGAGCCGCTCCGTCACAGCTGAGCCCGGTTCCACTCACTTGACAGCCCAAACTTTAAAAATAAAATTTTTAAAAAATGAGCTGCTCTAAAAAATAAAGCCCATTAATGATAAAGCAAAATGACTCTTATCTCTGGGGCTTCCTAAACTGGTGACTTGACACTTCAGGTAAGTTGAGTGTCCCTCATTTAAGCAAGAGTCTGCATATCTCAACTTCACTGCATCCAATAGATAGGAGAACAATCTCCTATATTTTTAAAATAAAAGTAGAAAAGAATGCCTGTTTAAGAAAGAAAAAAACAAGTCTGTATAAATCTTAAAATTGCTGTCAGTTGATTTACGAACAGTGTTAAATTAGAAATTGCTAGAGATCACACTTTCAAAGCTACCTTATATTTTGAAGATGTTTTATTATCAAATATAAGCATCATATTTTACAGGTAAACTTGTATTTGCCTGCAAGCGTCCTTTAATATGGGCTTCCCTGGTGACTCAGTGGTAAAGAATTCTCCTGCCAAAGCAGGAGATGCCAGTTCCATCTCTGGATCAGGAAGTTCCCCTGGAGAAGGAAAAGGCAACCCACTTCAGTGTTCTTGTCTGGAGAATCGCATGGACAGAGGAACCTGGCAGGCTACAGTCCATGGGGTTGCAAAGAGTCAGTCACACCTTAGCTACTAAACCACCACCACATTCTCTAATATACCGTATTAGAACATTCTTTGAAAAGACCCTCTGGTAGGAAAGTTACCCAAACAAAAAACAAACAGCAAAAACCAGGTTATCTTTGAAAAGGGTCTTTTCTTTTCCTTTCTTTCTTCCTCCCCCTTTCTTTCTTTTATTGAACATAATTACAGACAATTACGAGCTTCTCTGGTGGCTCAATGGTCAAGAATCTGCTTGCAAAGCAGGAGACCCAGGTTCGATCCCTGGGTCAGGAAGAGCCCCTGGAGAAGAAAATGACACCCTACTCTGGTGTTCTTGCCTGGAGAATCCCGTGGACAGAGGAGGCTGGCGGGTTACTCTCCAAGCGGTCGCAAAGAGTTGGACATGACTGAGCGACTAACACACAGACAGACAATTATATCAACTTGTGCATTTAACTTGTACAGTGTGCAGATTCGATGCTTTAATATGTAACAATATGATCACCACTTTAGCGTTAGCTGATATGTCTACCACATCACTTAATTACCATTTCTTTTTTGTAATAGCAACAAGATCTAATCTCTTAGCAAGTTTGAAGTTTATAACACAGTATGAATAATGGGTTTTTCTTTCAATATCCCTTTCACAGATTTTGAAGAATATGGAAATTTATGACCAAAATATATAATGACAGTGAAGCAAGACTGTATCTTAAAATGTTGTCTAAGAACTTAAGCAGTTAAGTATCCCTTTAGTAAGTAAAAACATTCATGGTATTAGTGAAAAATCAGAAGTTTAAACTGTATTGTTGACATAGTCACTAACTTTCCACATGGAATTTCGCTGATTTAAACCAAAGCTGGTTGTCATGGTGATTTTTTGGCACTGGTTTACCTTGTCCACAGTCTTGATGGAAACAAAAGAAATGTTTCCTTTAAAACCAGAAAAGATCGTCATTGTGGCAGCCAGTTCTCCATTGGTCAATAAAAGTGTGTGTATAAGCTAAAGTTAAACCCAGAGGGCACCAGTTACAGATGCTTCACTGGGCACGTTGTACCAAACAGCCAAACATCTACACAGCCAAGGAACGGACGTATCAGAGCACACTCTCCATCTGTCCATTTAACTCTTAAAATTATTACATTTTATATTGAAATATAGTTGATTTACAAAATGTTGTGTTAGTCTTAAGTGTGTACCATGGTGGTTCAGTTATACCTCTACATATTTACAAAATGTTGTGTTAGTCTTAAGTGTGTACCATGGTGGTTCAGTTATACCTCTACATATATCTATTCTTTTTCAGATTCTTTTCCCATTTAGGTTATTATAGAATATTGAGGAGAATATTGAGAATATTGCACTATACAGTAGGTCCTTGTTGATTATCTGTTTTATATATAGTAGTGTGTATGTTTATTTTATATTAATCTCAAACTCCTAATCTATCCCCCTCCCTTTCCTCCTTTGAAAATTGTGAGTTTGTTTTCTATCTCTATGACTCTGCTTGTGTTTTGTGAATAAGTGCATTTCTATCATTTTTTGGATTCCACATATAGGTGATATCATATGATATTTATCTTTCTGACTTACTTAATATGATAATGTTTAGGTCCCTCCATTTTGCTGCAAATGGCATTATTTCATTCTTTTTATGGCTGAGTAATATTCTATTGTATATATATATATACATATATGTATATGTGTGTGTGTGTATATATGTATGTATGTATGTATGTATGTATGTATATCTACCATATCTTCTTTTGTGTGTGTGAGGGAATGTAAGCGTGTGTGTGCACATGTGAGAGTGCAAGAATGTGTGCACGTGTGCAAGTGGTGTAAGGGTGTGCATGAAAGTGTGAGGGTATAATGGTGTGCGTGTGTGTGTGTGTGAGGGAGTGTAAGAGTGTGTGTGTGAGTGCAAGTGTGTGTGTGTGTGAGAGGGAGTATAAGAGTGTGCGTGTGAGGGAGAGAAAGAGAACTATGTGGATCAACTCCTTCTATCAAACAGTAGCCGTGTGTAGGGTGAAGATGGAACCTTAGAGTTAGCTGATTTTTAAAGTCAGAGTAAGCAGAGATGTTTTAGGACCCAATCTCTCTGAACCTGGAAACAGGGAATGGAAGCTTCAGTAAATAGCTCATTACTGACTTTCATAACAGCCTCGTGACTCACGGCATCTCATCTACGTTGTGGATGGCACTACAGGAGGGTGGGTTTACTCCTTCTCAAAGTGAGATCTTGTTTGTAAACTTCTCAGTTTCTATAACAGACTTTTCAAAAAAAGTTTTCATGTATTTTCCCAGTGTCCTACCACATATTTTGAGAAAGCTTGGGGACACACGGCTACTGTTTGATAGAAGGAGTTGATCCACATAGTTCTCTTTCTCTCCCTCACACGCACACTCTTATACTCCCTCTCACACACACACACACCTGCACTCACACACACACTCTTACACTCCCTCACACACACACACGCACACCATTATACCCTCACACTTTCATGCACACCCTTACACCACTTGCACACGTGCACACATTCTTGCACTCTCACATGTGCACACACACGCTTACATTCCCTCACACAAAACTCTAGCACTCCCTCACACGCACGCAAACATTTTTATACTCTCTTGAAGTCTATTATACTCCCTCGCACACACACACACACTCTTACGCTCCCTCGCACACACGCACACTCTTACGCTCCCTCGCACACACACACACACACACTTACGCTCCCTCGCACACACGCACACACTCTTACGCTCCCTCGCACACACGCACACACTCTTACGCTCCCTCGCACACACACGCACACTCTCTTACGCTCCCTCGCACACACACACACTCTTACGCTCCCTCGCACACACACACACACACACACTCTTACGCTCCCTCGCACACACGCACACGCTCTTACGCTCCCTCGCACACACGCACACGCTCTTACGCTCCCTCGCACACACACGCACACTCTCTTACGCTCCCTCGCACACACACACACTCTTACGCTCCCTCGCACACACACACACACACACACTCTTACGCTCCCTCGCACGCACACACATGCTCTTACGCTCCCTCGCACGCACACACACACACACTCTTACGCTCCCTCGCACGCACACACACGCTCTTACGCTCCCTCGCATGCACGCACACGCTCTTACGCTCCCTCGCACGCACGCACACGCTCTTACGCTCCCTCGCACGCACGCACACGCTCTTACGCTCCCTCGCACGCACACACACACACACACTCTTACGCTCCCTCGCACGCACACACACGCTCTTACGCTCCCTCGCACGCACACACACACACACACTCTTACGCTCCCTCGCACGCACACACACGCTCTTACGCTCCCTCGCACGCACACACACACACACACTCTTACGCTCCCTCGCACGCACACACACGCTCTTACGCTCCCTCGCATGCACGCACACGCTCTTACGCTCCCTCGCACGCACGCACACGCTCTTACGCTCCCTCGCACGCACGCACACGCTCTTACGCTCCCTTGCACACACGCACATGCTCTTATACTGTAGTGCTGTCTGCACGATATTTGAGATACGGAGATGAATAAGCTAGTCATGAAAATTAGCCATGGGGCTGCTGGCCCGTCAGCACAAGCATTTGCTTAGCATTTTGTAATTTTCACAGACGTTACTCACATCAGCTTTGAACAACCTCAGGGCAGAGGGTTGATCATTGTTCCTGTTCACCAATGTGAAATTACAAAGCGTTGTGGTGGTATGGTTCTCCCTCCATCCCCCTTACTAAGGTCCTGTGACCACTGCCCTCTCTCCCATCACTAAAGTCCTGTGACCACTGCCCCCTCTCGCATCACTAAGGTCCTGTGACCACTGCCCCCTCTCGCATCACTAAGGTCCTGTGACCACTGCCCTCTCTCCCATCACTAAAGTCCTGTGACCACTGCCCCCTCTCGCATCACTAAGGTCCTGTGACCACTGCCCCCTCTTGCATCACTAAGGTCCTGTGACCACTGCCCCCTCTCCCATCACTAAAGTCCTGTGACCACTGCCCCCTCTCGCATCACTAAAGTCCTGTGACCACTGCCCCCTCTTGCATCACTAAGGTCCTGTGACCACTGCCCCCTCTCCCCTCACTAAGGTCCTGTGACCACTGCCCCCGCTCCCCTCACTAAAGTCCTGTGACCACTGCCCCCTCTCCCATCACTAAAGTCCTATGACCACTGCCCCCTCTCCCACCACTAAGATCCTGTGGCCTCTGCAGGGCAACATAGGCTCGGAACCCTGGGCATTAGGTGCCGACTGCCCAATCTGCACAGGAACCACATGCCAGCAGCATCTAGACCCGAGTAGAGTGTAGGGATAAAGAAGAGCCCCCGGTGTAGGGATAAGGGAAGAGATGCTCTGACCATCTCCAAATGGGGCCTGAGTGCTGGGAGTGACAACGTCCTCTGCCCACCTTGGCACCCAGGCCACTGCAGCTGTATTGAAACATAGGGGAAAAGCGTCAGAGCAACACCTTCTGACTTTCTGATTTAATTTAGCATTCCCTCCCTCATGGGAGTAACATTAATGAAACCATCCATTTAAATAAATTACCAGTCTTATCTACTTGTTCTGTGCAAATTATTATTCGTTTGAGACAACAGATAAGTGGCCTTGTCCAAAGTTGATTATGTGCAGTAAATGCCACGTTAATATTAATAACTTCATAGTAATGCGGTATTCATAGAATGCATGAGAATGAAGGCATACTCATTTTTAAATGGTCTTGACAAGGATGGGAAAGACCTGGGAGCAAGACTGATCCTGACTGTAATTGCCCTGAGAAGGAGCAATACAGGAAGTGACGAGCAGTTTGTAAACCTCCCTAAGAGCCTAGAAGAGCAGCAGCGAGGAGCCATCCAAGAGTGACTCGGAATCAGCTCCGAGCGCGAGCTGAGGGTGCTGCCGTCATTCACCAGGCTCCTAGAGACCTCCTTCCAGCTCTACACCAAGCAGGTGGAAAACTGATCTGCTGCATAAGAGCAACTAGCAGCTGGGTGCACTGCGCGGTTCGGGTGGGTCCTCGTGAGCAGCATGGAGGGCTTAAGAGTAGATTTTTTCTTTTTTCAGATCCAAATGTCTACAGAAATCAGGCAGAGAATAAAGTGAGACAGGAACCTTCTAGAGGAGCGATACTGCTACTCAGCTTTTTACTGTTTGAATTATGGTTAATTTACAGTGCTGTGTTACTTTCAGGGGTATAGTACAGTGACTCAGTTACACACACATATATTATTTTCCAAATTCTTTTCCATTATAGCTTATTGCAGGATGTTGAGTAGCGTTCCCTGTACTATATATACACTGGGTCCTTGTTGGTTATCTATTTCATATCTAGTCGGGCATATATGTTAACCCCAAACTCCTGTTCATCCTTTCCCTTCTTCCCCTTTGATAACTATAAGTTTGTTTTCTATGTCTGTTAGTCTAATTCTATCCTGTAAATAAGTTCACTTGTATGTCACTTCTTTAGATTCCACATATAAGTGATATTACATGATATTCAACTCTGCAGAGCAACTGTGACTTGCAGAAATAAGGGTCTAATGTTGCTAAATTACCTGGTATTTTGTAAAGAATACAGGAATCCAAATTGTCCTGTGTCTTCCTTGTCTTTTTAAAATATTGCTCCCAGTGTTACTGAGATATAACTGACATGGAACGTGTAAGCCTTGCAGATAATGACCTTATACAGTAATTGACCCCCACAATAAGGTCAGTTAAACATCCATCGCCTCATATGGTTACTTAGTCATCTTATAACTGAAGTTTGTACCTTTTCACCACTTTTGCCCGTTTCCCCCATCCCCAGCCTCTGCCAACCACCAAGGATGCTGGGGAGGAGGGGCTCTTACGGGCGCCACGCGTGGAGCACAAAGGAATTCCAGACCCCTCCAAGTCCTACAGGTATGAGGTCTCCACGCCACTCCCAAACTGGGAACAGGGGCACATTCAGATGGTAACCGTATTCCCCAGCAAGGTCAGCTGCAGGACCTGTGTGTGTACCAGAAGCTGTGTCTGTACCAGGGATGGAGTCAGTCACTGTATTTCAATGACTAATTACATGAGAAAAAAACGCAGTCAATTGATTGATTGGCGTCCCCGGGCCTGTGTCTGAATTGACTGAATTCGTTTAAGAGGCTGCACTGAGGGTTCTGTGTAGGCACCATCTGGGCACAGTTGTGTGTTTTACCCTTTGGGGAGGTTGGGGCTCCTTAACTGTTGGAGAAAACTGAGAGCATAGGACGCACGGGGAACAGGGTCCTGCGTTCTGAACTGTTAGCTCACGGGTGAGACTGGAGCAGAACCGGGAGAAGAAATGCCCAGAAGAGCATCTTTCTCCAGGATATCTGTGTAGCAAGAATGAGAAAAATCGGATTCGCCAGCAAAATGGTTTTTAACCTTTATTCTTAGCATAAATCAAGAGGCTCATTTTTCAGTCTCTAGAATTCAATGAAAGGTCAGATTTGTAATGGAGATCCTAATTATTAATGTGTTGCTATTTTAATTATTAATTGGTTGAAATATTTGCATAATGGATAAAGAAGTAGCCCAAGAAAACTATGGTAGCATCTAAGACTCTTCAAAATGTTCTATCAATATCCCTTTAGTTATGAGCTTATACAATTCATTTAAAACTCACACATTTATTTAAAATATCACAAGGGTGAAGTTCTGTTATTACCATTCGATTAAATGAATCGAATCATACTGATTATGGTTCTGAAATATTTAAAAAAGGTGATTTGTATAGAAATCACCAAGGAAAATTGTAAAGACAGCATTTATTTTCTTATAATCCTAACATTAATTTCTAAAGAATAATTTGGTTTAAGATATATTAGCCACACCCAACTTTATTCTCCTTCATCCTGAAAATAGAATCTAAACAACTTAATAAGGCAGAAACATGTCACATATGTGAGGTTTTTAACTATATGCTGTTGGAATTAGTTTTTCTGAATGAGATTTGTCAGAACTTAAAAAATATCTGTTTCTGTTATTAATAATAAATCTCCTGACAAAATTAGGTAGCAAATGTTTTAACAGATGATTGATATTATAATACTATCTATAAATTAATTTAAAGGAAAAATTTTGCCTAGTTGTTTTTGTTTAAGTTATGGTATTATGAAAAAATACAGATTTTCTTTTAAATTTGAAGTGTCATTTAAAATTTATTATCAGTATAACTTGATTCATATAATTATAACTAAACTATGTAACCCCAAATATTGAGAATAATATTTTGTTGTTTATATAAGCATGTAAAAACTATTGGCCCAAGGAACCAATGAATTTCCTTTTTTAAAGAAGGAAAGAACAAGAATATTTTAGCTTCAGAGAAATAATTTATCTAGGGATGTTTGAGGGCAGAATTAGTGTTACTGACAAAAATGAACTTTTCAGTAGCTAATGTGATATTTATTAGGGTTCAGTTTAACCAATGTTAGTAATTATAAGAGACACAAAATTCACTATTAATTAGCTCATCATCAATTATTTAAATATGCCTTTAAAGGATGGTCACTTTCAAGCCTGTTTTCTGTTTGTTGTGGATTTCATTCCTACATTCCTTCACTTCAGTTACTTTTCACCTGGTAAAAGTTTTACTTTCCTTGTCTATTACAACTATTAGTTTGAAAGTATTTTTTTCTGAAAATTAATATCAACCTAAGAATTCTTATTTGGGGAAACATGATTCAAAATTTATGCAGAAGAGACTTTAAATTTTTTTTTTTTTTTAATTTGAACAGCTCCTAGTTAAAAATATCTGATGAAAATAGAGAACGTGATTTCAGGAGAAAGAATCACCAGCAAAGCGTCCCCTTTTGACTTAATAAGGAAGTAGCAGTTAGCACAATTAACTCATGGCATGGTGCTGAAGCTCATATTTAGAGATTTTTCTTTCTTGTTAATTAGCTAAACAAAAAGTAGGCTAGTGTGTCTATCACAAGGGCAGCTGTTTGATTGACTATGTTTACACAGCCTTTCCCCCCATTCTCTCCAGTTTAACCGGGATAAAACTGGCATATAACAATTTATTCATCAACATAATGATTTGATATATGTATATTTTGTGAAACGATTGCCACAATATTTCCTTAAAATCCACCAGCTTTCATAGTCACAATTATTTTTTTCTTTTGGTGAGAACTTGCAAGATCTACTTTCTGCCTACTTCTAAATATACAACAGGTTACTATGAACGACGGTCAAATGCTCTACATCATATCTCCAGGACTAACTCTTCTCATAACTGGAAGATTCTGCCTTTTGACCGGCTTCACCTGCCCGGCCCATCGGACCCCTACCTGCCTCTCACAGGCTCCTATTTCTTCTCTGTTTCTAGGACTTCATTTGTTTAAAAAAGTTTAGATTCCACATACAGGTGAGAACATACAGTATTTGCCTTTCTCTGTTTGATTTCACTTAGTATAAGACCCTCAAGTTCCATCTAGTGTGTTACTTGCTCAGTTGCATCTGACTTTTTGCAACCCCAGGGACTGTAGCCCACCAGGCTCCTCTGTCCATGGGATTCTCCAGGTAAGGATATTGGAGTGAGTTGTCATTTCCTTCTCCAGGGAATCTTCCCAACCCAGGGATTGAACCCTGGTCTCCCGAATTGCAGGCAGATTCTGTACCATCTGAGTCACCAGGGAAGCCCATCTATGTTGTTGCAAATTGCAAAATTTCCTTCTTTTTTATGGCTAAATAACATTGTAGTATCTATGTCTATATCTTAAGCTATTTTAATATGTAAATCTATTGGATAGCTCTGGTAGCTCAGAAGGTAAAGCGTCTGCCTACAATGCGGGAGACCCGGGTTCAATCCCTGGGTTGGGAAGATCTCCCGGAGAAGGAAATGGCAACCCAATCCAGTATTCTTGCCTGGAAAATCCCATGGACGGAGGAGCCTGGTGGGCTACAGTCCATGGGGTTGCAAAGAGTCAGACAGGACTGAGCGACTTCACTTCCACTGGATAGCTCTAATAATGAGATCTAGATCTATCCATTCTACATTTTAAAATTCTTTTCATTTATGGATGGACTCTTCAAGTTATTTCCATGCCTTGGGTATTAGAAGTAGTGTTGCAATGATCACTGGGGATACACAGATTCCTTGGAGACAGGGACTCTGCTTCATTTAGCTGAATGCACAGAAGGGGAGCTGCTGGGTCACAGGGTAGCTCTGTTCTTCATTTGTTCCCACAGTGACTGAACCAGGTCACATTCCCAGCAACATGTGTGCTTACAAAGCTTGAAATCTAGATTGTCTATCGCAGTAACTTCCCCCAGCTTCTTCATTCGTCCCTCCGCCCAGGCATTCACCCAGCATCTTCTTTATATGCACTCAATGTGTCACAGTGCCCTTGACAACAAATACACAATACACAAATACACAATCAATGACAACCACACAATTAGATGCTACTGTTTCAGTTGCAAGGACAAAATGCAACAGGAAGAGATAAAGTCATCATAATGAGTAGAAAATGCTAGTAATTAAAATAAAATGCAGTCTTTTCATTTTAGGCTTTTAATTGATTGAATTTATCTATCTGCTTATTTATTGAA
The DNA here is from genome assembly GCF_023699985.2 of Odocoileus virginianus. Lineage (NCBI taxonomy): Eukaryota > Metazoa > Chordata > Mammalia > Artiodactyla > Cervidae > Odocoileus > Odocoileus virginianus. Next base: position 54,244,858 of record NC_069695.1, read on the forward strand.
AGATCTTAGACTTATTCAGATAGATTTTTAAAATTCAGTAATATATCATGCTCAGGTGTACGTATATTGGAAAACATAAGCCAATTAAATGAGCATGTCCTCAATGATTCTTCTCTGATTAATTCCATGTTTTCCATCTAACATTCACCATGTATGCTGTTCTTGAACCATTTCTTAACGTGTGTCCCAGCAATGTCTCTGAATATTGCTTCAAAAGTCACTGATGTGTACATATTCAGTGTTAAAATACAAAACGACTTAATTTCAGCTACCTTTAAAAAAAAAAACCACCAAAAAAACCCCCCAAATACATGTCAGAAGTTATTATTTTTTTTTTGCAGGATATTTGGAGTCTTGTTAATCATCTTCTTATTCCACCCAAGGAGCCAAAGAATAATTCCTGTGGGCATTTAGTCCCTCTTGGAAATCCACCACCAAGCTTGGGGACTTCACCCCAGTGAAATTGTAAGCCTTGTTAGGTTTTCATGTAAGACTCTTGCTATAGCGTGGGTAGCTGTGATTACTGAGTCAACTGTCTATGGCTACCAGTTTCACCAAGATTGTAACAGCAATTTTGTTCTCCATGCAATAATAAAGCTGTGTTAGTCAAATCTTAATATTAAAAAAAGAGGTTTTATTTCAGATAGTCAACTCTGAATAACTGAAAGCAAGAGATGAAATTATCTTAAAGCAACAGTCTTTCTTTGTGTCATTCCTTAATGGCATTTTCACCATGTTTTAAGCTGAACCTTTCCATGTATCACAAATTGGGGATCATACGCATCTGAATACTAGAATGAAGCCCCTTTGACATCATAGTTCGATATCCTCTACTCACTTTTTCTTATTCACATTAACAAAAATGCAAAGCGAATGACTGTGTAATGCATATCCGTTATGATTCCAAGCAAGCCATTAGCTCTGGAGAAATGTGGCTTAAACCACTCAAGGGATCGGATTCCGTGGCGAGCACAACTGCAGACCGCAGGTGTCCTGAGATGCCAAGGTCTGTGCAGAGGTCAAGGTCAGGGAGAGAAGCAATAGTTCCAGAAGGAAAGAAACTCTTATCCAAAGAGGAGAGTTTATTGATAGCAGTTCTTGGTTGGTTTAATAGCCAGCTGTAAAGCTCAGAGAATTCAATTTAGTGTTGTTTGGAGGAAATGAGAAAACAATATGAAAAACACAAAACTAGAGGGTTTAGAGTCTCAGATGACAATGCAGTTTTGTCAATCGTATGAATCAATTTAAACATGTTTACTTCAATTTTCAAAAAGTCATTTCAAGGAATAAAGACATCAAAGAGGTGCTCTCAAAATTCTCATTCCTACTGGTGCTCTCAAAATTCTCATTCCTACTGTTACAGCAAGCAACAAATCGACCTTACTCCATCCTAAGACACCCTTCTACACATTTCAGATTCTGAAACCTGGATTTGTCTGATAATCAAGGTCACAATGGTTGTAATATTTCCTCCTACAACAACCCCTATTATTCATTTAATGACATATCTTATACTCAAGTGTTACTTAAATTTCATGAAATACAAAAATAGCCGACAGTTTTGTTGATACTTGGGACATTTTAACTTGACTTTTTATTTATTTTTTAGATTTCTTTTTAAAAATTTATTTATTTTTTGATTGAAGGATAATTGCTTTACAGAATTTTGTTTTCTTCAGCCAAAGATCAACATGAATTGGCCATAGGTGTACACATGTAATCAAAGAGTACATACAGGTGTGAAGCACTGAAAGCACTTTGTGTTCATTATTGTGATAACCTTTATTGTACTTTCCATCTGTTCTTATCACAGTTTGTTGGTTGTAAGATGCAGAAAGCAGTCCCCCTCAGCTAGTGTTTAAAGCTGGAATGAGCAGAGCAATGCACTGGGGGTTGGGGGGGTTGGGCGGTCGGTGTCCGGGACCCCGAAGAAGAAGCTCAGTGACTTGCAGGCCTGGAATGCAGGCAGCCAGACCCTTTGCTTCTGGGCACCTCATTCCCCATTCTGCATCCATTTCTCTTTACCTTCTGTCCTACTCCTTTGAAAGAAAGTCTCAAAGTCAGCGCAAGTCTCCTCTGTCTTCTCTGACTTTGGGTCTCTGTAGCCTTTCTTCTTGTCACATAAAAGAATTGAGGAAACCAGATATGTGGCTGGGACATACCAGGATGGTGTGAAAACTGACTATGCAACTTCTCAGAATTCAGGGAGACTTTGTAAATCACCTGGATAGCCTCCTGGCTGTAATAGTTGATGAGAAAAGGGCCAGGATACTGAAAAGATAAGATCCAGAAAACTGCTGTGAGGTCAGTGGTCACCCAGTGGTCACTGGGTGAGGATGAATATTTAATTGAGAATGGAGAAAGCATGGTGAATTAAATTCATCTTCAAAACAAAATGTGAAGAAAAATGGTCTCGAATTAGGAGGTCTAAGTAATAGGAAGGTTTCAACAATAGCTGTGTATTGTTTTCCAGTATAAACAGAAATCATGCTAACTACTTGCAACTTGGTAGCTGGTGGCTCAGACAGTAAAGAATCTGCCTACAATGTGGGAGACCCAGGTTCAATCCCTGGGTGGGGAAGATCCCCTGGAGAAAGGAATGGCAACACACTCCAGGATGTTTGGAAAATTCTGGAAAATTCCATGGACAGAGGAGCCTGGCAGGCTACAATCCATGGGGTCACAGGAGTCAGACACGACTGAGCAACTAACACACACAGTAGTGAATATTCAAACATTAATTTACACACTTTTATTCACTCTGTTTCTAAAGCTCTTTGGAGTACCTGAAAACAAAGTACTTTCCCGTGTGTTAAATAAAAGTACGTTCTTGTACTATAACAGCACAGTGCCAGGCGGAGCTCCCTGTGTTACAGCGGTTTCCCATTAGTTGTCTATTTTGCACATGAAAATGTATATATTTCAATGCTTCTGTCTCAGTTCATCCCCCCTCTCCTTCCCCACTGTGTCCGCAAGTCCTTTCTCTGTGTCTGTGTCTCTGTTCCTGCCCTGTGATAAGCTAGAGGGGTGCGACGTGGGGGCAGGGAGGAGGATGTATGTGTGTGCTCACAGCTGAGACACATGGTCATATGGCAGAAATCGACACAACATTGTAAAGCAGTTATCCCCAATTAAAAATTTTAAAAAATGTAATCAGTTCAGTCACTCAGTCGTGTCCGACTCTTTGTGATCCCATGGACTGCAGCACCCCAGGCCTCCCTGTCCATCACCAACTCCTGAAGCTTGCTCAGACTCACATCCATTGAGTTGGTGATGCCGTCCAGCCATCTCATCCTCCGTCGTCCCCTTCTCCGCCTGCCCTCAATCTTTCCCAGCATCAGGGTCTCTTCCAGTGAGTCAGTTCTTCGCCTCAGGTGGCCAAAAATGTAATAATATAGTTTAAAATACCAGCAGGCATTATAAATGAGTATCAGCTTTGCTTAGTTAAGGGGTGAGTAAGTTCCAAATGAATGGTGCTCCATTTTGCCAAGGAAATATACTTGATTGCTCATCCTTTTATGGTGGAGCTCTTTCATCAGATACAATACAAACAGGAAGGGGGGGCATTTCTTCCTCCATGTGTGTCCATGTTTACATGTGTGTGTGAATGCCTGCATGGCTTGAATTCTCACAGGTTTAAATTCTTCTGTTTCACTCTTAAAATGTTCCAGTGGAAAGTTTAATTCTGTGAGTGCCTTTGAAAAGTGACCAAGCCTCTTAGCCTCTAGCTTCTCAGTAGTAAAGCTTCTCAAAGCCCTGCTGAGAGCACAAATGGCCAGCTGTGTTTTGCAGCTGGAGCTTTCGGAAGATAAGTGCTAATTCAAGATATTTTGTCTAGTGTGAGGTGTAATACCATTTATGATCCCTGGAGAATAATCTTTAAAGCGAAGAAGAAGGCATATTCTTGCATATTCCATGAAGAGCTTGTGTCATGAATAAACTAACATAGAGGTAACATTAGTGTCTAGGAAACAACTGAATGTTCTAGAAAATTTTATATATAAAAAGTCAATGTCATTTTCACAGAGACTGATGTACAGGAAAAAATTAGAATGTTGTCAAACATTTATAGCCACCGGTATCACCACACATTGCATGAGTAGTTCAGGATTCTTAAAAAATGTTTGTGTTTTGTGAACATTTTCATCTCAACAGAGACAATAAAACACATTGAAAAAGGCAAAACTGGAAAAAATGAAAAAATAAATTTGACATGTTAGTGAAAGCTGTGCATTTAGTGTAGCATATTGAGTAAATTTATTATTTTTCTTCCAGACTAACCTCCATTTAATTAATTGAATAAAATCAAAGTGGTTTTTAAAGATACTGATTTTTACAAGTGGCAAATTATTTGATTTTAACTTTGAAAAAGTATATGGAAATTGAGATCATTAATAAATCTATCCATAACAGGAAGATAATGAACTCTTCAGATAACTTTGGAATATTTTTCTATTTTATTTCAGCATTGGCACAGTCTCCTAAGAAAAACATCATTTGCAAAGAAAGAAGGTAAAACAATAAATAAATGATAAAGAAAAGACATTTTTATTTAAAAATATATTAAAAAATGAAATAGCACCCTGAAATCTTTCATCATATGCTTTTCTTCAATAAATATGCTTCAAGTTTCATCATATAATAATAAAAAGGTATTAATACATTGTGTGGAGTAGTCAAATGTATCTCTTTAAAAGATTTGTAAAATTAACTAACTGTGGCTTCTGTTGTGTAAATTAAAGGGATTTAAAAATCTTTCATCCCTTGAAGTTAGAAATGAGGACACTTGTAAGACCATTCTCAAAGGCGAACACGGAATTTAAAGAATTTTAAGGTATTTTTGGAAATTAACTTATTTAAATCTAATAAGCATTGCATAATGGAAGATGATTACCATATAGCAACATTTTGGGGATGATTATCATATAACAACACTTTGGGCAAGGTATAGGAAGCTGATGATAGCTAACTTTTTTTTTTCCCATTTCTACATAAGTCGATTTAAAAAGTATAGTTTGAATTGAAAGGGGAAAAATAAACAATGTTATTTGAGTTAAGAACTTCCTATATTACACTGCATTTTCTGGGAAAGATATGAGGCCCCTGATTCCCATGGAACTAAAATAAAATAAAATGAAAAGAAACTCCTCAAAAAAAGGTGATGACTTTCATGGACTGAATTGTCAATGACTTGGTGAATGATTTTAACCACATCAACAAATCACTTCCAGAGTTAGTTCTCACCTGTCAATTAGCGTGTTTTGGTTGACTTAAGAAATGAAAAGTTCTAAAGTGTGTATTTTGGTGTAAATTAAGGGCATTAAATTACAAGGCTGAGGAAGAAGTCATCCAAGTGTCCTGATGGAGCAGGAATTGAAGGAAGTGAATGTGCATCTCCAAGAATAGAAGCTGCTTCTCAAGAATGGAAGGACACCAACGTGGTGCCCAGTCGTAAGGAAAGACCTCCATAATTACAGATGGCAGCACCAGGATCTGACATAGTGCAATTAAGGACAGACTCATCTAACGCTTGCATAAAGTGCACATTAATAGGGCCATGTCCCCCAAACACAGCTAAGACTGACAGCCCCAGAGAAGGTCAGTGGAGGATGCTGTAGGAATCGCCGGGAAGAAGTTTCATTTTACTTGAAAACAAATAGCCTATGAAGGGCGGCGAGATGATGAAAACATGCATTTAGTTAAATGGAAACTGTCAAGTCACAATCAGAGACATCAGACTCTAAATATTAGTATTATCTAACTATGCATTAAATATGCATTAATGTTATTTCATCCTCTTGTTAGAGGCACCTGAAACTCATGGTATTAATACTTCATGAGGAAAGTGAAGCAGGCGTTCCTTTGTCCCAAGGAAGACGTTGTCAACAGAATTTTTAAAGTCACAATTTCAATATAGCAAACTTAGGACATGAATTTCAGCATGAGAAATGGATTGTTCCTAGGATAACTGACCAACCATAGATAGGTCTGTACCATTAATCTGGAACATAGATCTTGACATGGATAAAATGTGATTGATGGGTATGAGAACATATCAGATCCCATTAAGCTAATCAGCAGGGAGCACTCAGATACAGTGAAGTGCCTGACCGATCCAATATGCTATTTAAAACAGTTTTTATTTAGCTAGCGGGAACATGCCTTTTCACACAATTAGGTAGCGTATCATGTAAAACTGTATTGTTGTCTCGGACTTATGAATATTGGATTGTTACACCATTTTTTCTTGTCAACAAGTTGAAAAAAATTAATAAAAAAGGAACTGTGTTGTCCCCAAGATAGCTAAAAGAGCTCATCATAAATGGCTTCCATTTTTAGCAGTAAAAATGCAATGATTTTCCTAATAAAAAACTGAAGTAAAGATAGCTTTTGGTAGTGTCTGTCCCCTCTAAGAAAGGTTTTATCTTCTCATAAACATTATCTTCATTACATAGCTGACTCTCAGCTTTCTTAAAATCAGTTGGGAAGTGACTGATGCAACTGTAGGAACACTCTCCGTACTCCTAATCCATGGAGTGCCAGCTCAGACCTTACACCTGTATTTTCACGATGTGGGAGTTTTCCCTTGTGTCTTTAACCCTTTACCGATTTTTCTGTAAACATGACCTGAATTGTTTTCTTCCAGATTATTAAAAGCAATGTATGAGAATACTTTTCTTCAGAGGAAGTAGGGCTCACTAAATTTAGGGGAAAAGCTTAGGGAATAGAGTCACAGTATCTTTAAAGGGACATAAATTTTGAAGCTGATCTTTGTTGTTTGGGGGAAAAGTCATTGAATAACAGAGACCTAAACCAAATTTAAAAAGTAAGTTGAAAGTGAAAGTCATTCAGTCGTGTCTGACTCTTTGCAACCCGGGAATTCTCCAGGCCAGAATACTGGAGTGGGTAGCCTTTCCTTTCTCCAGGAGACTTTCCCAACCCAGGGATCAAACCCAGGTCTCTTGCATTGCAAGCAGATTCTTTACCAGCTGAGCCACAAGGGAAGCCCAAGAGTACTGGAGTGGGTAGCCTATCCCTTCTGCAGTGGATCTTCCAGACCCAGGAATAGAACCAGGGTCTCTTGCATTGCAGGTGGATTCTTTACCAACTGAGCTATTAAGGAAGTCCAAATTAAGCAAAACTAAAATAATGATAATGTACACTTGGTTGAAATCCTCATTAATATAAACAAAAATTTGGAAAATGGAAACAAAGAAGACTCCCTCTGGCACACTCTCTGCCTGGTTCATTAACTCCGTGAAGGTACCGACTGTGCCTGTATAAACCAGTAAAATCCAGATACTGTAACTCAAACACAGAATCTCCTAGTGAAGAGGAGACTGAGAGGGCCCTGCCGGAGTCATCCCTCTTGTTCTCTTCCTAAGAACTAATTTAGTTCAAAGTTTTCCATTTTTTAAAATTCATCATGTAAATAGGAGTATGACTTAAAGAGCTGGCAGAAAAATAATTAGTGACAGCTTATAAAGATGGTGAGCATGGAAAAGGCGTTTGCATATGTAAGAGGAGTTGTAAATATTGAAAATGATAAGAATTGGACAACCGTTTTATTCTATCAGTGGCTCTGGAATTTTAGCAAGTGCCATTAAAGTGAACAAGGAAATTAGCATAAACAAAACACAGAAGTAGCAACAGCTAAGAAAAGATGAACTGGCCCCAAATTACCAAATTGACCATAAATGAAGCCTGGAGGCAGGAGGACGGGTCCTGAGAGAGGAACACTTTAACACTGATGTTTAACTGTCAAAGAGTTAAGTCACTCTAAATTGCACACCATCCAGAAGCCACTTTGTTTGGGGAGATAATTTTGCCTTTTGCTTCTCATGCAAGGAGGGCTCACACACATGGAAAGGAAAGAGGCACCTGCTTCTCCTATGCTCGCGGAAGCAGAAGTCCACTGATACATACGTTTCAGAGGTCGCAGAAACTCGTAAACACGCTTCCTTGACCTTATCACTGAGATCTTGTGGGTGAAAGACAATTGACTTCTTGACAAAAATTATTCCATCAGATCAGTTCAATCTGATCTGAACCGGGTAGGTATCTACATCCTCCCAGCCAGCTCTTGAAGCTGGGCTCTGCCTTTGTGGCGGAGGACCCAGCAGTGGTGGAGGAAAGCCTGGGACTTCAGCATCACCTCATCCTACAGCCTGGACCGGTGCCATCAACGTCTGGGCACATCAGGGCAGGAGAGACGGCAGGAACACTGGGGAGCTGTCTTTCTGCAAGTGACTGGTTAAAAATTTAATTCTTGAATGTATCTTCAGAAGAAAACAAAATCCTGCAATAAGCATAACATATTACAACACTTATTCTACACAAGGTAAGGTTCAGTAATCCTGGAGGGTAATGAGATGTTCACCAGTGTCTCCTTTAGGTCCAAAAGCATGCATGTGCCTTCCACGTGAAAGAATTCAAGAGCTGCAACATTGTTTCTGGATTTAACATCAAAGGCAAAGCTGAATATTTGGGGTTTGTGGGCAAGGTATATATAAAGGGATCATGCCTGCATGCTCAGCTGCTTCAGTCTTGTCCAGCTCTCTGTGACCACATGGACTGTAACCTGCCAGGCTCCTCTGTCCATGGGATTCTCCAGGCAAGAGTACTGGAGTGGGGTGCCACACCCTGCTCCAGGAAACGGATCATCTTGTTCTCTTAAAACACACAAACACCCTGCTACATTAATGAGGGTAGCAGAAATTTTTAAATCGAAGAGTACAGAAGCCCCCTTATCCACAGTTTTGTTTTGCATGGCCTTGGTTACCTGAGGTCACCCGCGGTCAACAACAGTCCAAAAATATGAAATGGAGAATTCCAGAAATAAACTATTCTTAAACCTTAAGTTGTAGGATGTTCCAAGTTGCATGATAAAATCTCACACAGCCCTGCTCTGTCCCACCTGGGTCAGAAGTCATTGTTTCCCCACTTGGGCCTCCGGCCCTCCTATCAGTATAGGACAAAACTTGGTGTGCACAGGGCGTGGTACTACCCGAGGTTTCAAGTGTCCACTGGGGAATCTTAGAGCGCGCCCTCCGTGGATAAGAGGGAATTACATCTTAGAAGTGGCACTTAGAAGCTTCCCTGGTGGCTCAGACCACATAGAATCCACCTGCAATGTGGGAATACCTGGGTTGGATCCCTGGGTGGGGAAGATCCCCTGGAGAAGGGCATGGCAATCCACTCCAGTGTTCTTGCCTGGAGAAACCCATGGACAGAGGAGCCTGGTGGGCCACAGTCCATGGGGTCGCAAAGAGTCGGACACGACTGAGCGACTGAGCAGAGCGCCGGTGGCTCGGATGGCAAAGGGTCTGCCTGCAATGCAGGAGACCCAGGTTCCCTCCCAGGTTCGTGCTCCTTCCTGGAGAAGGAAATGGCAGCCCACTCCAGTGTTCTTAACTGGAGAATGTCATGAACAGAGGAACCTGGCAGGCTACAGTCCTTGGGGTCGCAGAGTCAGACATAACTTAGCGACTAAACCACCACCACAACAAGGACCTAAGGAAATCAGTCCTGAATATTCACTGTAAGGACAGATGCTGAAGCTGAAACGGCAAGACTTTGGCCACCTGATGTGAAGAACTGACTCACTAGAAAAGACCCTGATGCTGGGAAAGATTGGAGGCAGGAGGGGAAGGGGATGACAGAGGATGAAGTGGTTGGATGGCATCACCCACTCAATGGGCATGAGTTTGAACAAGCTCTGGGAGTTGGTGATGGACAGGGAGGCCTGGTGTGCTGCACTTCATGGGGTTGCAAAGAGTAGGACACGACTGAGCGACTGAAGTGAACTGAGCAAGAATCATTGTACTGAGACCCTTGCATCATCTGTGGAGCAATGCTGATATAGAGGGACTCTGATTAATTAAAGATGCATACTGTAACATCTAACCAATTTTTGAATCTTTAAAAGAAAGAAGTATAAATAATGTCAGGATTGGAGATAAAATAGAAACATAACAATTAGTTAACCCAAGTGCAGGCAGAAAAAGAGAAAGAGAAACACATGATGGATGGAACAGAAATGCCAGTAAGATGGTAGATTTTACTCAAACTGTGTCATCAATTACACCAGAGTGAATATCTCATCATAACTGAAATCATCAGCTTGTGTTAAAAGGCAAAACCTGGCTATCAGCTTCCACAGGAAACTCACTTGAGATTCAAGGAAAGAAATAGTTTAAAAGTTGGAGGATGAGGGAAGATGGGCTGTGTGGACATTAGCAAAGGTGGGAGTGGGGACTTCAATGTCAGTGTAGACTTGGGAACAAGGGAGATTCTCCAGTATAAGAGAGGACAATGTGTATTGAGAACAGTGACTAGTCTAGTCCCCAGGAAGTCTAGTCCCCTAGTCTAGTCCCCAGGAAGACTGAGCGTGAGCATCCGTGTAGGTTCATGCCAGGACTGGACCACTGCCAGCCTCCGGAGCCCCTCATTGCCCTGTCCTGACCACAGCCTGGTCTTTCCTGCATGGAGGGTGGGGCCACGCCCCCCACCGCCAGGACTCGGTCCTTTGCTTCAGAGCACCAATCTCAATGAGCAATTATTCACTGTGGGGGAGATTATTACTTAGGTGTACTTTTCATCAATGCTTTCCTAAACTACTAGCAGGATGACATCAACTTGCCCATTGATCACACACTTAACGTGTGTTTTAAACACACTTCTTACATGGGGAGGTGCTGGTGGAGAATTAAATACCTTGGTATTTGTATAGAACCAGCAGGAACATGGAGAAGGCCATGGCACCCCACTCCAGTTCTCTTGCCTGGAAAATCCCATGGATGGGGGAGCCTGGTGAGCTGCAGTCCATGGGGTCGCAAAGAGTCAGACACGACTGAGCGACTTCACTTTCTCTTTTCACTCATGCATTGGAGAAGGAAATGGCAACCCACTCCAGTGTTCTTGCCTGGAGAATCCCAGGGACGGTGGAGCCTGGTGGGATGCCGTCTATGGGGTCGCACAGAGTCGGACACGACTGAAGCGACTTAGCAGCAGCAGCAGCAGGAACGGAAACACTGGCCTTAAAGAACCGCAGGCCGGTGAGAGAGGTGAGTGGTTTTAGGAGAGCGTGAGGATGCTTCCGGGGAGCCCGGGGGCTGGGGCCAGAAGAGCTGCATCAGGATGGAGGAGCAGAGGGGGAGTGCTCCCCAGGGGAGGGCGCCCTGAGCTGAGCTGTCAGCTCTGAGCAGACAACAGCAAACGTCTAAGGCAGGAGGAAGGACACTGCCGGAACGGGGAGGGGCCACGCTGACGGAAAAGAGTGCAGGGAGGGCGCAGTGGACTGGGGAAAAAGAGGAACCGGGACTGACGGACCGAGAGCTCTCTCTCCGTTTCCTGGGCTCCGTCAGGCTCTCAGGTTGCAAACCGTGATGGACTCATCAGGGGAACGAGCACCGTTCCCCTGCAAACAGTCTTCCGCAGCAGACGTCATGCAGCAGGCATGGAGGGTCCCCTCTCTGTCAGGCAAGGCGTTCATGTAGCTTCCGCCTGGGTTACAGCGGGCCTATCTCAGGAGCCGGAGACGAGAGCCTGCCTCGGACGCTGGGCAGCGCTGTGCAGCCCTGGGTGGGCTTGTTCCGTGCGTCAGATCCATCTCATGCCCATCAGCAATGGTCGTGCCTCTGGGCCCGATCATGGACGAGGGGGCGTCCCTGCGCTAGAGGTACCTAAACAGTGCTCAGGGCTGAATACGGAGGTTAAGAAATTCCACATTTTTAAGCAGAGCTTCAAAAGATTGGGTGGGTTCATTTGCTCATTTAGATAATATTTATTGACATAGATTCTGGCAAGTAATTCCCTAAATTCTGTCGGTGCAAATTTGAACCCAAGTTTCTTCAAATATACATCATTGCTAATGTTTTCTTCTCATTTTCTGGGCCAAATCCTGAATTAAGTCGTCCATCTCATCTCCTGTTAGCAACAACGTGCCCAGCATTCTGGTGGCCTGAGAAACCCTCACTTCTCGTCTTGAAGCAGCTGTCTTTGTATGTCATTTCATATGAGTTACAGAGGACAGCAATGTTTTTACAGAAACGTAATGATTAGTCAAAGTTTGGAACAGAAATCCATTTGAAATGTATCATAGTCTAGTCACTACTAACTTCTTTCTTTTGTCATTTTGCAAAATTTTTCATGGATCAACACGAACTGCATTTTTAATATTTTCCCCAGCATAGTTTATGGAGTTAAACCTGACAATTAAACATAGTTACGCAACATACAAGAATAATTCTTTTGCAGAAAGCATTAATACCTCAATACAATTGTGGTATTAATATCATTCTTGAGACTTCTCAGCTGAAAGACAGTATTCTCTGTGCAAGTGTCCAAATCTACATGTAAGAGAAAGGAAGATGAAGTCAACTTCTATAGAGTAGACATAGAAAGATCTCAGAGGAAAAGCCAGGCGGAGAAGACCAGGCCAAGGCTCTTTCTGACCTGAATGTAGGGAACCCCGCGCTGCACCTCAAGGAACATCCACCAGAGGGCAGTGGACCCAAGATCAGAGAAGACAGGGTTTCAGACCAGGACACGTGTAAATGCGTAGGATCATTTATACTGATCTTTATCAGGGAGCAAATCTACTATTTAAAAAGATAAAAATTACCGCAAATAATTTCTTTATTCTTTTTTCAAAATTCTTGAAGAGGGACCACTAAATACCAGTTTGATTTTTTTAGATGATTGCATTTGAGGGAGTGGGCAGCTACATGTGCGTTTTAATTTTTTACTATTTCTAGAATTATTTATTTTTGTCAAACATTACCTTTTCATTTTGTATTGAGGTATAGCCGATTAACATGTTGTGATAGTTTCAGGGACTCAGCCATACATGTACATGTACCCATGCCCCCTGTCCCTCCCCTCCCCTCCAGGCTGGCACAGAGCACTGAACAGAGTTCCTGCGCTCTGCAGAAGGTCCTGGTTGCTTATCCATTTTAAATATATTAGGGTGTATACATGTGCCTTTTTAGACACAAAGTTATTTTTGTATGCACTGATTCCTATAAAGAGAAAAAAAACACACAAACTGTGTCTTCCCAGGAACGGTTGTACGCGTGTGTTGATGGAGGCTTATAAATGTTGTTTTCCTACTCTTGAATCACCTAAATAGAAATGCAGAAGGAAACAAAGGAATGCACAGGCCTAAATAAAGCAGCCCACGTGTACCTTGCAATCAGCGCACAAATGGCTCGGCAAGGGCCCTGGCACCTTTGTGCCTGCTCCTTCCCTCTGCTGTTTGGGGCTGGGCCGCTGGACCACTCACAGCAGGGGTGAAGGGGAATTAGGAACGCTGATGAATGCTCACTTCATTTTCCCAGTGGTCTGGCACTAAGTTATTATTTAATATTTATCGCTGGTGTGTCTGCAATTGTCGAGCCCTGCAGAAAGAGCTGGACGTGCAGCGGCCCTCCTGGGCCCAGCTGTGCGGCGCTGGCCGGAACGCAGAACGCGGGAGGCGGGTCTGTCACTGCAGCGCTCTGGAGGTGGCTGGGCTGGTGGCTCTGCACTCAGGGAGCCTGTTTCCCAAGCATCTTCCCCAGTGAGGCTGAGCAAAAGCCCGGAAAATGGACCAAAGACGGCATTAACTCAGAGGGGAGGGAGACCAGACAAGGAGAAGCCCCAGTGCCACATGGAAGCCAAATCAGGCAGGGAAATTGCTAGAGGGGCTTTTAATTGGACATTTTTTTTTCCTTATTGAAAGCAATGCTTACTCCTGATGAAAGATTTGGAACACAGAGATAAGCCAAAAGAAGAAAATAAAAGTCATGAATGACTTCAGCCCTCAGAGATAACCCTCCTAAAATATCTTCTAAATTCTTCTATTCCTCAGATGTTTAAAATTAATATTTGAGTTCAATATCTAACAATATGGATGACAGTTTCATGGCAGTCAGGCACCGGTGGAAAAAAATCCCTGTTCTCCAAACAAATACTGTAGACAGAAGGCAGAGGTCTGACCTGGAGGAGGGAGTTTCAGCCCTGAAGAGCAGGTTCTGAAACCTGGCCTCCCTGGTCAGTAACTCTGTCCCCTCGCTCGAGGTGCTGAGCTTTTTAATGCTGTTTCTTTGCAGAGAGGAGATGAGTTATTTCCATATCAAAGTGCTTTTTCTTTTTTTGGCTGTACTTGATGGCTTCAGGATCTTGTTCCCCAGTCAGGGATTGAACCCAGGCCACAGGAGTTAAAGTGTTGAGTCCTGACAACTGGGCCACTGGGAGAATTCCCAACAGTGCCTCTGAATGGGTTGAGGCACAGCTGATGTAAAGTGCAGCAACAGCTTGTTTATACACGTTATCACTGAACTCAGATATTATATTTCTTCCTATGGGGAATACAAGGTAAAATTCAGACGTAACATATAAAGTAAAATGCAAATGTCTTTCTTTGTCTTTCTATTTGAAAAAAATGCCTTTCTAATAAATGAAATCTATGTCATAAATATTTTTTTTTTCACAGTGGACATATAGGGGAGGAGTTTTCTTGATGTACTTGAGGTTAAAACTTGCTAATACAGCGCAAGAATGGAAAAAGGACAGTCTGCAGTGCTAGTAACATTATTCATTAACTGGTTTTAATGGGCTCTTTGGGGACATTTTATCTGCAATATGTAACAGCCAACAGGGCTCCTGCTAAAGAATTTCAAGCAAGGTCAAGTGAAAGCATTAGTCGATCAGTCGTGTCTGAGAGTTTACGACCCATGGACCGTGGCCCACCAGGCTCCCCCGTCCATGGGATTTCCCAGGCAATTCTGGAGTGGGTTGCCATTCCCTTCTCCAGGGGATCTTTCCGACCCAGGGATCTATCCTGAGCCTCTTGCATTGCAGGCAGATTCGTTACCATCTGAGCCACCAGGAATACAAGCAAGGTCACCCTATGGAAATGGTACACACTTTGTGGGGTGCTGGCCAGGATGCCCTTTTGAGTTGATGCTTCATTCGTTCTACTGGACAAGACCCTAAAAGCACAAGAGAAGAGAAATCCACAAACCCACACAAGTGGAAGAAGCAAGCATGCATGTCAGCATGAACACTGGACACATGAGAAAGCCGAGGCTGTGAGAGCTGGAAAGGAGGTTTAGGACTCCTGTTTTGGGGTGAACAATGTCACCCCAGGTTCACGTCCCCCCAGAGCCCTGTGAGCTTATGTGGAAACAGGGTCTTTGCAGATGCGACTGAGTTAAGATGAGGTCACCGTGGATTGTGGTGGGCTCTGATCCGATGGCTGGTGTCCTCATGACCGGACACGATGGGAGAGGACGCGCAGGGAGCAGGATGCAGGCCAGGGCATGTGGGCAGGATCTGCAGGTTCATCCACACGCCGAGGAGGTGAAGAGACAGGGGACCAGTGGCCCTCAGAGTCTCTGAAGGGAACCAGCCCGTGGACACCTTGAAGTGTCTTTTGGCCTCTGGATCCATGAGGATGGCTTTATGTTTGTGGAGGATGGATGTTGTAAGCCACTCGGTATGTGGATTTGCTAGACAGCCATGGGAATCCACCATGGATGCTGCTGCTAGTCTCCCAGGGAGAGAGTCTGTCTACACCTGAGGTACCAGGTTGCTCGTTAACCTCTGGAACCGGAGAAGATGAATTCAGTGTCTTCCCTGTAGAGGATGCTGAAACAGTTGTCAGCAGCTGAATGATGTTTGAAAAGCATTTCAAAGTTACCCCTCTGTAGCCAACAGCTTCTTGATAACAGCCAGCAAACTGGGTGATAGGAATTTCTGGAGAAGTCGATGTGGACAGATTCCCAGATCTCTCAGAGCAAATGTGCTCTGGTGGAGGAGAACAGCAAAGAAACTGGGAGTAAGGAAGCCAGTGGGGTCTAATGTTTCTTTGTGGGTAAATAGAGTCATTTTTGTGTCCCTGGACTCTATCCTGAGAGGTGCTGCCATGTTCTCCTGACACATGTGAAGTGGAGCCCTCTTGACTTTGGTTGAGGAATGATGATGTTGACCATATGACATGTTTTTCCAGTAGTCAAGTATGGATGTGAGAGTTGGGCCATAAACAAGGCTGAGTGCTGAAGAATTGAAGCTTTTGAGCTGTGGTACTGGAGAAGACTCTTTGAGAGTCCCTTGGACTGCAAGGAGATCCAACCAGTGCATCCCAAAGGAAATCCGTCCTGAATACTCATTGGAAGGACTGATGCTGAAGCTGAAGCTCCAATACTTTGGCCACCTGATGCGAAGAGCTGACTCATTGGAAAAGACCCTGATGCTGGGAAAGATTGAAGGCAGGAGGAGAAGGGAATGACAGATGAGATGGTTGGATGGCGTCAGTGACTCCATGGACATGAGTTTGAGCAAACTCCGGGAGATAGTGAAAGAAAGGGGAGGCCGGCGTGCTGCAGTCCACGGGGTCACAAAGAGTCGGACACAACTTAGTGACTGAACAGTAACTCAGTATAACAGCATATCCTGTAGTTAAGTCACTTTTGCTCTTTTATTCTTTGTAATAAAGTTATTTTGGAAATGGCATCTTGGCTCTGCTATACTAAGAAAAAGGAAGCTTCCCCCCTTGTGTTCAGACTGTAGTTGAAAGAGTAGCATCTAGAGAGTTGGGCTCAGAGGAGCTCCTCATGGATAAGGAGGGGAGGACAGCAGAGGTCACGGCTGAGAAGCGACCCCTCCGTCCTTATTCTGCGTCCTCCCCACACACCCTCACCCACGTGGCTGCTATTACTTGAGTCTTCTTACCTGTGAGTAGAGAATAACGTACAATCCTTCTGAAATGCAACAGTGCATGCTTTCTTATAATTAGGAAAGACAGAAGAAAACACCTGGGTAGCTGATAACTAGCTGTGTTTTAAAGCTTCAGTATGAGCATTAAAAGTAAGTACCTAATTAAATCCCTTCATTCTACAAAAATGTTAAAAAAATGAGAGTGTGTTCTTTAGTTCTATGGTCGTGGAAAGATGGAGCCATGCCTGGAAGCCTAGAGACACAGAAATTTCTCTCTAAAATTAGTAGGTGAGATTGCATTAATAAAACTGTTTTTGAGAGGGAAAACTGGATATTTTATTTAAGAGATTTAAGTAAAAGAGTAAATGGAGAAACAGAAATAGCAAGTAAAGAATAAAAATAAATGATATTTATTTCTTGATGACCTACAATACCTAAGATGATACAGACAGATATTAATAAGTTCTCCTCTGCGAGAATTTTGAGGATTGCTGGAAGAAATGGTTTAATAACAATTTAGGTATGAGTTTTAAATGGTTTTGGTTTTTTTCTCTTAATAGCTTGAGTGCATTTTTAGGATATTAGGAACAGTGGAGATATGTTTTCTTAAGGTGAGTTTTCAAGAACTTTGATACAGACGTGCCTGTGACCATTCCCCGAGGCTCCCATCTCTGCCCATTTGGAGGATTCTGAGCCTGCGATGCTCGGCCTCCTGTAGGGCCCAGCTCCCCAGGGACCACCTCACTGTGTGTCGGGGCTCTGGAGCTGCTTGGCTCATCTTCTCCTCTATCTGACCCTGATCTTTGCTTTAATGCATCTGCTTTGCACTAATAATGTGGACTCACAAGGAAGAGGTTGATTAGCTTTATTCGTTTTGCATTGGCAAATATTTTAAATTGAATGTTGGGCATTTTTTAATTAGCCTTGCTTACTGTGAGCAAAAGGAAAGATGCACCATGGGATGCTGACTACTTTAAACAAATAATAATAATAATAGAGGCAAGGATAAAATCAGCATGCTACAGCCTCAAAGACTCATATCTAAATGAGCCAAGAGAGTGGCTACTTTGTGTCTGAATCAGGAATATGGAACTGTTCGCTTGGAGGAATGGTGGACATGGTCCAGGACATCAGGAAACCTTATGTATGTTTGCAATGGAGATGGTCCAGGATGCTCATCCTCCATGTAACTCAGTTCACAGCACCTATTACATGAAGGATAATTTCCTGTACCTCTCAGGATTGCAGTTCTAAGTGCACTGCTGGCTCTGACCCACGGAAAATTATAAAGTGATAGCGCCCACACGACCCACTGGACAGACACCTCCGTAGCCTTCCTCCAAACTTGGTGGGGAGCTGCCTGTGTTCCATTCAAGGGAATCCACCATCCTGCTTTAGTGGAACAAAATACAAGCTGTGTTTGAAGAGGCAGCTTTTAGCTCTTCAAAATTATGCCTGCTAATTAGAGGCATGTGACCAGTGAGTTATCTTCCAGCTATAAATTTTAATCCATATTCATAGCTACGTGAATTTCACCTTCTATGGAGCAGCCCTTATGCAAACAGTAATAGTTGGTGTGTCATTAGAGCATATCGGCAATTAATTCTCAAAATGATCAATGGGAAGGATGTCCTTTCCTCCATCTCTGGTTTATTTATGGGTTCCCATTAATTATGCCTAATTTTCTGTTGGCACTTCTCTTCCTAATGTAATTCAATTTAAGCATATCTTTCTAGAGACTTATTAATAGGTAGGGTCATTTATATTGTGTAGCACAAATATTTTATAATCCACTAATCTTGACAAAAAGGCAATGCCTTCCTGATAAAAAATGCATGAGAAGTAATGGTTCCCTATTAATAACTTATTAGGTCAGATCACACAGTTTGAAGTGTCTATTACACTTTAATTTTATCAGATTTCTTCCTCTGGAATTTGTCACACTTTCTTTATCTTTTGATTTCAATTGTTTTTCTCATCCCCCTGCCTCGGTGACCCCAAACAGTCCTCCTCTGTGGCTTTACAAAGGCAGAGGTGAGTGAAAATCCTGAGGCTGTGCCAGAGGGTGTCCTGGAGAGGGAAATGGCCCTACTTGTCTTAAAGGGGGCTTTCTTCCTTTTAAGACATGTTAATAATCAATGGACTCTGAGTTATCTTTGGTTCACACACCCTTTCAAACGTGATGATAGCAAACAACCTTCCTTCAGAAAAGACACACTTAAATAGAAAATTCAAGTCTAATTTCAGAGGATTTATAGAAATGCTAAAATTAATCCACACACTTTTTAAGGACCAAAGAAACACAGCTTAGGAACTTTCCTTTGGCTGAAGTTCACCGTGTTAATTATATCTAGATACTTTGACAACCACAGGCTTCTCAGGTGGCGCTGGTGGTAAAGAATCCACCTGCCAATGCAGGAGATGCAAAAGATGTGGGTTCCATCCGTGGGTTGTGAAGATACCCTGGAGTAGGAAATGGCAACCCACTCCAGTATTCTTGTCTGGAAAATCCCATGGACAGAGGAACCTGTCGGGCTTCATGGGGTCACAAAGAGACAGGACTGAGCACACAGCATTTTGACTAATAACATGAGCTGGATAGACATGATTTTCCCAAACCTGTCTGTCATTCATTGCCATGGTGTGATGTAATGATATTTGATTTGCTCTTTTAAATTCTCCCACCTCGACTGAAAATGTTTTGTGGAATTGAAAAGGCTTTCCCGAGGTCCTGTGGGGGTATCTGCCCTCAGGTAACTATATCGGGAGAGAAGATGAAATGTCTATAGGAAAACAGCAACTAGTGATGGATTTTCTCAGACAAGATGTTAGACTTGACTAGGTTTCTGTCTTCTCCTCTGTAAAGTTACTTAAAAGGCCTCTTCTGATGCTGATAAAATTATACAAATGTGCAAAAGCAAAAAAACCAAGTCGTGATCAGTGTCCATGAGCAGAAATAATTGATGGTGAAGAGATGACCCAAGGCCTCCACAGAGAGGAGCAGGGAGGGTGGCTGCTGGGCGGGCATGCTTCTGGTGGCCTGAGTCCCACTGGGGCACGGAACAGTATTTGCACCATAACCCTGTTACATGATGGACAGAGAGTCTGTGTGTGCTAGTTCAGGAGTGGGTTATTTAAAAATACAATGTTAATGAAAATTATCATCTGGATAAAATGTGGTCCAGATTAGTTTGCTCACAATGAGATTCCTCACTGGCAAGCAGGTGCCCTGGGAACTGCTTTTAAACATACCTGCGTGGGGCTACTAGCATCTTCAGTGACCTTTGAGGTTTTTGTAAGAAAGATGAAAAAAAACAGCCATATTAGCTTAAAATGAAGATATCAAATCTGCATATAATTAATAGCTATTTGAGAAATGCTATTAATTTGGAGGAATATATTTATTAAGTTTCCTCAGGAATATGGATTCAACTGATGCGTTACTAAATTAGCTTTGAGTTTTTAAAAATCATCATGAAATTTTACCCTTAGATGAAATTCTCCATTTTTTAAATATATTTTACTTTTGGTTGTTTTAGAAAACTTCTTCTAATATGTTTATTATTAATGTTTTTACTAGAAATAAAATTTATCTCTAAATTTCATGCTGTCTTGATATTCACATGAATAAAAGAAATTTGGATAATATTATATTAGGTAGCAATATTAATTGCTGCTGTTATTGCTCATCTGCACTGAGATGATGGTTTCAACCTTCAGGGTAAACCATTGTCTCCTACAAAGTGAGAGAGAAGAACATGAATGAATGAATTTTGAGGAATGCAGTTGCTGGAGAATAAGAGGAAGGGAAGGCAGCTTGGGAGCCTGGACCCAGAGACCCTGAGCGCAAGAGTGTCTGGGATGGTTTCCTTTGTTGTGCAAAAGCTTTTAAGTTTCATTAGGTCCCATTTGTTTATTTTTGCTTTTATTTCTAAAATTCTGGGATGTGGGTCATAGAGGATCCTGCTGTGATTTATGTCGGAGAGTGTTTTGCCTATGTTCTCCTCTAGGAAACTATAAGCAAGGTGAAAAGACAGCCCTCAGATTGGGAGAAAATAATAGCAAACGAAGCAACAGACAAAGGATTAATCTCAAAAATATACAAGCAACTCCTCCAGCTCAACTCCAGAAAAATAAATGACCCAATCAAAAAATGGGCCAAAGAACTCAACAGACATTTCTCCAAGGAAGACATACAGATGGCTAACAAACACATGAAAAGATGCTCAACATCACTCATTATCAGAGAAATGCAAATCAAAACCACAATGAGGTACCATTATACGCCAGTCAGGATGGCTGCTATCCAAAAGTCTACAAGCAAAAAATGCTGGAGAGGGTGTGGAGAAAAGGGAACCCTCTTACACTGTTGGTGGGAATGCAAATTAGTACAGCCACTATGGAGAACAGTGTGGAGATTTCTTAAAAAGCTGGAGATAGAACTGCCATATGACCCAGCAATCCCACTTCTGGGCATACACACCAAGGAAACCAGATCTGAAAGAGACACGTGCACCCCAATGTTCATCGCAGCACTGTTTATAATAGCCAGGACATGGAAGCAACCCAGATGCCCATCAGCAGACGAATGGATGAGGAAGCTGTGGTACATATACACCATGGAATATTACTCAGCCATTAAAAAGAATTCATTTGAATCAGTTCTAATGAGATGGATGAAACTGGAGCCCATTATACAGAGCGAAGTAAGCCAGAAAGATAAAGACCATTACAGTATACTAACACATATATATGGACTTTAGAAAGATGGTAACGAGAACCCTTTATGCAAAACAGAAAAAGAGACTCAGATGTATAGAACAGACTTGTGGACTCTGGGAGAAGGCGAGGGTGGGATGTTTCAAGAGAACAGCATTGAAACATGTATATTATCTAGGGTGAAACAGATTACCAGCCCAGGTTGGGTGCATGAGACAAGTGCTCGGGCCTGGTGCACTGGGAAGACCCAGAGGGATCGGATGGAGAGGGAGGTGGGAGGGGGGACTGGGATGGGGAATACATGTAAATCCATGGCTAATTCATTTCAATGTATGACAAAAACTACTGTAATGATGTAAAGTAATTAGCCTCCAACTAATAAAAATAAATGGAAAAAAAAAACAAAAAGAGTGTCTGGGATGGGACAGAGGGACCTGAGGGGCAGGGAGTGGCAGAAGGCGTGTGGAGGGCTCCAAGGAGCCACCGGGAGTCATCGAGGACTGTTACTGTGGTCAGGATGAGATTTCTGGAGGCCTCGGCAGGAGACTTGAAGAGAAAGACCAAGAGTCGGTCGGCCTGAGGTTAAGGACCGTTGGCTGGTGTGCAAATAAAAGCAAGACACGCAGCCCTTCGAAGACGACTGTTACCAGAGGGCGGGCAGCTGGTAGCAGCAGCGGCAGTGAGGACTGGCGGTGTGTGTCCCCACCGTCTGGTCCGCAGGACACAGAGCTGCAAAGGCAAGCCTGGAGGGAGAAGGCGAGGAGCGCACTGCAGACAGCTGTCAGCGCGTGCGGAGGAGGAGAGAGCGGAAGCACGCAGGGATGCAGGGAGACCGCAAGCTCGTGAGTTTCTCAGCCTAACAGGGACCACCGCTCCACTGAGGCTGATAGAGCGTGGGGTGACCCGGGTGCTGTCTGGGGTGACTTTCACAGAAGCTGGCACATCCGTGGGCCTCAGCCTGGCTTCCGGTCCAGCGAGGAGACAGGGCTGGCCTGAGGGGGGCTTGGAGGAACTGCGTTCCCCGACGAGCGCAGATCTACTGTGCAGGGGAGAGGTCTCGCCGCGGGGTGGGGGGCTGCAGGGCTGTGCTGCGGGACGCAGCCACTTGCACTACGGTCCCAGGCGGAGAGGAGCCGCGGAGGCGAAACGCTGGGCGGTTGTTGCGGGCACTGATTTAGTCAACAGGACAAAAGTCCAGTGGGCCCCAGGGCCGGGCCGTTATCTAGGATATTATTTAAGTAGTTGATTACAGCATCTGACTGGTGGAGAATCTATTACTTCTAGTGAGTGCTTGAGAGTATAGAGCACTTATAATATCCTTTATCTTGGAAAGTCAAAAGTACCTACAGAGAGGCTAATAGGCTGGGTGAAGTGAGCCGGGTTAGGTCATCTGAGATTCCAGGAAAACAGACGATTCCCAAGACAAGCTGGCTCAGGCTGTGGTCGGAGGTGGGAAGCGTTGGTTTGCGGTGCCGGCGGGCTGATGAGCCCAGTTCAGCGCGCAGCGGGTGAACCGGCCAAGCTGGAGTCCCCGGGGCCCTGCTGTAGGGCGCCTGCCCGCGGCTGAGGAAGGGATCACCGGCCAGCCGCGGGCAAGTGCCTTCTGGAGTGTGGGCAGGGAAGGGTGTGAGGGTCAGCCCGACCTCCTCGGGCCTGGCCCTGAGGGTGGGTGCGACTGTGAAGCCAGGCTGATGGAGAATCCGCCAGGTGGATGGGCGGGGCCGTCAGGGAGAGTCCAGCTGGAGCCCCCCTCCCTGCCCGGCACCCCTCAGGGCCAGAGCAGGGACCCCGGAGCACCTGCCGGGTGCTCGTCTCTCCCAGTCTCTGCCCTGAGCCGGGAGCGGGTGGCCGCTGAGGGCCGTCCCCACGGTGACCCCCGGTAGGAGCGGCCACCCGGGGATGAGGAACGGGGCGGGTGCTGGGACCCCCCAGGGACCCTGGAGCGGTGGAGGTGGCGGCAGGGCCTTTGCACGGACCGTGACCTCATGATGCACGACGCCAAACCAAAAGCCATCAAAGTCTGGTTACTGGCTGAAACGTGTGCTTCAGCCTTTTATTTCACTCTTGCCCACATCTGTGGTCTGAACTGAGAAGCGCTGTAGTGCTCCTCCAAATCATTTTATGTTGTAAAAGTTTAATTTACTTTTATTTTTGGCTGTGTGGGTCTTCCTTACTGTGCAGCATGGCTCCTAGTTGTGACATGCGGTGGGGTGGGGGTGCGGGGGGTGCTCTCTGGCTGCGGCGCTTGGGCTTCTCCTTGCGGGGCTTCTCGGTACACAGCAGGTGCTCCGGGGCCCGCGGGTTCAGCAGTCCGGCTCCAGGGCCCTAGGGCACCGTCTCAGTAGTTGCGGCGCTCCGGCTTAGTTGCCGGATCCCAGGGCATGTGGGGTCTCCCTGGATCAGGGACCAAATCCGTGTGTTTCACATGGGCGGGCAGATTCTTTACCACTGAGCCACAGGGGAACCCCCAAGTCATTTTAAATAATGATCATGTTAGAGGAGCAGAGAAGAAATGGTGAGAACAGACGTGGAAAACAGAAAGCCTGCTCCGGAAGCCTCCACCTCAGTGTCTAAAAGGCTCGGCCTAGAGTGGGTGGGATCTCACGCATCCATCCCTGTCCTTGGGGTCGGCTCTCCAACTGATGGTCACTGATTTTCCAAATCCATGAATATTTTTATCCAAATTAATGACCATAAAAATATAATCCATGATTCCTGATTGCACCCTTCCCTGCTCCTGTGTAAGAGCAAAAGAAGGGCACTTCCTCTTCTCATTAGGAATCTCATTCTGGGTTATCTTGTTAAATATATGTATTTTAAATTAAAGTTTACTCATTCTATTTATTTTTATTTTTAATCAAAATTTAAGAATGTGGGTTTACAATATGAAAATGACTTCCTCACATGTTATGCGGCCCTGTCATTTTCCTAATTTTTTTATAATATTAATCATTTTATCAGATTAATTTCTGCCTATAAAAATGCTTGCCAATTTCCACTAGAGGGATTTTAAACTCAAACATATGCATGCTTGAATTGTGAAATACAGTTTTAAAATATAGGGCAAACTGTTGCCTGAGAAAGCTCTGTGGGACCTAGCATGGCTCAGCCCCTTTGCTTCCATGGAGTATAGCTCACTGTATGGAAATGTTCCCCCATGGTCTGCTGTTAATTATGAAATCTCAAGCGTGTTGTTTGAGCGCGTACATTACATGGACACAACACTGTTCCCTCCTGACTCCCTGTCCCCCTCCTCCCCATCCAGGCACCAGCCCCCTAAGAAGGACCTGACAGGACATCCTTCTGTCAAACACCAGCCCTTCCTCCCCATTGTAAGAATATCAGAGAGAAAATGGAAACAGCAAGCTGGAAATGACAGAACAGAATGGCCCTCCCATGGCTCCGTAGGTGGAACAAAAGCCCCTTTTTGGCGTTTGCAGCCTCAGCAGCTGCAGGCTGATGCACTTGGCTTTCTGTTAAGTAGAGGCTGGAGTGTAAAAATAGGCGCTGGCACTGAGAGGGTAAGCCTGTTGCAGTTTTACAGATTTAGAAAGTTCACGAATCGCTATCAATTAAAATCTCTGCCTTCTTGTTGCATGCATTATTCACCATAGTGCACACTGTCGTAGGTCTTCGGGAAATATTTATTGCAGCTAAATGCAGAAATAGTGAAATTCAACCTGATAAAGATAAAAAATGTGTTTTAACTTGTAAATACAAAGTGGCCATTTTAGCATAAGGATTGGAATATATATCATGTGATCATTGATAGGCATATGCTGTACAAATATTTCTGATCCCTGATGGACTTATAAAAAAATTTGATCAATTTCCTTTAGACTTCACTTTTAAAAAATCAAAGAAATAAATTAAAAAACCATCTAGTCAGCCATAAGTATGTAGATTTGTGCATTCACATATACAAATACACAAGGGCATGATTGTAGCAGTGACTTCCCATTTATTAATTACTTCCATTATGAAGTCTGCATGCTCTACCAAAAATGAGAATCGAAAATGTCAAAATGAACTAATTGCCTTTTCTGAATCTGAATCTTATTGTTGTTATGTTTGCATTTTTTTGCAAACTTGTTGCGTCTGGTCACCATTTTGTGAAGTGTCACTTGTGTCGCGTTGAGCTCTACCTTGCTCAGCGCCCTCCCCCCCGGCCGAATTACTAAGTCTCCTTGGGGACCGGCCCTGAGTCTGCCCCACGTGGCACCATCAGAGAAGCTGGGCTCAGGGTGGCTGTGTGTTGCTTGTACCTGTTTCAATAGGAAACTCACATCTTGCCTTTCTTTAACCTTCACACCAACCAGCATCAGTGAAGTGGTAAAAATTGCTCTGAAAGGGGAAAGGCAAATGGAAGACAGCATTCAACAATGATAATCATGCTGTCATTAAAGATTGATGAGAACTTTCAATTAGGCCCCATTCCCAATCTGGAGCCGCTCAAGCCAGCCCTGCCTACTATGATCTAAAGCTTTGCAATAAAGATAAAAGGTCATTACAATCTATTGAATTCAATCATGACAAGTACATTTACCTGACGGCAGCATGTATTACATACAAAAAACTAAATTAAAATAACATTATGGGCTGACTCAAATCCACATGAAAAAGGAAATTTAGAATGAAGGACAGATCAAATCACAGGCTGAGAATAATTTGATTTATCGTCCCTTTTTGTTGCAGAAAAATACTTACTCTGTTGCCCACCCTGATTGACACTGTAGCTCTGGAGAAAGAGGACACTTCCTTACTAACTGATGCTGTTCTTCAATAGAACAATTATAATATCTGATATCTAATGATAGACTGAGAGACATACCATTTATCAAAACAATTCAGTAATTCTTCTGTAAGAAGAAATAGACACATATAATTATGCACAAACATGGTGAACATTATTATTTTGTGAATTTTAAAAGTAGTCTTGAAGTTTGTATAAATATTCAGTATAAGACAAAATATTTTATAAATATACTACCACTGATTTTTATCCCTTATATATTGTATTTTTGACTGGAAAATTAAACATATTTATGTTTAAAAATGTAGGCCACATGTAAGAGGATATATTTTAGAACTAATATATGCATTTCTATGTAAATCTATATGGTCACCGAAAGATATATTTTCTGTGCTAATACCATTTACATCCATCCTATTTCTTAAGAGTCCCAAATCTAAGTTATCAATAACTGATATAGTTTTGAACTTGTCACTAATTGCGCTTCACTTAAAAAAAGTTAATTAATAAGGTTTTTGACTCCACAGTTGAGAGTTCTGTAACAAAATAAATTCTACAATGTGAAGAGACAGCAGTTTCAGTAATAAAATGTATCACTGTTTTTTTAAAGCAGGTTTAGGTTATCTTTTCTACATAATAAAATAAGTTATTGTTCACTTTTGTTAAAGATTACTTAAAAAACTTTACTTTTGAGAATATAAACAGAATAATCAGCGTCATTTGATCTGTTGTCACAAATGAGTCTCACTGTCACAATGTAAACCACCTTTTGAAACACAAAAGGTTCCAGCACTACTGATAAAATGCAAGTACCTATGCTTAACTATTTTACAAGCCCAAAGCACATTTTAACTAACTTGGCTGTTGATGATGAAGAAAATCGCTAAAATCATTTTTCAAGCATATTTTACCTTACAAGCAATGATTTATTTCTGTCCTCATTAAGGACATTATTGCTATTGTTGTCTTGACTCACAGCTTCTATACTAAGTTTCTGCCCAAAGCCGTGGAGGGCAGAACTTTGAGTACAATTCCCCTAGAAATCTCTTTTAGTGCAAACTTAGTAGCAACTGATATTTGCTCAATTTTGGCTTACTCTGCAATCATTTGAGAAAATGTTAACATTATATGTGCATACACAAGAAATAGCTTAACCTGTTCAGATACTGCCTTTCCTGGCAGCTCATACACACAGGGGAAGTGCTCTCACTAACATGATGGTCTTCTTCCTGCAGAAGACAAAACATGTGCTTGTGGGTGTATGCATCTATATCTTTGGACCTGAAATATCCCTTTCATATAAGAAATTAATCTCTTTGAACACACGTTACTAACTGCTCTGTGTAGTGATCTCTGATCTCTCCCATGTGGTGGCAGCATTGCACTGGTGCAGAAGGCTGGGCTATGACTTGCTTTTGAAATGGCAGAGATGGAAGTCAGCTAGGATTTCTCAGAAAGCATCACTGGTACACACAGGACAATGCCATAAAACATGTGCAGAGCTAAATCCATAGTGTTTTTACAACATAAATTTAGTCATCAAAACATGATTAACTTAGGAGTCTATTCCTAATCACTAAAAAAAAAAAAAAATTTAGCATGAGCTATACTATTAACAAAAAGATCACAATTTTATTCATATTCATCTCTTCTTACTCATAAATTATTTTTTATAATTTGAATATCTTACTGATGCACAAACAGGATAAAAATATAACAGTTCTCCCATCCTTATCATTTTGTTTATTCTAAGGACTAAAGTCGTATAACCAACATAGAGATTCAATAATATCAAATTTGCATTTTAGAAATCCTCGACCTCAGTTTTGCTGCTTATCAGGAATAATATATATTGACTGGGAATTAGATTTATATTAAAGAATAAAGACTATTTATAACAACTTAAACGTGCACATCTTACAAGTAAAAGTGAAGTTTTGTTACCTAAATTGCAATGCTAAATTCCCTCTTGAAATAGAGACTTTTGGTTAAGGATGCTCGGGTTGGGAAGACCCCCTGGAAAGGGAGATGGGAACCCACTCCAGTGTTCTTGCTTGGAGAATTCTGTGGACAGAGGAGCCTGGTGAGCTACAGTCCATGGGGCTCCAGAGTCAGACATGACTGAGTGAGCACAAACGCTTCATGATATAACTTGACAAAAAGTGTCTCTTAAGAGTTTTCCTCAGGGTATGATTTCTGTTCCTTAGGCAGAATTGAAGGAAAAATAGTTATTACTAAAATAGTAAGTACAATATTATGAAGTTATCTTGACTGTACATAATCTATTGTCATAAAAACATTTTCTCAGTGTCAGTTATAATTGCCCCTTATAAATAGTTAAACCCTGATGGAAACTATTTTTCACCTAAGGCAAACTGACTAGTCCAGTGATGAGATCCGCACAGGACACGCAAGCAGCCCGGGTTAACACTAAGGGTGGAGCCTCTGAGGCTATTTCAGTTCTGCTTCGGAGCACACCTCTGCCACCTGAGAGACAGGGATCGAGATGCTGGTGGGGCCAGAATCACAGCACCTACCTGCAGCAGGTCTGACGTTCCCCTCAGCTGCAGTCTCCTTCTCTCTCTACACGTTCACCAGCTTTTCCAGTTTCTCGGTAAAAGGAGAATAGAGAAACAGAAAATGCTTCAAAGCAAAATTCTTCAAACAATGCCTTGTCTTGAATAAGCCTGATGACAGTGAGAAGCATTGTACAGGAGAAAAGTGATCCAGACTTTCAAAATCTTTCCGTCTTTCGGTCTCTAGAATATCTTGCATTTTCACTCTGTCTCAGTGATTTCATCTGAAAGGGACATTTATTCACAGATTGACTCACTATTTCTTTCAAAAACACATACTGGTTACCATATTTTAACCAGATATAATTCCAGTCAAAAGGGAGAAAGTTTGGTTCCTTTGAAAAGTAACAGATTTTTGTTTCAAGGGAATATTGTCATGTTTTGAATATTAAAATGATATAAAGTATAAACATAATTGGAAGGAAAAAAGAAGCATTTTGAATTAGCATCTGATATAAAAAATACTTTTACAAATTCCAAGTCCTTGATCCACTTACTGTGGTTTATAACTAAGTCAAATAATTTTAATAGTAACTTACAGTGAATTTTTGTGGGATTGATCTGTATAAAAATGCAAGCCCTTTTAGCCATAGGGACAAAGTGCTGGTTAAGAGTGCAGAAAATCAGAGCAAGTGCAGAAACATTTTTGTTCTTGTTGTTTTAGTCTCTGTTGTTCTACAGGGTAGCTGGCAGACAGGCAGGGGCGATGCCCATGGAGGAGGGGTGGGATTTGGGGTGCTGCCCGAGGTCAGGGCCTCACCTGGGCCATGCACGTGACCCCGCCCCCCTGTGACCCTGCCCCATCGCCTCATCGGGGTCCTCACACCATGGCATCCTTGCTCAGGGGACTTTTGACTCCAGCTGGCTGTTTGTTCGGTAGAATTAGATGAGCTAAGAAGTCAGTCAGGCTCTCACAGTAACTGCAGAGTTAACTAGTGCAGCATTATTTTTCAGGAAACACAGAAGCCTTTGACATTTTCTAAATTTCATGTGAACTTTGCATTTTTCTTTTGGCTGTGGAGGCCCTCAATGGTCTAAATAGCCCCCTGATATATTTAGATTGTTTGTATGTTTGTGTGTAAATGATTTCCATCTTTTTTTTAATGTTATTGAAGTACAGTTGATTTATAGTGTTGTGTTAATTTCTGCTGAAGAGCAAAGTGACTCAGTTACACACACACACACACACACACACACACACACATTTTCGTATTCTTTCCCTGATGGTTTATAAGACACTGAATACAGTATCTGTGTTATGCAGCACGGCCTTGTCGTTTATCTCTTCTATATATACCAGTTTGCATTTGCTAACCCCAAACTCTCTCTCCTTCCTCCCCCACTCTCACCCCTGCCCTGGCAACCAAGTCTGTTCTCTAGTCTATGAGCTTGTTTGTTTTATAGATAAATTCACTTGTGTTGTATTTTAGATTCAACATATGCATGACATCATATGGTATTTGTCTTTGACTTACTTCACTTGGTATAATCATCTATAGGTCCATGTGTATTGCTTCAAATGGCATTACTTCATTTTTTTTTGCAGCTACGAATTACTTCTCTCTTGAGTGGTCTGAAGAAAAAAATTACTGGCTATGTATTATCATGCTTGATAATTTTTCATATTCTTTTGGCTGCATAAAAACTCCTTACCTGTCAGTTTTGCAAATGCACATTTGTTAGCTTGTGTAAAAAGTAAGTAAAGCTATAGATAAATAAAAATCAGTCATGTTTACATAAAGAGAATATGCTATGTATACAGGCATGTACAATATATTATAGATTATGTACCCATATATGCATATATATATTTCTGGTCCTTGTGTTAGAAACTAGAGATAAAGTAATAAACAAAATGGTCCCTGAACTCATGGACTTGAAACCTTAGAGAAACAATTATCAAATAAGTTCACAAAGAATATTTAAATATAATTTATATTTTTGATAATTAGCACAATATATCTGTGGGCTTCCCTGGTAGCTCAGTGATAAAGAATCCACCTGCAATACAAGAGACACAGGTTTGATCCCTGGTTTGGGAAGATCCCCTAGAGAAGAAAATGGCAACCACTCCAGTATTCTTGCTTGGGAAATCCCACGGACATAGGAGCCTGGTAGGCTACAGTCCATGGGGTCCCAAAAGAGTTGGACACAACTGAGCGACTAAACAACAGCAATATATACAATGTATAGATAAGAATCCTTTCTGATCAGTATCATATTGGAAACACAAACACTTATATGCAATTTGCTTTCTTTATTAAATACTTTGCACTACACTTTTAAGAAGAAGTACTTAGATTAGCTCAGTTAAAAAAAATTTGCAATAAAACTACATGATTTTAATTTTTAATTAAATTTTAATTTTTCTGTTTATATTATACAGCATCCAGATAAACTTCTAAAATTTCAGACATATTTCAATAATATTGGGTGGACTAGAGCTTAAGAAGTAGTGTCATGATTGGAATGTTCTGTTTTGTGGGTGTTTGACATTATATTATTAAAATTGATTATTTAGAAAACAATTTTAAAAATAATATTTTGGTAAACCTACAATGTCCCTTTTTTCTCACTTACTAAGATCTTTTCCTATTTTCTTCTTTACTTCCTTCTTACCTGTGTTGACCAGAGGCAAGATCTTATGCAGAGGTAGGACATTTAAGGGCTTAATTTTCACAGGTTCTTAGTGTTAAAATCATGTTGACCCGAATTCTAAATTACTGTTATCTTTCCTGACACACCAAATTCCCTTTTGAGAACTATTTTTTCGGTGGTGTGTTGTTCCTTGTGTCCAGATCCTTAATTGCATGACCATCAGGAGAGTGATATACGGTATATTTAAAGATCACGCGTTGTTGTAAATCTGGGGCTCAGTGATGTGG
Organism: Odocoileus virginianus; assembly: GCF_023699985.2. NCBI lineage: Eukaryota > Metazoa > Chordata > Mammalia > Artiodactyla > Cervidae > Odocoileus > Odocoileus virginianus. The sequence continues at coordinate 54,276,492 of NC_069695.1, forward strand.
TTTATAAGGCAAATTACAACTCCACTGGAGTCCTCTAAAGTGAATAAAATTGCTCTTTTTGTTGAATCCTTTTGGTCGCAGTAGGCAATGAGGAAAAAAATGTGTTGACAAAAAACAAGCAATGGTGAAATAAAAGAAGTTCCAAGATTCAGAGATGCACACATCTTGGATTTTGGTGACTTGACATAGGAAATAAGTAATATTCTCAACTGAGATTTCAACTATTGTACTCCTGACTTCTTGCCTTTTATAAAGAGGATGGAGCAGAAGTGAAGCCCTTACTACACCTGTGCTTATGTTTCCTAAAGGGCTTAGAGACCTCTGCCTTCCCGACAGCCTGGATGGGGTGGACACTGTCCTGTCACTGCCTGGCATTCACCTCCCACACAGACCACTATCTATCCATCATAGAGCCTTGGTTTGTTTCTTCAAACATTAGGTCTCAAAAGCAAATTTTATGGCCACTGGAAAACCCTGGGCGCATTTATTGTTTCTATTCCCGTGTTGCACTGTCTTCCACGAGCGCCTTACACAGACCTGTTGTGATAGACACAAATTCAGGACCTGAAACTGACAACTGCTCACACGTGGGCTCGTAACTTTGCAGATCATGACAAATTATCTAACACCCCTCTGATCTATGTTGTTACAGGGCACTCTGCTAGACTGGAAAACACCAGAAGGATTTCCCGCGTGCGTGGCGAACACAGTTTGGTTGCTCCCACATCCTAAAACGCAGCCTCTCTTCACCTTGACAGTCAGGTGACACCTGCTCTTTCTGGATTGCCTACATTTTTTCTATTATATCTTGGATTTCTAGGCTATGTATGTTGTAAAGTTTGTTATTTCCATCACTAGTATATATCCAATAGGAGATTTTACTTCACATTGTTACCTATCAGAAAAACAATCCATTTTGTGAATTTTTTATTTTGAGACCAATATATGTATTTTGTTTTTAAAAAGGTTACTTCAGTTTTGAAAATTTGAAATGATTGCATGTACTTTTTTCAATAGGTACTTTAAAATCTGGCTTATGAATTCAGAGTTAGAATATTAACATTTAATAGTAATCAGCATTCTAACTATGGAAGAGGCAATTAGGATTTTAAGACAGACAAATTTGTGTTGTTCCTATTCTATTTCTTGATAAAAAGGGGCAATTAATTTTGATTAATTGAAATGGTAATGATAACATTGATTCTTTAAAAGATATGTTCATATAAAATAAGCAATGAATGTGCAGTGTTTGTAATATTAAAACATGTCCTCTTTACTTCATAAGTAAGATGTTCTACAAAATTTCTTGATTTGGGTTAATTTTCCATTTCAACTCAAGATGAAAACTTCGATGATAATTGACGAGCTCAGTAAACAATGGACAGGGGATTTCAGAGCATCGGTCAATACTGACAGTGCTCTCCCTCAGTTTTCCTTAGGACCTCTGTAGAATAACTGATACAATTCATCGTTGAAGGGATGTCACACACTTTTGTAATGGACAAGGACCTTCAGAACGCAGTGGCATTTCTCAGGGTGAGTGTTTACATTATGAACTTAATGATACCCCCTGCTGCTGACTGCCAGCCTCCAACTGAATAGTTTTTTCTAGAATTTTACCTCTTATTCCATTGATTCCAGTAATATCAAGAGATTGAAATCGTTGTGGGTGTAAATATGTATAGGACTTCTCAGTGGCACAGTGGTAAAGAATCCACCTGCCAAATGCAGGAAATGTGGGTTTGATTCCTGAAAGCCATGACTAGCAGGTTGACTCTCCATTTCTATTTGAATGTTAGAATATATATTTTTTGAATGTATTTTCTTAAGAAGTACCTATTTTCTTATTTTTTCAGACATTCATTCAAGAGCTATGCTATTGGGTACTTCTTTTGTTTCTAGAACTAGATTATATCTTATATGTCTATATAAAGAAAACACTCAGGAATTCCCTGGCAATCCATGGTTAGGACTCTGTGCTTCCACTGCGAGGAACACAAGTTCCATTCCTGGTCAGGGAACTAAGATCCCACAAGCCACATGGTGTGGCCAAAAAAAAAAAAAAAAAAGAAAGAAAGAAAGAAAAGGGAAGGAATTCCTTATAAATTTATAATTTATTTTTGATTTTGAAAGCTAGAAACAGATGGAAGTGTGTGTGTATACACACACACACACACACACACACACACACACACCTCATTAGTGAGGTTTCCTTATTGCCAAATTCAGACTTAAATTGAAGAAAGTAGGGAGAACCACTAAGCCATTCAGGTATGACCTAAATCAAATCCTTATGATTTTACAGTGGAAGTGACAAACAGATTCAAGGGATTAGATATGATAGAATGCCTGAAGAACTATGGATGGTGGTTCACGACTGTACAGGAGGCAGGGATCAAGATCAACCCCAAGAAAAAGAAATGCAAAAAGGCAAAATGCTTGTCTGAGGAGGCCTTACAAATAGCTGAGAAAAGAAGAGAAGCAAAAGGCAAAGGAGAAAAGGAAAGATATACCCACTTGAATGCAGGTTCCAAAGAATAGCAAGGAGAGATAAGAGAGCCTTCCTCAGTGATCAATGCAAAGAAATAGAGGAAAACAACAGAATGGGAAAGACTAGAGATTTCTTAAAGAAAATTAGAGATACCAAGGGAATATTTCATGCAAAGATGGGCACAATAAAGGACAGAAATGGTATGGACCTAACAGAAGCAGAAGATATTAAGAAGAGGTGGCAAGAATACACAGAAGAACTGTACAAAAAAGGTCTTCACAACCCAGATAATCACAATTGTGTGATCACTCACCTAGAGCCAGACATCCTGGAATGTGAAGTCAAGTGGGCCTTAGGAAGTATCACTATGAACAAAGCTAGTGGAGGTGATAGAATTCCAGTTGAGCTATTTCAAATCCTAAAAGATGATGCTGTTAAAGTGTTGCACTCAATATGCCAGCAAATCTGGAACACTCAGCAATGGCCACAGGACTGGAAAAGGTCAGTTTTCATTCCAATCCAAGGAAAGGCAATGCCAAAGAATGCTCAAACTACTGCACAATTGCACTCATCTCACAAGCTAGGAAAGTAATGCTCAAAATTCTCCAAGCCAGGCTTCAACAGTACATGAATCCTGAACTTCCAGATGTTCAAGCTGCATTTAGAAAACGCAGAGGAACAGAGATCAAATTGCCAACATCTTCTGGATCCTTGAGAAAGCAAAGGAGTTCCAGAAAAACATCTACTTCTGCTTTATTGACTATGCCAAAGCCTTTGACTGTGTGGATCACAATAAACTTGGAAAATCCTTAAAGAGATGGGTATACCTGACCACATGACCTGCCTCCTAAGAAATCTGTATGCAGATCAGGAAGTAACAGTTAGAACTGGACATGAAACAATAGACTGGTTCCAAGTTGGGAAAGGAGTATGTCAAGGCTGTGTATTGTCATCCTGCTTATTTAACAGAGTACATCATGTGAAATGCTGGGCTGGATGAAGCACAAGCTGGAATCAAGATTGCTGGGAAAAATATCAATAACCTCAGATATGCAGATGACACCACCCTTATGGGAGAAAGTGAAAAAGAACTAAAGAGCCTCTTGATTAAAGTGAAAGAGGAGAGTGGAAAATTTGGCTTAAAACTCAACATTCAGAAAACTAAGATCATGGCATCTGGTCCCATCACTTCACGGCACATAGATGGGGAAGCAATGGAAACAGTGAGAGACTTTATTTTTCTGGGCTCCAAAATCACTGCAGATGGTGACTGCAGCCATGAAATTAAACGACGCTTACTCCTTGGAAGAAAAGTTATGACCACCCTAGACAGCATATTAAAAAGCAGAGACATTATTCTGCCAGCAAAGGTCCATCTAGTCAAAGCTATGGTTTTTCCAGTAGTCATGTATGGATATGAGAGTTGTACCATAAAGAAGGCTGAGCATCAAAGAATTGATGCTTTTGAACTGTGGTTTTGGAGAAGACTCTTGAGAATCCCTTCAGCTGCAAGGAGATCCAACCAGTCCATCCTAAAGGAAATCAGTCCTGAATATTCATTGAAAGGACTGATGCTGAAGCTAAAACTCCAATACCTTGGCCACCTGATGTGAAGAACTGACTCATTTGGAAAGACCCTGGTACTGGGAAAGGAGTAGGTGACAACAGAGGATGAGATAGCTGGATGGCATCACTGACTCAATGGACATGAGTCTGAACAATGGACAGGGAGCTGATGATGGACAGGGATGCCTGGGGTACTGCAGTGCATGGGGTCACAGAGTCCGACACGACTGAGCAACTGAACTGAACTGAGGTTTCCTTGCTAGTTTTGGCTGTGGAAACTATTCTGATCTCTTAAAAAACAAAGGGATAGACAGCTACTCTAACTGGACAGGGAGGAGAATGAGGGTATGTTAATCTCTAAGTAGCTGAAATGTGTGGTTTGGCTGGTTACCATCTTCAGGACTGCTATTGATCTCTGATTGGATCAGGTCTTCCTACCCCTGGAAATCTTGGACTTCACACCGTCATTGGTCACTAATATGTCTACCCTTGAGATCCAAATGCCAAAGCTTCTGAAATGTTCATTCTTCCTTCCCATTGGACTTACTAGAACTAGTTGGACAAGCTTTGCTCATTCCGCTTATAATTAGCTACTTAAATGCAGCATCATTCGCTCTGAATGAGCCCCTGAGATTCCGCGTTGATGACTGTCTTGTAGTCAACGGCAGGGAACACAGCCCAGGCTGTATCCATTTCGGTGTTCACATGGGACTGCAGGAACTGGGAGTGAGCATTAAAGACCCAGGTCTCCTTCCTAAAGGAAAAGTGAGCGTCTCACTGACTGCTCTGAGTCAAGTCCTCTGCAGAATAGATGGCACCGGCACGTGGCCTTCCCTGGTGCGTGGCCTTCCCAGAGCGGGACTGCGCGGTGGCTCCCTCTCCCGCACCAGTGGAGCTGGCGCTGGGCTTGCTGGCCAGCTTCCTGCTTTGGCTGGCTCTTCCCACAAAAGGCCCCTTTCACAGCGAAAGTGAGCGTTTTCTTTCTTCTGCATAGAGGTCTGAATTTAAAAATACCAGGACCACAACTCTCCATTTTGTCATGTAAACTTCAGAGCAAATGACAGGGTCTGTTAATAATAATATAGGATATTAGACCCTAGCTACACCTGCTTTCTGCTTCACAAGGTATATTTCCATTTCAAATTCTTATGAGTTGTACCTTTGGTGAGTCCTTGTTTTATGTCAGTTTATTTATCTCTTTTCTTTCCCTTGTCATTTCCTACTGCTTTGATCAATGAAAATGAGATAGGACTTGCACAATAATGGGAATGCACTTGGTGTCACCAAACTGTACAGTTAAGTGTGATTGAAATAGTATGTTTTATATTATGTGACTTTTACCACAATAAAAAGCATTAAAAATATATAGATCAACAACAAAAAAGAAAATTAGATAAGAAAACTTCTGTACAGATTAATTCCATACAGATTTAATCCAAGACCTAGACCCCAAGACAACTCCTAGACATTACAGATCTGCATCAACATCTCTATCTGTATCCATACTCAGTGTATCTATATGTCTAGATCTCTGTGCTTCGTTGCTCAGTCATGTCCGACTCTTTGTGACCCCATGGACTGTATGTAGCCCACCAGACTCCTCTGTCCATGGGATTCTCCAGGCGAGGATACTGGAGTGGGTAGTCTTTCCCTTCTCCAGGAGATCTTCCCAACCCAGGGAGCAAACTGAGGTCTCCCACATTGCAGGCAGATTCTTTACCATCTGAGCCATCAGGGAAGGCCATCCAGATCTCTATCTGTATTCATAAATATATCCTTGTTTTAATAGTGAAGTTAACGTTGACACAGTGAAAGTGAAAATGAAGTCGCTTAGTCATGTCTAACTCTTTGCGACCCCATGGACTATAGCCTACTAGGCTCCTCCGTCCATGGGATTTTCCAGGCAGGAATACTGGAATGGGTTGCCATTTCCTTCTCCAGGAGATCTTCCTGACCCAGGGATTGAACCCGGGTCACCTGCATTGCAGGCAGACGCTTTACCCTCTGAGCCACCAGAGAAGTTAATACAGAGCACTTGATAAATTTTGTGAACTTTTTAATTAAATTCCCATGTATGCAGACATTTTTCTATTATTCATTTTTACTGTTTTATTATTTCATGAGATTCAATATCATTTTATTATATATTCTCATGAAATTATTTCTGTCCTAGATAATGGCTTAAATCTTCATCTTTGAGTTAGGTTTTTGTTTGCTTGTTTTTTTGCTTTCAATTTCAATGATCACCAACGTGTCTGTCTGCATTCCCCATTCCTGGTTAACCACAATGTGATCCCAAAAACTGACCGAAGAAAAGGCTCCTGTTTCAGGAAGGGAGAATCTGGATGGCTTGTGAACTCCAGCAACAGGAAGGCAGGAAACAAGCTGCACTTGCTCAGCCAGGCAGCTTGCTGGCGTCAGGGTGCATCCCCCCTCCCCTCACTGACCCGCAGCTCATGGCCCGTTAGATGCCCTCTGCCTGCACATCCACAGTTCTATCCACACTGCTGCCCGATGCCACAAGGCTTCCACGTTGCCCTGCAGCCTGCATTTTAATTCACATCACTTACCTCACTAATGACCTCACCAATGATGCAAGTACTGTTTTCAAAGAACTCACTGCCTCTTTGGGGGGTGGAAGACTGAATGAAGTATAAAAACAGACACACAAGTTGGAACATGGTGAATCCAGGGACACCACCTAGTCCATGAGAATCCAATGGATGACAATGCTTCCAGCTTGAAACCTGAATGAAGGAGGTGGAGATGGTGCAAGGTCCTCAAGGAAAACTGTGAATGAATTACTCGAAGATGGGAGATGGAGGGGAAGATAGTTGAAGCAGACAGGTAACCTCAGAGTATCCAAATTATACACAAGGAAGTGAGTAAAAGCCTGATGTATCAAAAAAATTGCAAAGAAGTTATGGAGGCTGTAAATGTGATGAGCCAACAGTCAAAGATTTGAGGGTGGAGAGTAGCTGGACTGGTCATGTATGGTTTTGATCATGAGTGTGTGCTTGACTCATGTAGGACATTTGGACAGTTGGTGTGTTCTCGCCTGCATGGATTCTCCTGGCTATTTGTGGGCTGTTTCAGGAATCCCCAAGTTAATCATGGTTTAAGTTGGGATGGTGCCAGGGAAAGAAAGAACAAGGCAGACAGGTTAAAAATTCAGGAAGTAACACCTAAAGGATTGACTTATTAATTGTCTCCAAGTAATGGAAGCTCAATGATTAACGTCAGTTTTCAAGTATGAGAGAACAGGTTGGTTGCAGATTTCAACCAAGAAGAGTGGAGCAGAGAAGACCAGTGGAGGGGAAAACCAACTCATGCAAGGAAAAGCAGGTTGAAATTGAATTCCTTGAGCTTGAAGTAGTTGAAAAATCCAGATGACAGTGACAACCCAAGAAACAGGAGGAGGAGCCTGATGCTTGGAGGAGGGTCCCAGCTGACTCTGTGGGCAGTCACTGAATTGGAGACAACAGACCCTGAGAGACAGACCCCAAAGAAGAACATCCAGTAGGAGTGGGTCAAGGGACAGGAGAGCTGATGAGTGGACAACCAGGGGACCATGGCAGACCCAATCAAGGTCAAGAAAGTGGAACTGCAATGAAAGGTGACCAATATCATCAGACCACAGATGTCGTGGGAAATGATATTTCAGAGCAAGTGTTGGGGTTGAGGATAATTGACCACCATGTGGTCAATTAAGGACTAATTACCTTAGTCACATGGTGGAACTGAAAGTCAGTTACAGGATGCTGAGAAGTGAATGAGCAGCCTGGAGAGCTGGTGAAGGTCGGATGGCAAAGGAGGAGAGAGGTTGGCAGGCAGAGTACCAGGCATGGGGTGGTTTTCCTTGGAGAGAGATCTGAACATACAGGCTGAAATTAAGGACCCAGGGGAAGGCACCATGGGGGTTCTAGAGAGTTCTCTTTTAGGACCCAGGTTTGGAAGAGATGGGATAAAGGACACAGGAAAAGGGTCAGCCTTGCTGTGAGAGTGATACAAAGAGGGGACATTCTAGATGTGGGTGCCTTTGTGGGTGGGAGTCTGAATGCATGGTTGCCTAACGCCTTCACTTCCCTCAATTCAATAAGTGGCAAATAATTTTCTAAAAATGAGTGATGGGTGGGTAGCGTATGGGTTTCTGGAGAATTTTGGATTAGTCCTGAGAGAAACTGAGCAAGCTTGCCAAGCAAGTAATCCTGAAAGAACTAGCCTAAAATTGAAAGCTCATGGACGTGGGTGAGCCAGTCACAGTTGGTGCAAATTGCCTGTGGCTCCAGACAACATCCAGCAGAAGGCTATTCCATTGTGGGGACAGATTTGTGTCCCTCTAGAGGAGGTCACGCCCTATTTCCCCATGTGAAGAGAAACTACGCCTGTGAATATGTCATCTTCTGAGACAAAAGGGATTCTGAAGACACCATCGAGGTGGTTACTAGTTAACCTGAAAATAGGAGATTTTCCTGGATTATGTGGATGGGCTGAATGGAGCCACACAAACCCATAAAGTCAAGATAGAAAATAAAGTCAGAGCAATTTGAAGTAGGAGGCAGATTTGACACTGATTTCAAGATGGTAGAGACCACAGACCAAAGAATGCAGGAATCTCTAGAAGCTATAGTTGAGCCCAGTGGACCTGAGTCCACAACCATATAGACACAAACACTGCCCACAGCCTGAGCCTGGGAACAGATTCTTCTCTAGAGACCCCAGGCTCCTGGCCATCACTGCAACTCTGTGTCCATGAGACCCTGAGCAGAGACTCTGCCTCTTCACCCTGGACTGTGGACATAGAGAAACTATAGGATTATCAAGAAGAGATGTGGTTCTGCATGACTCTGCTTGTGCTGACTTGTTATAGCAGCAACAGACAACTAATACCTGCCTTTTGTGGAGATTTGTGACTATTATGTTAATCTTATGGTGGAGTTTTAAGGGGCAGGTTCAGTAGAGTCCAGGGGTCTCAAAGAGTCTGACATGACTGAATGAATTTTGCTTTCCCATATTGGGCTTCCCTTGTGGCTCAGCTGGTAAAGAATCTACCTGGAATGTGGGAGTCCTGGGTTTGATCCCTGGGTTGGGAAGGTCCCCTGGAGAAGGGAAAGGCTACCTACTCCAGTAGGTAGCCTGGCCTGGAGAATTCCATGGACTGTAGAGTCCATGGGATCGCAAAGACTCAGACACGACCAAGAGACTTTCACTTTCTTTTCCCAGCAAATAAGCAGGTTCAGATCATCTGAAAGAGCAGCTGAGTGAGGTAAGGATGCCCAGCCTGTGGCCTGGATTGTGTAGCAAAGAAGGGTAAGGTCATCTGGGAAGGTGAAGGACCTGGACATCCCAGGATGGCTGGCACCCGTTTTAGTGGAATTCAGGTCATCTTTCTGATTTAATTAGCTCACTCTCCTAAAGCCAACTGACACCTGAAAATCTTCACTGACTCCACTTCACCAAATCCTGTTTTTATTATTTATTCAAATACTGGAGATTTTTCAATACCTGCTTTTAAACTATCTCAGGGACAGTATATTTACCATTTCCTGTGTTGACCTTCCCCTGGCCGAGGCAGATGTGGTAGATAGAACTTGTTTCTGATTCTTTACTCCTCTCTATTGCACTGTGGGTTGACATGATTGCCTTGGTCCTGTGATGGCAGAATGCATTTCAGCCTTGGCCATGTGACTCGATTGACCCTTGGGATTGGTGGGTTTCTGGAGAGGGAGTGGCAACCACTCCAGTATTCTTGTCTGGAAAATCCCATGGACAGAGGAGCCTGGCAGATTACAGTCACAGAGTCAGACGTGACTCATACACACACATACACACACACTGGTGGATTTAACTGCACAAGTGGAAGCTTGGAATGTGTCTCCATGGTTGGCTGCCTTCTCGAACTTCTGCATTTGCAATGAGAAGGAAATCCTTGAGCTGCCACAGCCAACCCCTCTAAACACAGGGTCCAGGGTCAGACTTGTGAAGAGAGCCACCCCAGGGTGAACAAGGAATAATTCTTAGAAGTGCATGCTGCTGAAATTTGCTTGCTTCCTAGCAAAACTGTCTAATCCACTGAAAACACTTTAAGTACCTTCCTTCATGTTTTTTCTTGCTTGTGACATCCTCACCCTCCCGTGTGGTCTGAATGTTTGTGCCCCCAAACTCACATGCTGAAATCCCAACCCCAGCGGAACGGTACTGGAGCTTGTGCCCCTGGCAGGTGCTCAGGTCACAAGGGAGAAGCCCCTGTGAATGGAATTAGTGCTCTTATAAAGGAGCCTTGGAGCAAATGGGGGTCACCCATGAGCCAGGAAGCAGGCTCTAACCAATGAGAGCACCTTGATCTTAGAGTTCCCAGCCTCCACAACCGTGAGGCTGTCGATGAGCAATCCAGGTTACAGCATTTTTTTTAGCAGCCCCGACGTACAGACACCTCTTCTGTGCGCAGGAGACTTTTCAGCTAAAAAAATCTTACCATCCTTCATGTACAGATCACACCTCTTATCACCCTCCTGAAAGGCGTTTTATCACCAGAAGCCAGAGAAAATACCTTTGACTGCATATGTTGTTTCTCCAATAAAATTAATCCTTATGCATTATCTCATTTGACCATGAGACTGATTCTACGTGGATAAGCGGATAGATAACATTAGCTCCACTTTGTAAATAATGAGAAAATTAGCGCTCACAGAAGTTGTCACTAAATCTTATTGGTGCAACCAACGAGGGGCACAGAGAGAGTTCAGTCCAGAACCGGAGCCTTCGTTCTGCGCTCTTGCACACATTTTGGAGTCTGAGCCAAATCTTGAACTCCTGAAAGGCTTGGTCTAAACAAGCTCATTTCTCCTCATGTTCAGTATGGGGCTCTGCCCAGAACAGATGTTGATTAGGTGTTCATTTACTGAAATAACATGAAAGAAAGTGAATTTAATTAGATGCAAATAGCTCCACAGAGGATTTTTATCAACTCTACCCAATGTGAGTCTAGGACTGGGTTGCCCGACCCCTGCCTGTGCAGACTGGACCTTGATTCTCTCCTTCCTGATGGAACTGCTCCCAAACTTCCCCCAGAAAAGGTTTGCTTTGGATTTTCACGAAGTTGTTCTATTCCCAGTAGTGAAGGGCCCAAGGTTTGGTGACTTCCTTCTACCTGCTTCCACACTCTATGAACTACATAGATTCATTCTAATCAGTGCAGTCTCGTGGATTCCTCTGAATGACACATGCTCCGTGGTCACTCAGTAACTATTAACCTATTGGCTGATAGACTGACCAGCTGGCTGACTGACTGTCTCCTGAGTTCCAGGGCCACGAGGACCTTTTCCCTGTGATGATAGAAAAGAAACTGAGAGATGCCTATGCCAGCACTAAATGCTGGAGCTCAATGAGCACACATGCTCACTGATGTGCCTATTCATGCCACTGAAGTGTTTTATTTTGTCCTTAGTTTTTTTTAATTTATTACTTCATTAAAATATAGTACATATACTGTAAAATTCACCCATTTGAAGTGTACAGTTCAGTAATAGTATATTCAGAGTTTTTCAATCATTCAGTTCAGTTCAGTCGCTCAGTCAGGTCTGACTCTTTGTGACCCCATGAATCGCAGCAAGCCAGGCCTCCCTGTCCGTCACCAACTCCCGGAGTTTACTCAAACTCATGTCCATCGAGTCGGTGATACCATCCAGCCGTCTCATCCTCTGTTGTCCCCTTCTCCTCCTGCCCCCAATCCCTCCCAGCATCAGGGTCTTTTCCAATGAGTCAACTCTTTGCATCAGGTGGCCAAAGTATTGGAGTTTCAGCTTCAACATCAGTCTTTCCAATGAACACCCAGGACTGAGCTCCTTTAGGATGCACTGATTGGATCTCCTTGCAGTCCAAGGGACTCTCAAGAGTCTTCTCCAACACCACAGTTCAAAAGCATCAGTTTTTCGGCACTCAGCTTTCTTCACAGTCCAACTCTCACATCCATACATGACCACTGGAAAAACCACAGCCTTGACTATCTAATTCCAAGACATTGTCACCACTACTCCCCCCATAAGAAGCCACTTTATCTGTGAATTCTTAGTCTCTGTTCTCACCTCCTGTTGTCCCAGGCAACCATAATCCTACTCTCTGTCTTCAGGATTTGCCTATTCTGGACACTACATGCAAGCGGAACCGTACTACATGTGACTTTTGTCCAGTTTTTCTCATTCAGTATAATGTTTTCAAAGTTCATCACATTGTAACATGTGTCAGTATTTCATTCCTCTTTATTACTGAAAACACATCCAATTGTATGCTGAAGCCACATTCTCTTTATCTGTCCATTAGTGGGTGGACACTTGGGTTTCTACTTTGAGGCCACTATAAATAATGCTACTGTGAATATCTGTGTACAAGATTTGTGTAAATGTATGTCTTCATTTCTCTTGGGTAGATACATAGGAGTGGGATTGCTGGGTCACATGTTAACTCTGTTTAATATTTTGAGAAACTGCCAAACCACTTTTCAAAGCAGCTGCACTTTTCTACAGTTCTACATTCCCGTCAGCAACGTATAAGGGTCTTCAGTCACTTTTTTCTTCAGTTTTGCTGACTTCTTTTGGCAATCAAATGTTTTAATTGTTGAGTATTCAGCTGATAAATGATTGGATTTGTTCATTTATCTTAAGACTGTGGGGTAAATGCATGAACAACAGTAAGAGAACCTTCAAAATCCACCTGTCCACCTGGCTGTTCTGTTCTAATTCTGAATGCAGTTATCTTAGGCTTGTGAAGTAATTCATATGGCAGGTGGCATATGGGAGTCTGATTGCAAGAAGATTTATTTAGTGGTTTCTTTTCCTGAAAAAAAAAAAAAAAAATCCAAGAGTGAGAGTCATTCTTGTGGGTCTTTTAAGGTTCTAGATACTACATTTGAAACCTGATTAAACTGCCCTTGTTAATTACAGAATTACTTCCCTAAGAACACAGAGGAAGTGACACTGCACCTAGACCTCACACCTGCCACCATCATTACATCACTGGCATCAGAAAAATAAAAAAAGGACAGTGGGACCAAACTGCAGGGTATGAAAAGAAAACCTCCCAGGGATTCCACAATAGAACCCCTTGTTGGCAGATATCTTAGTATAAATATGATTTAAAAGACCATCAGCTATAAATCACATTTTAAGGTAATCTCCCCCCTATATTCTTAACTTTCAGAGTTTCAGGTTCAAGAGGAAGTGAATACATTTTACACTGCAGGAGAAATTTGACAGTGGTGTCAAATTTATATTGGTTCAGAGGGATGAAATTTAGCCATTGATTGTTAAAAAAAAAATGTGTATAATAAAGGCTTTTTTTTTTTTTTTTTTTTACTGAGAAGAAGTCATCTCAAGGAATAAAAGAGGCAGACATGCAAACATCCTTGAGATGGGTCTATAGGACCTGATAGGTTGCTCCATTGGATTCATGAAATCCATACTGGCAAGAAACCTAAACGGTGGTCATCCAGTTCAATTTGCCCTGGAAACATTCTTAAGGGTGTAACAACATTTGAAAAGCACATCAGGAGCCATCAGGATCAAAGGTTTTCGTCAATGGGAAACGTTAGACTTGCTCTCCATGTATCTGTTAGCAACACTGCTCCCGCCTTCCATCTTCACTTTCCTACTGACCGTCTTGCCTTTCCCCCCAACCTGTTTCCCTCTTTAACTCATCTTTCCATGCCGTGCTTCCTGGGATGCCATTTAACTGAACTGATGTTGGTAAACAACATTGAATTCCTTCACACTGGCAAGGATTATCTTGCAAAAGAGTTCTTCCTGAAATGGCTGACCCTGTTTCTCACTGAATAGAATGCATTTGCTTCTTCTGTTTTTCTTGTGGGCACCCAGAATGCCAAAGGGAACAAGTTCTGCTCTATTTGCCTGCCGCTGGAGGCATTTGTTCCTCTTCCTCCTGGATGGTGCTGGAGGCATTTGTTCCTCTTCCTCCTGGATGGCCCACAGCACTTTTGGTGCCATTAAACAGAGAACCGCAGCTCACAAAGGAAGCAGGATTCTTTTCAGGAGCGTGGAGAAGGACCTTGCTCATCGCTCTCTACAGCTCAGCACTGCCCTGGCAGTGCTCCTCCCTTTGGAGGAGACAAGAAAGTAACGTTTGATATAATACTTTCTTAAAAATCCTGAGTGAAGAAAGGAGTCTTGAGAGAAAGTTCCCAGATATGGATTACCTATAAAAAGAATAAAAGGGACGAACATGGAAGATTTTTCATCACCGTAAACAAATAATTTGTGATCGCTCTGCACTCGAACCACAAATAAGACCAGGAATTAGAAGTGCCCCTAGCTGGCCAGTATATACATATATCATTGGTCTGGGGTAATGAAGATTACCTGATAAAGATCACAATATGACAGGTTTCCTTTTGCATTGCCTGCTGAACAGCCAGAAACGGTTTTCTGCGGCCGGCCAGCTATTGATCCAGCTCTTTCTTGTCAGTGATGCAGTTAATGGGAATTCCACAGGCAAATAAAAGCTACATTTTGTCTTCATTTTCATCTGAAATATGAGCTGGTCCTTTGTACTCTAGACAGTCATTTATTACTCATTTTCCTTTATTGATGTTTATGAGCTGAAGCATAAAATGATTCTCAAATGTAGTTTAATTGAGGCGGCAGTTGACACGGTAACCGTGATTACCGATGCGCCGTCGGAGGCATGAAGTCCATGAATCAAGGTTTGCTTTTCATTGGTCTTGGAGGCAGCGCAGGGGCGAAAATATCCTTAAAAAGCAACTGGGCTGGAGCTGCAGAAATATGTCGATTTATCTTCATAGGTGGTTCGGGGGGAAGCCAGCGCCCCATCCTTAGCAGCAGCCCCCGAGGTTTTCTCGTACTTGACATTCAAGGGCTGGTTGGCTTTCCTAGCAGAGGGGAAACTTCTTCTAAACCATTTTATCATTTTAAAAAGTGTTTGAGCAGATCCTTCTTTTGAAAATATTGAAGCTCAATGATTAGCCCTCCGAAGCGTCGGTGGGAGTGCAGCGGGACACGCCATCTACAGCCACACACAGCACCAGGCAACCCAGTCACTCAATTCATTCGTAAAATGGGAAGAACAATCAATACCGTGGAGAAGTATTTTTTTATATGCAGTTATTAACTCATAAGCTACAGTATATCTCATCTCATTTCGACAACAGCTGAGGTCTCCATCTCCCCCTGGAGACCCCTGCAGGTCCCATTATGAGAATCATAAATAATATGTGCTAATGAGATATGAATTGATTATGTTGGAAAAGCTGACATTTTCATCCATCATTCTAAATGATGTTTAACAATGGATTACCAGCCAGTAATTCCTTTGATATGAGATTAAATAAAATAGCCGGCTGTTTCAGCAGACTAGCTCAAGGAGATGGCAATAAATCTGCTCAATTACTGTATTACCAATCCGTTTTTCACTGCTAAGGATATTATTATTTCATTTAGACTTGTTCATGCATCATAGATTATTTTATTTCAGGCAGTCAATGGCAGGAACCGCAGCGTTCTCTCCACCGAGCGGTGGAGCGGTGGTCTTGGCCGAGTGCAGTAACTGCCCCTCTGTGCGCCCCAAACGCCCCCCAGGAGAGGCTGCCCTGCTGCCCCCCGGGGCAGAGCCTCCACATGCAAGCCGCATTTCAGAGAGATGCATTTTGCTTTCAACCTAATTTTCTTTACTTATCTGAAAAGTCTCAACCAAAGGATACCGCCTCAGAAACCGATCGATCGAAACGAGATTATTAGATCCTCTAAGATGATTTGGTCTTCATCTCAGTCCTGTAGTAGATTGAGAATTAGATCACAGAGACCATTCTTTGGCCTCACAAATTAGATTCCCAGCCCCTGCAATACAAAGGTGGCCTTTCTCCCTCATGCCAAACACACAGACGACTTATACACTTTATTGATGGGAAAATGGGATCGGCGAGAAGAATCCCATGGCACCCCTGGCACTGCTCGTCATCTCGATGAATCTGAATAAAGTCTGGGGTCTGAGCCCCGTGACTGTCTGTATAGAAAAATTACAGTGGGATGGGTGGCCTTGAAACGAGGCATTTGTGAACACTTGGCTCCCTTCTTATAATCACCTATGTGTCAGTCGACTTGAAGATAAGATGGGCAGGGGCTCGAGGCCCAACCCCTGTGCTGGGCGGTTCACGTGGAAGAGGGACGCCAAGGGTGTCCACACCGGCTCCATGGACGCCTCCACACACACCCCGGGCCCCGCCCGCCCGCCGGCTCCAGGCCGTCCCTGGCCCGCAGATGGCCAGCAGCAGACGGCCCCACCGGGCCCACGACCCTTCCCCTGAGCTCAGATCTGCCGGTGCTCACACCGCTTGCCTCCAGGAAGCTTGGCTGACATAGAGGCGTGAGGTGGGCCACCAAGGCACACGAAGCCCAGAAGAGCCAGGGAATTTACGGCACAGGTGGCAAAGCTCTGACGGCAGTGGGTCAGATTCTTCTCTCTTCTTACTCCTTCTGAAGAGGACACACCTTCTCCATATCTCCAGGAGATGGCCAAGCAAATCAGCGGAAGTAGTGACAGCACCCAGCAGGGAGCAGCTGGGTGAAGAGCTCTTCCATCACCTTTCCTCTTTCCCGGTCTTATTGCCATCCCTTCCTCCTGTCCCCCAGGATTGCAGCCCTGAAGAAGTTTCAGAGGAGGCCTTTGATGTGGTTTCTGGGGAACCCTGACAAAAACAGTGTGTGACATTGGAAAGCAGAACCCAGAGCACACAGCTCTGACCCTCATCCAGCAGGGATGAAGAACCTGTTGGTGGTGGTAAGCAGGTGGTGGCACCTTCCATAACAGTGTTGTAGAACCAGTTCTAAGGGTGCTCCCACGGCAAGTCAGGATAAAACACCAGAAGGTGAGGTGCTTGGTCATGTGGTAGCTGTGGTTCTTGCATGGGATGGATCACTGTTAATTCCTGGATCAAGGACTGTGTAATGGATGGCCTTTGAATGTCTCAGCAAATGGAAATGAGAGGCTCAAAGGAGCCCAATGACACTCAGACTCTACGGAAGCCAGAGGCCTCCATGGTGGTGTTCCAGAAAGCCCATCTCCAGCCTAGAGCTATGTCCCTTTCCCATGGACTCCAGGGTGGCCTCACTTGTGAAGATGTCTCACAGAAGAGCCTTGTTCTCCTCCAGCTCTGCCAGTTTGCTCAGCCACAACCTCCAGACCCACGGGAAGGAGGTCATGACTCAGTACTGTCTGTGTGGGGAAGCCCTGCCCCAGCTCCAGGAGGAAGAGCTCAGGTGCTGAAGACTGAGTCTACAAACCAGATGCTCCCGCGTGGTACCAAGTCAGTCTTGGCACTGGCTCAGGCTTCCTAAGAGAATGGTAATTCATTTGGTTCCTATCAGTGCTTATGTGACTATAGAATATGGTCCTACTTGGTCCTATCCAAATGTAACAACATGGTGTCAGTAACTGAAAAAAAAAAAGAGAGAGAGAGAGAGAGAGAAATCATATGTGATTTCATAGCTGTCTTCAGAGATAAGAAATTTCTTAGTCTTGTTCTGTAAAGTTCATAAAAAGGGAGAAATGAACACTAATTCTGTTCATCAAGTAGGCTTTAGGATCAGAGAGCATTAACTTTTCTTCCCTGATAGCTCAGTTGGTAAAGAATCCGCCTGGCTTCGATCCCTGGGTTGGAAAGATCCCCTGGAGAAGGGAAAGGCTACCCACTCCACTATTCTGGCCTGAAGAATTCCATGGACTGTATAGTCCATGGGGTTGCAAAGAATTGGACATGACTGAGCAACTTTGACTATCTTCACACAGGTATCAAATTATGTCATGGATGGAATGGGATGTTTTAGTTTTAATTTATATTGAGCAACAATGAGTCATCTCTAGTATCAATAACAATAAGAATCACGTTATCATTATATATGTTATTAAAATAATCAGGAATTCCAATAAACATAACCCTATGAACATCAGCCTGAGAGACACATTGGTGAATGAAATGCATAGAATGTTGCTTGTCTTAGGAGGATGAGAAAGAGCCTTTGTCCTTCCTAGAGGAAAATCTTGCAATCAAGTCCCAAGGTATTTCTTGAAGTCTATAAAAAATAGACAATCATAGTTTCTAATCTTCTGGTATAATATAAGGAGAGAAGTGGGATAATCCAGGGACCTCATCTTCCTTCTAGAGTCTAATGTACTAGAGAATAAGTGATAAGACATGATTACTAATAGAAAATTCTACCTGAAGGCAGTCTATTAGCTCTGGCAAGTGGATTCATTTTAGGCAATGAAGAGAAAGGAGAGGAAAACTTTGTAGCTGTTGTCTAGTGAAAGGAACATGGAAAAGAGATTTTTGCCAAAATTGAGTACTTGAATCCAGAGCATCCTGAGAGTTTGCACTCCTGTCATGGGTGTTACTGTTATGCTGATGATGACCATGAGCTAGGTGCCATCATTGTAACAAGTAGCAAGGAAATCTGACATGCTGTAAGGTACTAACTAAAGGATGTGTTTCACATGAGTCATTGAAGAGAATACCATGATTTTCATATTAGCTTTTTTTCCAGAGATATCTTTGTTAAAGAGTCGATAGTCAGCTTCATAAATAAATGGATGTTGGTTTATCTCTTTTTAAGACCACAAAACCCCACACACAATATACATTTCTAAAAAATATACTGGACAATGTTGAGACAAAATGAGATAAACTTTATGGTAAAACTTATCATTTGTACAAATACAGATGTTCAATACAAATCCAATTGTATCATTTTATATTGCCACAGTATAAAGAGATCCAATCTTTCAAATGATGGAATAATATGGTAATAATCACAATTAAATCAATGGACAATTTTACTGAATTTTACACTATAAAGTAGTCACTGTTACTACCCCGATTTTAAAGATGGAAGCCCCTGAGGATAAGAGAACTTCAGTAATTTAAGATCACACAGGCAGTAGGTAGTGGAGATAAAGTTGAAATTCATGTGTTTCTAGTTCAAAAGTCTACTGTTAACAACTAGTGTTTATAAGTTATTAGGTTTGGGAAATCTCTGTTTCCACTCAGTCTTAGTCTCTGACTTTATCTTAATTCAACACACAATCAAATAGTTCAAATCAAAGCAAACCACAGAGAGTTCATTTAAATCTGTGTGCAAATTGATTGTAGAAATCAATGCAGCCAAAGGGATTGAACACTTACTGTATATCAGGTACTCTCCTAGGTGCAGAAGGGAAGGAGTGGTGAGGCAAGGTGCCCAGTCCTGAGGTCAGAGGGGAGGAGGCCACTTCCGGGAAGGGGTCATCATGGCAGGATTCCAGGGAGCTGAGGGCTAGAGGGACGCAACGGCCGCCCCGTCCTGGTGAGATGGGAGCTGTCTTTCTTTCCTCAGGCCCCTGGGACCAGCAAGGGGCAGGGGGAGAGAGCGCTGAGGAGGAATGTTGTAGATAAAAGGGAAATGATGTACATTCCAGAAACTGAAAGAGTATAGCAAACAGAGGGATCAGCATCATTCTTTTCGCACTGTCTAGGTGATACTGGTGGAGTAGAGAGAAAATAAATATTCAGTATATTTTCTGGATGTTATAGTCTGGTTTGAGTTACTTCTGTATTAGTACAGATTTAGGTCAAGGTTCATATTTTTGCCTGTGGCCATCAAATTGCTCCAACACCATTTATTTAGAGGCTATCCTCTCGCCTTCAAATCACTTTTTGATCTTTGTCAAGAATCAGTTGGGCATGTTTGCACTATATATGTACAGTTTTTCTATCAAGAAGATACTGCCTTACAACGTGAGTTGGAAAATCCCCTTCCATTCTGTTTTTGGTAGATTGGATAAAATTGCTGTTAATTCTTTATTTAGTAAAGATCTCCAGTATAACTGAATGGACGTGGAGTTTTCTTTTCAAAAGGCTTTTAGTTACATTTAGAAGGGTTTCGCTGGTGGCTCAGATGGTAAAGAATCTGTCTGCAATGAAAGAGACCTGAGTTCAACCCCTGGGTCAGGAATCCCCTGGAGTAGGAAATGGCAACCCTCTCCAGTATTCTTGCCTGAAGAATCCCATGGACAGAGGAGCCTGGTGGGCTACAGTCCATGGGCTCGCAAAGAGTTGGACATGACTGAGCGATTGACGCTTGCCTGCTTGCTTGGTTATAGGTCTATTCTGGTTAATATTTCTTTCTGGGTAAGCTTTGGTGATCTATGGTTGAGGAAGAATTGATCATTTTCTTCTGTGTTGTTGAACTTATGAGCATAAGGTTGTTCATAGTAATCCTAGCAATTATCTTTTACTTCATTCCTGATATCAATAATTTGTGTCTTATCTCTTTTTATTTTGGTCAGCCTTCCTAAAGATTGGTTTCACTGATATTTTATTTTTATAAAGGAACCAGCTTTTTGTTTAAATTGATTCTCTATTCTTTCTGTTTTTAATTTTATTAATATTTATTTTTATCTTTATCATATTCTGTGATGCTCTGTGATTCCTCACTTTTCCAACTCTACTACACTATTTAGACCATTTACTGAGCTTCAATTTTGATCAATATATTTTTCAATTCCATAATTTCCTTATGGGTCCTCTTTCAAATTATATTTATTAATATTTGGCATATTAATTTTTATGTTTTAATATGATTGAAGATAGTTGTAATTATGTGTGTAACAATTTTATGATGACTGTTTAAATTATTGTTGGATGATGCCAGCATGTGACTCACCTCAATGTTGGGCTCATTTAATTTTCTTGTCCCATTTGAGTTGTATTTTTCTTGTTTGTTTGTATCACTAGTCATTCTTCAATATGTTAAATATTTTAGATATATTAGGAGATGTCTGATTCTATTTAAGTCTTCTGTTTTACAGTACTCTATTTGGGCCTTGGATTATTTCTGTGATCTGCAGTTCCAATGAGAGTTTAGGATTATTTTTAGAGCCCTTTCAGTGTTGTTCAGGTCAGCTTCATTGTCCTGGTGACTCTGAAGCTCCGGAAACCCTGCCAGTGCAGCCTGGATGCTGGTGCCAATGGGTCTGACGGCATAACAGGCCTGGGTGGCTCTCAGTCACTGGGTGGAGGACCAGGATCTCCTGGGTCAGTCCCAGCAGATGAAGCCCCTGTAGCCCGGGGGTGGGGGCTGGGTCTCCCCTGGACTCTGCCAACGCTGGGCCTGGGCGTTTGGGCAGCTCTGGGTCCCAGGCTGGGCTCCACTAACTCTCCTGGTGATCCCCTGTGATGGAGGGCGGGGGGAAGGAGGCTTGCTGTGTCACCGCTGCCCGGGTGGGCATCAGACTTCTGTTGGGCTGACCCTTCCCCGACCCTTGGCTAGAGAGAGCAGGTCTTCCCTGGTTTTGCTGTGTGATGGTTTTCTGTATCAGTTCGTGATTCTCTGTTGGAGTCCTCTCCAACACACACTCCAGAAGACAACATCCAGGAATGTTCCTTCCCTGTCCGTCCTCAAGTCTTGAGGCCTCTGCCAGTCTATCTTCTCCCTCCTTGCAGGATTTTCTGATGATTTATTCCAAAGGTACTCATAGTATTTAGAGAAGGATGAATCTGTGCCCTCTTGTCTCAGAACTTAGACGCTTCTCGCCTTAAAATTTGGGATGCTCTTCCTTCATCCTGAGATTCTGTTCTGTTTCGTGTTTTGTATCAGAAGTTAACAAGCCTTTAACACCTTGTAAAGGGCCCAGCTTCAGAGAGGAGGGTGAGCTCAGAATGCTGAAGCTCTCTGTTCTCTGCTGTAGTGTGCAAGGGAGTGAACCCAAGGCAAGGACAGCAGCCCAGCTCCGCTGGCTGGTCCGTCCAAGCCAACTAGAGAAGCCAGAATTGCAGCGTGGAGACCCTGGAGCGGAGGCTGGGGCTCTGGGGAGCCGAATGTCCACCAGAGCTTGCACACTCACCTCTGACACAGGGGTGCGGTTCTCTTTTGTAGGAAACTTAATCTTTTCATATTATGCTAGTTAAAAGTAACTGCCTTTTAGAGTCTCAAGGGCAACTGATCAAAAAATAATGATATGAAGCAATAAAGCTGAAACCACCATGAAATTTTCACGGCTGGATGTCAAAAATCAACATGTACCACTAAGTAAAAGTTAATCAGCGGCAGAGTTATTGGGATCAAAACAAAGCCAATACTTCTGCAGTGAGCCTAACTGGTCATGATGCTGATAAACAATATTTAGGGGACGGGATCATTTAGCACTTGCTTTGAGTAGTCTGACAGCTCTCACAACTGCCATTTCATTTTCCAGAGATTTCATTTTCCATTTTCAAGGCAAGTTAAGCTTCACCACATTATTTTTTGATGCTTTCAAACTGTGGTGTTGGAGAAGACTCTTGAGAGTCCCTTGGACTGCAAGATCAAGCCAGTTAATCCTAAAGGAAATCAGTCCTGAATATTCACTGGAAGGACTTATGCTGAATCTGAAGCTCCAGTACTTTGACCACCTGATGTGAAGAGCTGACTCACCGGAAAAGACCCTGATACTGGGAAAGATTGAGAGCAAAAGGGAGCAACAGAGGATGAAATGGTTGGATGACATCAGAGACTCAATGGACATGAATTTGAGCAAACTCCAGGAGACAGTGAAAAACAGGGAAGTCTGGCATGCTGCAGTCAATGGGGTCACAAATGGTCAGACACGACTGAGGGACTGAACAATAAAAATGCTATTTTTATCTTATTTTGATAACCATACAACTTGCCCCAAGACTTGTGGGCTAGTAAGTCTAACCTGATGGATGGGACAAGTGGTACCTGGGGCAACAGGTTCAACAGGTTCAAATTCCCCATTAGCTTCTCTGGACGTCATGGCATGGCACCATGCATGTTTAGGGGTCAGTGTGATGGCCTTGTTGCTGGAAAACTGTTGGTTTTAGCCTGAAATCTACAAGAACTTGTCGAAGTGTACTGACTTTGTTTTAAAATGAAAAAGTTATTCTTGAAGGTAGAAACAGAGGACATCCAGGCTCCATTGACCTGAAGAGCTAAAGGGGAGAAAAATAAAGTCCAAGGTTAGAGCCCCTGAAGCTATGTTTATTAGCAGCTAATATTGATGCAAGATTAAATGTCGGTTTGGCAGATTTGAGACTATGGAAAATTTCAAGAATACTGGATATTCAAAAAGACTAGCTGATCTCTTTGAGTCCCAAACCTGAATGAAAAAAGTTTCTTTTTCATGTTGACATGTGATTGCAGAACCTACTAACTATTCAGGCTGCCGGATTTCATGGGCTATTCCAAGCAGATGAATATATGGCCAGCAGAGAGACAGGGAGAAGGAACTTAAGTCACCTCTAAATAAAAATAAAGAGTAAAAACTAAGTGATAAGCATGTGGGTGAGAGTTTCTCCAAGAATTATCTCTCTTATGAATTTTATTGAACTAAAAGGAAACATTTAGGTACATTTCATATTCTGACTTTTCCCCCTTTTAGTCTGAGTTCAGTTTCCCAAAGTTTTGGGAGTCATCCAATACTTATTAAAATTTTTGTATCCTCAAATTTGGCAAACAAACTGATATTCATCTTTTATCTTAGATTATGAAAATAATAGTTTGCCCCCAATTCATTGGGTCTTTAGAGTTATGTGATGAAGTTCACATGAGCCTTTCAGTTCAGTACAGATCAACACCTCAAACTCCTCTTCAGAGACTGTGGCTTTGAGAAAACTATGGTTTTGAAATTTTGGACTTCACACAGCACATGATTTTCTCTGCAAAACTACAAGGACTATTAAAACTGAAAAAAGAAAACAGCCTCAAAATTTGCATTGCACTTGGTAAGCCAGTGTTCTTCAGCACACCTAGATAATTGAATAGGTGTCTGCCGCTGAATTGCTCCTGCGCTCCAACCTAATTGGGACTCTCTATTTCCCCTGCCTATAAATTAATTTGGGTGGAACTTGACAAGTTAAAGTGTTACCAGCTGTAAGATTATGCCAGCTAACCACGCCAAGACCAGAGCCAAACTGAAAAGAACACACGTGCATTGGGCAATTTCATCTGTCGTAAATGTAGTCCTGAATCTATCCAGCACACCGAAAGGGAGATTGAGTGAGTTACTGTGGGTTGTAGGAGATGAAAATTGGTTCCAAGGTAG
Organism: Odocoileus virginianus; assembly: GCF_023699985.2. Classification (NCBI taxonomy): domain Eukaryota; kingdom Metazoa; phylum Chordata; class Mammalia; order Artiodactyla; family Cervidae; genus Odocoileus; species Odocoileus virginianus. Next base: position 54,300,652 of record NC_069695.1, read on the forward strand.
CTACAAATAAAGCTTGAAAAGAAGGGTTTCTTTGAAAAAACATGCAGAAAATAGGAAAAAATCAGAAAGGCAGCTCAATCAAATGGTCATAAATGTCCAAAAATCAAAACCAAACTCCATATATAAGCAGAAGCAGTGAAAAAAGGAGGCTTAGATCTTGCCCCATCACCTCCTATGCATCTATTCCATTTTTTCAAATAGTTTCTATTGTGAATAGGTGTTTCATTTTGTCACATTCTTTTTTTTTCTTCAATATTTGATTTTTCTTGTTTAACCTGATTTTTCTTTCTTTTAATATGGTGGATTATATTGATTATATATTTCCAAACACTGGATCTACCTTGCATTTCTTGACACACACATTCAGGGTATGTAATTCTTTTTAATGTATTGCTGAATTCTTTTTGATAGTGTTTTTCAATGGTTTTTTTTAATCTATGATAATTGCAATTTTCTTTTGTTTATCTCACTCTGTCTCTTCCTCTGTCTCCTTTCTTCTTCCTTCTCTCTGTTCCTCCCTTCCTTTGCTTCACTGTCTTTTGGTATCAGGGTAACAGCAGCATCATGAAATGAATTTGGATCTCCCCTACCTCTTCCCTGGTGAGGAGCTTGGGCTTCCCATGTGGCTCAGCTGGTAAAGAATCTGCCTGCAATGCAGGAGACCTGGGTTTCTTCCCTGGGTTGGGAAGATCCCCTGGAGAAGAAAATGGCTACCCGCTCCAGTATTCTGGCTTGGAGAATTCCATGGACTGTATAGTCCATGGGGTTGCAAAGAGTCAAACATGACTGAACAACTTTCATGACCTCTTCCGGTTCTTGGAAGAGATTGTGTAGAACTGGTGTTAAAATTCTCTTGTGGTGTCTTCTTGGTCAGAAGATTTCTTTCTTGGGAACTTGTAAATTTTGAATTCCTTTCTCTTAATAAATATAAGCCTACTTAGATGATCTTCACTGACTACACTAGGTCTTTGACTGTGTGGATCACAACAAACTGTGGAAAATTCTAAAAGAGATGGGAATACCAGACCACCTGACCTGCCTCCTGAGAAATCTTTATGTAGGTCAAGAAGCAATAGTTAGAACTGGACATGGAACAACAGACTGATTCCAAATCAGGAAAGGTGTATGTCAAGGCTGTATATTGTTACTCCCATTTATTTAACTTATATACAGAGTACATCATGTGAAATGCTGGGCTGGATGAAGCACAAGCTGGAATCAAGATTGCCGGGAGAAATATCAATAACCTCAGATATGCAGATGACACCACCCCTATGGCAGAAAACGATAAAGAACTAAAGAGCCTCTTGATGAAAGTGAAAGAGGAGAGTGAAAAAGCTGGCTTAAAGCTCAGCATTCAGAAAACTAAGATCATGACATCTGGTCCCATTACTTCATGGCAAATAGATGGGGAAGCAATGGAAACAGTGACAGACTTTATTTTTTTGGGTTCCAAAATCACTGCAGATGGTGACTGCAGCCATGAAATTAAAAGACACTTGCTCCTTGAAAGAAAAGCTATAAAAAACCTAGACTGTGCATTAAAAAGCAGAGACTTTACTTTGCCAACAAAGGTCCATATAGTCAAACCTATGGTTTTTTGTAGCTATGAATGGATGTGAGAGTTGGACCATAAAGAAGGCTCAACACCAAAGAATTGATGTTTTTGCACTATGGTGTTGGGGAAGACTCCTGAGTCCCTTGGACTACAGGAGATCCAACCAGTTCATCCTAAAGGAAATCAGTCCTGAATATTCATTGGAAAGACTGATGCTGAAGCTAAAACTCCAATACTTGGCCACCTGATGCAAAGAACTGACTCATTTGAAAAGACCCTGATGCTGGGCAAGATTGAAGGCAGGAGTAGAAGGGGATGACAGAGGATGAAATGGTTGAATGGCATCACTGACTCGATGGACATGAGATTGAACAAGCTCCAGGAGATAGTGAAGGACAGGGGAAGCCTGGTGTGCTGCAGTCCACGGGGTGGCAAAGAGTCAGGCATGACTGAGTGACTGAACAACAAGAAACAAATGATCTATTTCACATTGGGTGAGTTGGGGTTGCTTGTATCGTGAGAGACATTGGTCCATGTCACCCAAGTTGTCGTAGCCTGGCAGGGGTGTAGGTTGCAACTCAGCCCTTGGCCTTCCCTGACAACACTGCAAAAGGAGCCGGGTACCCTGTTACTGCCCAGGAGGTGGACGTCTGGGTTGCCCCTCAGCCTGGCAGCTCAGGTTTCAGTTTTCCTGTGGCATTGGTTGCCATGGAACCATTATTATCTAAATGGCTTCTGTCTGGCTGTGTTCCCTCTTCCCTGGTCCTTTGGCCATAGATTTATTTATTTACTCATTTAAAAATTTTTTTGCACTTTTTGGACTTTCCAGGTGACAGCTTCTGCACCAACCAGCCTGGGACACAGGGAATAGAATATGTTTGCATTATGGTTTAACCATTGCCCAGGTCTGTTCCTACCTGTGTTTCTTCCAACCCAGCCTTTCAGGATGAACCTCTCTTTAATAGCAAACTCAGTCTCATTTACAACAGGGACCAAAAGTATCCAGCTATAGCTACACGTGATGGAAATACTTGCAGCATCAAGAACTTGGAAGATATGAAAGTGATCCCACCTGCTTCTCTGCAAGCTTGATGATGTCAGAAACCTGCTGTGTTTTATCCTGCCACCTCCCTCCCCTGCTCCCAGCTACAATTACCCCTTAGGAAGCCAAGTTGCTTACCTTGTTCTTTTCTGTGGGTTTTGGGCAGGTACTGAGTATTTCCCTCCTGTCTGATTCAGGGTACTGGCGTTGGACTGTGTCTGCCTCGCCCCTTTTAAGGAGGCTCAGCCCACATCTCTTCATCTGCCTGCCCCTGGCTCCTCACAGCTTTAACTCCACTCGCCCTGGCTTTGAGCCACTTTCACTCCCAGCGTGGGGTGTTCTTACCTCTGCTGAGACAGGGTGCTAATTACCCAGGTGCCTACTATTAAAGGAGCTCCAGTGGAAATTTCTTTTTACTCTATCAAATGAAGCAAATCTTCCAGCTTTGCCTGTCATTCCCTATTAAATTCATTTTGTAGGTGTGCATAACATAGTGGGTTCGTAAAGTGTGCTCCCCTGACAATTTTGGTTAAAAGTTGAAGGAGAGGGGCAGGGGCCCTGGAGAAATGTCCTCTTTATGTTCCTTTATCTCGTGGTGTTTTCTTGATCTGCGGTTCCTGCACAGTCACACGGGAGAGGCACCTGCGAGGCCAACTGAGTGATGCCGAGCCCACTCCCTCCCAGACAATTAAATCAGAATCTCTTGGAGGTGGCATCTGGCAAAGGACAGAATCCTCTCTATCAATTCATGGCTCAGAAATGAAAGCCTATGCCTGCACTTTGCCTATGAACTAGTAGGATTTCAGATACTCCTGGACTTTTGATGGGATTTGGCATTTCAACAACTAAAATACAAAAACATCTTGATTATATGTGTCTAGGATCATCGATACATTATTTGGACTTATGATGCTGACCTCATCAGAAAGATAGTGAAGAAGCGATGACCTCATTGCTCCTCATGGGGACTCAGCTGGATCCCTGTTCTGCTGAGTCCTCGGTGCCCTCCTTGGTAACTGGGGGTTTCTGTTCAGGTGGAGTGGCCCATCCTGAAGACACCCCTACTCCTCACAGACTTCCTCTTTTAAAGAACCAGGCGGATAGGAGGGTTGTTGTAGTGGCAGGGGATCAACCCCACAAGACCCTGAGAAGAGAGAGGGAGTTGCTTTCCGAATAGTGAGCCCTGAACCTTCCACTTTGGTACCCAAGGGAAGATGCTGAATTCTGCACAGAGGATGTTGGCATCATTGGCAGAGATTTCTGCCTTCCATTTAGCATGAAGAGGGCTTGGACATGGGATTCAGTGATGCATCCTAGACAACCTGAAGGCCTTTCATCATTCGCTGCAGTGGCTGAGCCCCTGGCTTTGGATCCCTGGGAGACAGCTGTGCTTCTCCTAGGTCTTGCTGAGTAGACTCAGAATCAAAGTTGTTTTGAGTTATACAAGTAAAGAACAACTCCTGCATGTTGGATACCATTACACATGCCTTATCACCTCTTAGTCTAAGGCTTGTGCAGTCATGTATGGACGTGAGAGTTGGACTATAAAGAAAGCTGAGTGCTGAAGAATCAATGCTTTTGAACTGTGGTGTTGGAGATCGACACCAACAGAGAGTCCCTTGGACTGCAAAGAAATCAAACCAGTTCATCCTAAAGGAAATCAGTCCTGAATATTCGTTTGAAGGATGGATGCTGAAGCTGAAACTCCAATACTTTGGCCACCTGATGCGAAGAACTGACTCACTGTAAAAGACCCTGATGCTGGGAAAGATTGAAGGTGGGAGGAGAAGGGGGTGACAGAGGATGAGATGACTGGATGGCATCACCGACTCAATAGACATGAGTTTGAGTAAGCTCCGGGAGTTGGTGATGGACAGGGAGGCCTGGCATCCTGCAATCCATGGGGTTGCAAGGAGTCGGACACGACTGAGCGACTGAACTGAACTGTGTGACCAAAGAAGTATGGGGTGAAATGAGATGCCATGGGCATGGGGTTCTGCACCCCACCCAGACATCCTCTCATTGTTTTTCTCATCTCTTCATCCCTGGGCAGGATGGTGGCTCCACTGTGTCTGACACCAGGTCTGACCCCTCACTCCCCATCCAGACAGATGCACACCTGTGATTCTTGGATTTCCAGCAGGTGAGATCTGATCAGCACCCTGCCCCCTCTCATGAGTGGAATTAGAGTAAAGGATGAAGCTGCTGGGGGCCCGTCCATAAGCCTTAGACTATGATTCCATGAGCCTCCACTGCAATTTAGAAGGGGGGCTTCCGAGGCGGCACAGTAGTAAAAACCTGCCTGCCAAAGCAGGAGATGAAGGAGATACAGGTTCGATCCCTGGGTCAGGAAGATCCTCTGGAGGAGGAAATGGCAACCCAAGCCAGTATTCCTGCCTGGAGAATCCCATGGACTGAGGAGCCTGGTGGGCTACAGTCCACGTAGTCGCAAAGAGATTGCACAACGGAGTGACTGAGCACACACATGTTGAAGGGTAAAAGACATCAGCTGTTACAGAAGTACTGAAATGTTACTAATGGCAATGATTTGTGTCTTTGCATATTATCTGTAGGGTCTCTTGATATCAGGTTTGGTATTTACATTTTAATTGAAAGATTTAAGACGTGAAAGGGTTCAATGGGTCTGAAGGTCCTTTTGAGCCGCTGGTGGCCGCCTGTCAGCCCCGAGTGATGGAGCTAGGGATGCAGGGACCCCAAACTGTGAGAGGAGCAGGGGCTGCTCATTTCCTCACGTCCTCGGTGTGTGGGTGGGGGGGAGAGGAGCCTCTCAAATGTCATCCAGAAAGAAGCTTATTGTTTTTCCACCGCTTCCTGTGGTTTTAATTAAAACCCCAAACCTTTTGTTCATCTATTTAAACGAAAAAAATAAATAAAAAGAAAGAAAACCTGGGCTCCCGGTTTTATACGGTTGTGCCTTCTCTCAGGCGGCCCATCATTCACGCTCACTTTGGGGTTGCTTGGGATAAATTAAAACACACACATGCGTGCACACACACACACACACTCAGGATGAAAAAACAACAAAACTAAGTGCATAATGACTGAGCCCTTGAGTTCCTGTTCCTGTCAGTGACAGCACAGTAGCAGCCAAGCGTGACAGCCAACACGTGTGCTTGACACCCGCTGTAAACTCTTGTCTTCCTTTACAGCTGTTTCTGTAAACACATATGAATAATAGTTCTCTTGTGCCTTAAGCCGGAGCAGGAGTTGCTTTTCTTGGAGCCTGGCCAGCTGCTAATGGAAGCTCACTCCCTGTGCAGAGATGTGCCTTTCTTGCCCTCAGCATGGCCCGTGGCTCTGTCCCATGCTGCACACTCTCCCCTGGGCATCCGTAGGGGTTAATGATTTTTCCTTATGGGGGATTGAAAGATTTTCACTGGGAAAGTGGGAAAAAATAGCAAATATTGCAATCAGCCCAGGATTCTTTATTCATTCATTTATTCATGCAGTAATTATTGAGTACCTACCATGTGCAAAGGAGGGCAGAGCAAGCAACATACTAAATAAGATGATACAGTTCCAGGAATGTGAAGTGTCACGGGAAAAAAGCAAACAGTAGAGTGAGATAGGAGACCCCTACAGTTGGGAGCAGGAAGCAGGTATTTTAATGCTGTTGAGCTTTTGGAATGGTTTTCCACTTCCTGCCAGGTCCAGGAAGAGTAACTTTCATCCTGTTCCCTTGTGAGCCTGGGATGAGAGTCATGGTGGGTGAGGCAAGTTTGTTTCATCTCGTTAATATTGTTGTTGATTTTCCCTATTCCTCATTCCTTCAACTTCATAGAATCAAATGCAACTCCCGAAAAGGCTAATTTAAAGAGCAAATCCACCCTAAAAAGTAAAAATCAATTCCCCTTTCACACAGTGAACCCGAGGGAATGGGCACGTATGGATCGTGGACATTGCTGCACTAGTTTTTGAAATATGTTCTAATGGGAAAAGATCCATCGTTTTCTCTTGAGAATGGATTAATGTAAGGACTAAGTAGCTAGAGATTTATAGACTGTTTATCTATTGGAAGCAGGGCAGAAGTCACGGGGACAGCCTGACACACACCATATAGACCGTTGGGCTGTCTGTTCCTTCTTTCCTAGGAAGCTCCAAGAAGAAAAGGAAAAACAGCCAGTGATGATGCCTTCTGATGGACAGAAGCTAATCCTAAGAATTTGCTATAAACATTCAGAATTGGTGACATGGATTTAAATCATTCTTGAGAACTTCCGAGGGCAAGAGTCTGAGATGTGCTTATTTTCTTCCCATGCCTGAGTCATTTTGCCAACATGTTTCCTTATATACCTATTTCCTTGCAAGAAAGTGCAATACAAACCATTCTTCATTAAACTTTACATGTATATAGTTTTTAATTCTCTATTGTCCTAACTCAAGCCTTACCACTTGACCCTTGAATTTAAGGTCAATCTCCTCAGAGACCCAGTCACCTTAAGCCTTTCTGTCTACTTTCCATATCACTGCAAGATAATCTATTGGCTTCACCAATTAGTACATTCACCATATTGTTAGCCTTCTTGGATGGGGTTCTCTCCTATCAGCTCTTGAGAAATACTTGTAAATGTTTCCATGTTTATTCACTAATATGTACCCTGAAAATATATAAAAAGCTAAATATGTACATAAACCACATGAAGGAACTATTTCTAGAATGGAGATTATCAAAGGACTGTTTTTGAGTTTGTTTCCCAAAGTGTTCTGATAAGAAAGGATCCTGACCAGGGCTCTTTTAGAATCTGGTTTATTTGACAGGTGTACTCCCAAAGTATACATGAATGTTTTGGTCTCTTTTTAAAAACTTCTCTGTCTTTATTGATCATTATTCAACACACATATCAAAAAGGTATCATGAAAGAAAATATATTATGCAGTTTTTAGTGTCTACTACTTAGTTGTGAGTCTCAAGTACCTTCAGTGTTCTTTCAGGTAAAGATTAATTTTTAATGAACTGTTTCATATTTTTAATACTTATTAGTTTTATAATTATTGAAAAGTATTGGTTCACTTAACAGACATAGTTTAAACAAAAAACTATTTGTTTTAAGTACCATATTATCTGCTAAAGATACAAAGACTGATGTACCATAATAGCTGCTTCATGACTTCACTGTCTAGTAGAGAAAACACAGATGTAAAATAAGGAGATACATGGGATTTACAAACTTATAAATAGACATACAAAGTGGGTATAGTAACTCTCTTATTTCTATGATCACTGAGCATAAAACAATTTGATATTTCATGCACAAAAATAATGTAGTGATTGTTTCATTAACAGAATTGTGACTTGTTGACTTAAGATATGCAAATATGTTAATGAGCACCATAAATTTTAAAAATATGAAAGTTTTTACAGAAGAATTCCACTTCCGGAAATTCATCTTAGGTACATAATCAGAGATATTAAATATATATATAATATATGCTAACATATATACATATACACACATCCAAGCATTATTTAAAACAAATAAAACTCTGAATCATCTAAAAGTCTAATTAAATTTTTTTTACTATAGTTATGATGAACAATTATGTAGCCATTGAAAATCATTTGTAAGGGACTTTTGATTGGCGTGTGAAAATGAACCCAATATATTGCATGTCTTAAAACAATTGTAAATAATATTTATCAGTATTTTAAAAGAAATACTATGATGGGGTTTTTTTGTCTGTGTGTGTACATGTTTTTCCTATTACCTAAGAGTGTATAACTCAAATTTACAAGTAAAATCATCTGATCATGTTAATTGATGCACTAAAAGCTTTTGACAAAATTCAACATCCATTTGTGGTAAAAAACAACTCTCAGAAAAATAGGAATAGAGGAAGAATTTCACCAATTTGGTAGAGAACATCTATAGAACATCTACAGCTAATGTTATACTTATGGTAAGAGATTTACTACTTTGCCCTACAACTGAGAACAAGTCAGGAATGCTCATTCTCCCAACTGCTATTCCACATGGTGCTAGAAGTTCTATCCATTGCAAGGAGGTAATAGAAGTCATTCTGATCAGAAAGAAGTCAAGGTAACTTCTTCTATTTGTTGATGCTATAATTGTCTATTTAGAAAATTCCAAAGATTTAAAATAACTTAAAAGTAATAAGTGAGTTTTGCAAGGTTGCAAGATACAAGATAAACATACAAAAATCAATTGCATATATAGCAATGACCATATGTATACCAAATTAAAACTAAAATAACATTCACATCAGTCAAAAATGAAAAAATACTTAGGCATAAATCCAGTTAAAACATATGCATGATTTGTGTGCTCAAAACTAAAAACACATAAACAAATGGAGAAACATACTATGTTCATAGTTTGGAAGACACAACATAATAAATATATCAGTAATTTCCAAATTGAAACACAAGTTTAATAGAATTCTTACCAAAATTCTGGCAAGAAATTTTGTAGATATAGACAAGATTATTCTAAAATTTACATGGAAAGGCAGAGAACTAGAAAAGCTGAAATAATTTTGGCAGAAAAGAATAGGATGAGAGAGTTTATATACCCAATTTCAAGACTTATTTAATCACAAAATCAAGATTGTGTGTATTCACAAAGAAATAGACACAAATATCAACTGCATGTAATAGAGAACAAAGAAATAGAAGCTAACAATATGCCCAACTAATGTCTGACAAAGCTGCATAAGCAACTCAACAAAGGCGAGATGGCCTGGTAACAAACAATGTTACAACAGCCAGACATTCAGAGGCAACAAAAAAACCTCAACCAAACTTTTGCACCTAATGCAACAATTAACTCAAAGTGAGCTGTTTGAATTCCTAAAAGATGATGCTGTGAAAGTGCTGCACTCAATATGCCAGCAAATTTGGAAAACTCAGCAGTGGCCACAGGACTGGAAAAGGTCAGTTTTCATTCCAATTCCAAAGAAAGGCAATGCCAAAGAATGTTCAAACTACCACACAATTGCACTCATCTCACATGTTAGCAAAGTAATGCTCAAAATTCTCCAAACCAGGCTTCAACAGTACATGAACCATGAACTTCCAGATGTCAAGTTGGATTTAGAAAAGGCAGAGGAACCAGAGATCAAATTGCCAACATCTGCTGGATCATCAAAAAAGCAAGAGAGTTCCAGAAAAACATCTACTTCTGCTTTATTGACTATGACAAAGCCTTTGACTGTGTGGATCACAACAAACTGTGGAAAATTCTTAAAGAGGTGGGAATACCAGACCACCTGACCTGCCTGTTGAGAAACCCGTATACAGGTCAAGAAGCAACAGTTAGAACTGGACATGGAACAACAGACTGGTTCCAAATAGGGAAAGTATAGGGGAAGTAGTATGTCAAGGCTGTATATTGTCACCCTGCTTATTTAACTTCTATGCAGAGTACATCATAAGAAATGCTGGGCTGGATGAAGCACAAGCTGGAATCAAGATTACTGGGAGAAATATCAATAACCTCAGATATGCAGGGTGACACCACCCTTATGGCAGAAAGTGAAGAAGAACTAAAGAGCCTCTTGATGAAAGTGAAAGAGGAGAGTGAAAAAGTTGGCTTAAAACTTACCATTCAAAAAACTAAGATCATGGCATCTGGTCCCATCACTTCATGGCAAATAGATGGGGAAACAGTGGAAACAGCGGCAGACATTATTCTTTGGGGCTCTAAAATCACTGCAGATGGTGACTGCAGCCATGGAATTAAAAAACATTTGCTCCTTGGAAGGAAATTTATGACCAACCTAGACAGCATATTAAAAAGCAGAGACATTACTTTGCCCACAAAGGTCCATCTAGTCAAAGCTATGGTTTTTCCAGTAGTCATGTATGGATGTGAGAGTTGGATTTTAAGAAAGCTGAGGGCAGAAGAATTGATGGTTTTGAACCACTGTGTTGGAGAAGACTCTTGAGAGTCCCTTGGACTGTAAGGAGATCCAACCAGTCCATCCTAAAGAAAACCAGTACTGAATAGTCACTGGAAAGACTGATGTTGAAGTTGAAACTCCAATACTTTGGTCACCTGATGTGAAGAACTGACTCATTTGGAAAGATCCTGATGCTGGGAAAGATTGAAGGTGGGAGGAGAAGGGGGAGACAGAGGATGAGATGGTTGGATGGCATCACTGACGCGATGGACATGAGTTTGAGTAAACTCTAGGAGTTAGTGATAGACAGGGAGGTCTGGTGTGCTGAAGTCCATGGGGTTGCAAAGAGTCAGACATGACTGAGTGACTGAAATGAACTGAATAATATCCTTACATGTAAAACTGAAGCGATAAAACTTTTAGCATAAAAGTTATACAGGAGGCTGACCATGTACTGAGGAATGAGTACACTCATTCGCCTCTGGAGAGAATTTTAATTTTACTCTGTAATCATTCTTAATGGGAATTTGGTAATACTTATGTCAGTGCCTTAAAAATATTTATTATATAGATCAGTGACATACTTAAACTGCCTGAAGTAAATCGGGTTTGTTGCAAAGGAATGCTACTATTATTGAAGGCTTAATCATAAAATCTTTACTGAATATGTATTACGTACTGAGTCTTCTACTGTCTTCAGCATTAACACATTGATTACTAATTTTAAATAAATGATCAGATAGTTACTATACCTATTTAAAATGTTACAGATTAAAATACAAAGTCACTTATTTGTATTCACACAGCGGATAAGTGTTTCATATATCCAGGAGTAACAGTAAAAAATGAATGAAAGTGTTAATCGATCAGTTGTGTCCAACTCTTTGCAACCCTATGGAATCTAGCCCACCAGGCTCCTCTGTCCATGAAATTCTCCAGGCAGGAATACTAGAGTGGGTAGCCATTTCCTTCTCCTGGGGATCTTCCCGACCCAGTGATTGAACTCAGGTCTCCTTCACTGCTGGTGGATTCTTTACCATCTGAGTCACCAGGGAAGTCCTAGGAGTAAAAACAGAAGACTGCATTTTACTGAACTCTTCTATTTGAATTCTTGATCCCATATGTCCTGATTCCTGTGGAAAATAAATAACCATTTTCTGATTTGCTGTTTCTTCAATTACCTCTTCTCTCTGTTCTGAGATGGTCAGTCTCCTCTAAGGCTACAGACATGTTGGAATTTCCCTGATTACAGCCTGCTGATATACTTACTTCACCATGACATCCCTTAAATATATCTATAACAAAATTCAGTCTCTTTTACTCCAAATCAGCTCCACCTCTGAATTTATAGATTAACATGGTTGCCTTTTTCCTGATAGGCTTAAAAATGGAAAAACATGTTTGATTTTTCCCTTTATTTCTTTACCCACATCCAATCAGTCACCATAATCACTCATTTCTTCTTTTGTCGTCTTTCAACCTCTTCTGTTTGTGGTCTGAGGGGACCAACATGGTCTCTAGCTGGTTCACGTGGCCGCTAAGCTGGTACCTGACTTCTATACCTCTAATCTTTTATCAATTAACACAGAACTGCCAAATACATTTAACTAAAACTCTAATCTTAGAGTTCAAATGATTGCCAAAAAAAGAAAAATGTGTAAACTCACACTCTTTACTGGGCTTTCCCCAGTCAAATGACTTCAAATTTTTCCTCCAATAGTTTATTTCCTCAAAGTGTCAATGGAGTCAAATGTAATTTCTCCAATGTCACTGCATGTGTCTGCATCTTGATTTCTTTGACTGACATGCATTAAATATACTATTTGTACTCAGCATTGTCAGGGGCTACTGGTACAGAGATGAACAGAACATACAAGATCACTGGCTTTGTGGAGCTTGCACTTTAGTAAGACCACACAGATCTGAAAAATAACTATTCAAATAAACAATTGCTATGAAAAAAAAAAGTGGTGGTCAAGAAAATTCTCTTTGTGCAAATACATAAAGGTAGCATTGAAGCCTGAGTGAGTTTCCTGAGTGAAGAGTCACATTAAAGGTCATAAATGAGCTTAGAGAACACTGAGAGAGCATCAGTAGACATGGATTTTGGTGGGCAAGGGTGGGTTTGGGTAGACAGTGCAAGATGAAAGGGGAGAATAAGGATTTTTAGGCAATGCTAAGGGTTTTCAGTTTTGTTAAGTGTAAGAGAAATCCAGGAAATGTAACCAGGTTTACTTAACCACAGGTATTGGACCCAGCCTAGGGGGAGATGGTCATGGAGACAGGATCAGCTTTGGGAGATTTTTACAGGAGTCCAGGTGAGATATGGGGTTACAATCTAATGGGTGATTACAGCTGTCAAGATGGTTCCTAGAAGGAATACAGGATCCCGCAAAGACCGATATCAGGTTGATCTAAATTACATTGGAGATTAAGAAAAAGTGGTCCCACAGAAGTGAGGTTTAATCTGAGACATAAATAATGAACCAAAATTAGCAAAGCAAAAAGATAGAGCCACCGTAAGGATCTAAGACTGAACAGGTTTGGACGCTGAAGGACCCAAATAAAGCCCTGCGGGGCTGAAGCGTGTGACACAAAGAGGAGCGAGGCAGGCTCGGGGCTGCAGAGCGGTGCATGGGCCAGCTCAAGGCAAGTCTTCCTGACATGCCAGGGCATGGGGGTGTTATCTCGGGGGGCAAACAGGAGCTTGTTGTTCAGTCGCTCAATCGTGTCTGACTCTTTGTGACCCCATGGACTGCAGCACACCTTCCCGGCCCATCACCATCTCTCGGGGCTTGCTCAAACTCATGTCCATTGAGTCGGTGATGCCATCGAACCATCTCATCCTCTGTTGTCCCCTTCTCCTCCTGCCTTCAGTCTTTCCCAGCATCAGGGTCTTTTCCAAGGAGTCGGCTCTTTGCATCAGGTGGCCAAAGCATTGGAGCTTCAGCTTCACTATCAGTCCTTCCAATGACTATTCAGGGTTGATTTCCTTTAGGATGGAGTGGTTTGGCCTCTGTGCTGTCCAAGGGACTCTCAAGAGGAGCATTATGTAATCAGAAAGCAAACCAGAAGCGCAGCAGTCCATACGCTCGCCCTTAGAAATGCCGATTCAGCCTCAGGCAGCACACCCTTCACCTCTGGGGTACTGGAGGAGGTGTGAGGAGACACCCCAGGGCAGTGGGCTTGCTAGTAAAGGCTGGTCGGTGCTCACTGCCACGTGAGCTTCACCGCCCTCTCCCTGGGGGCAGCCAGCCTGGGGGTCAAGGTCAAGGAGGTCAGAGACCTGTGTGCCATCCCACCGCTGGGCCTCTAATCTGCTCCACCCGGGATAGAGATCTTTAGCTCTCAGCCCCACCGGTCTCTTCAGCACACAATCAACTGACAAGCACAAGTAATTTCCCACTGTGATCCCTTCAGTGATATCCTGAAAAGAGAGGAACATGAAAAAAGGGGGAAGAAAACCAACAACAAACAAAAAAATATCCCTGAAGTGCACTGCCTGGAAAGAGAGTGAAAATTTTAGTTACCACATGTTAAACACTTTCAGCTACCGTTCCCTTCCACTTAGAAAGTATTTATTTATTCCTTCTAATTCTCTGAAGCAGGCTTTCCCCTAAATTGCACATGTGTGACCTATTACATCTTTGCTGTTTTACTTTTATTGCACAGAACAAAAAATGAATGAGGTTTTCCCTCTTTATTCACCTCAGAAATCTCTAGCCATTTCATATTGACTGACAAATTATTGGATGGAACCACACAAATGAGGCTGAGACTGTTCTCTGGGACGGAGCTCCGTGCTCTGCACTGTGCTTGGGGCCACCCACTTTTGCCCATGAAATAAACTGTGTGCTCAGTGAGGACTTGGAGACTACGCCATCAGAAGAAATGATAGCTACATAACATCAGGCAGAGTTCCCCGTGCTGCACAGAAGGTCCTTGTTGGTTATCCACTTTTAAATCTAGCAGTGGGTACATGTCCATCCCGAGCTCCCTAACTATTCCCCTCTCCCCCACCCCCCCCCCCGCCCCAGTAACTGTAAGTTCATTCACTAAGTCTGTGAGTTTGTTTTGTAAATAAATTCATTTGTGTCATTTTTTTTCTAGATTCCACATAGAAGCAATATCACATTTTTCTCTGAGAATAGGTGCATATATATGTATATGTGTATATATTATAACATATAACATATATATGTATGTATTCTATATATATACTGAATCATTTTTCTGTACACCTGAAACTAGCACAGCATTGTTAATCAGCTAATACTTACTCAAAGACTTGGACTATGACTCAAAATACTGATGAATAAACGTATACTTATGTTTCAGTTAAAGTAAAATGTATAAAGTACTTACAAAAAAAAAGAGGGAGAAAAAAGAAGTAATAACTTGCAGCAATTTTCCACCTGCCCATCATCAGTGTCGCCATTTGATGGTGGAGCTGGGGAAGTGGTCCCTCCTCCCTGTTTAAACTCTGGCTCTATTTAGGAAGAGTGAACAATTAAAAAAAAAAAAAATCTCTATTTTGCCTCTGATTCTCCCAACCTGAGATTATTTTTAAGATGCCACATTCAACATAATTTCAATCTAAGTAGTAAGTAGTAAAAGTGTCTGCTGGTGCTTCTTGGGAAAAGCTCAAAGGACCAGCTTGAATATTCAGCAGAAGCCCAGTGATCAGACCGCTAGTCCCTGCCTTAGTGACAATTAAACTGAGTGTGAGAAATTTCCGGAAACTGCTGGAGTCCACACTAATTTTCTCTTCTACTGTATCTGCTGTATATCTCTAATTCCTGTCTGATCCCATCAAGTTCCAGCTCTCCCATATTGTCGGTGCCCTTGGGAAGGCAATCCCCAGCCAAAGGACTGGCTCTTTCAAGGCTATTTCCTGAATATTGAGAGACACTTGATCATCCTGCCCTCAACTACTACCACCAAAAAAATAAAGAAACAAGGTGAAGGGATGTGTCTCTGGTGAGGGAATCTTATGCTGTGAATGTGACAAATGAGGGAGAGCCTGTAACCTGAACCTTTTCAATAATTCACAGAAAGCATCCAGTAGGTTATCGTTCTAAGACTGTGGGGTTTTGCCAGTTTCTCTCCTTGTTTGCTGTGGATCATCCACGTGTGTCACTGTAAGCCTCTGCAGTCATTTTTTACCTGCAGACTTACACAACAGCAACAACCATGCATCATTTAGCTAGATGGGGCATCCTATGTAAAAGAAAAAGCAACAATAACACCGATTCAAACTGAAAGAAATTAGAGGAAAGAAGAGGAACCATTAGAAATGCACCAGAATTTAAGAGGATTAAACAAGAAATCAGTGTCAGGGCTAACATATCTGATGGTTAGAATTAATGTGGAAGAAAATGGAAAACCTATAAAAATATCATTGGTAACTATCAATAAAATATCATTGGGAGTTAGTAACTCCCAGGATCTAGAAGAAACAAAAAATGATCAAAGAAAGCTCAGATGCAGGAGCTCGATGGACTAGAGACGGTTTATCACTTAACACTATAATGACATTTTATTTTACAGACCACAATATTTCATGTTGCATTTTATAGTACAATAAAACACCATGAAAATAAGAATAATACTACTTAGAATATATACATCTCTCAGAGAACCAGGTCATTATTATGTGCCAGTTTTGTAATCAAACACAATAGGTCTTATTTTTTATCTGATTAAGTACCTATTCAGCGAGGCACACAGCCATGCCCCAGGAACCAATGTAGTGTGTATGATGGAGAACAGATCTCGTGGACTCTTGCCTGGAAGAAAACTCCATATAATTATACCAAGAGAGAGCAGGATCAGAATTCTACTTTCGGTTGCAGGAAATGCAGAAGTGTACATGTTTCCACACAGAACCCTTTGAGTGATTCTTGGAATTAGAAGGTTAGATTCAGTTAAGTCAGTGGATTCATGAATATTAAGAAGCTGTTTTCCCTTTAGAAGACAATACTGACTTTGCCCAGTGAAAAAGCTGGAGTCGGAGCTATTTAGTATGTCCTCCAGGTCAAAAGACCAATGGGTGGAATTTGGACCCGTCTCTGACACCTAGTTGAGCATAGTAGTCGCAAGATGTCCTACCATTTAAAAAGCGATTGACCTGTAGGCTTTCTCCTTTGGTGTTACATCATTTGTTGGTCTACACAGAGACAGAAGTGGATTTGCATGGGTTGTTTGGAGGTGAAGGACACCCTGACTGTTAACTAAAGCTTAGCATTCTGATTTGTAAATGAATTGTACAGCTCTGAAAGTAAAACTGAGATCAGGTCAAAACGTAGTACTTTTGTTTTGATATTTGTTTTCTAGTAGATTCACTACCCTGTCCTGAATCTGTGTCTTCTATTTTTGCTTTCATAAACTAATCTCCAAGCTTCTCTTGTTTCCAATTCCACCAGGATCTTGACTGACAGTTTCTAAAGAACTGGAAAAGTTCTTTTGTTGGGGCCATGTTGGGGGCTGTGAATATGAATAAAGAAATCGTACATAAGTAAAAATAGGGTCATTGATATTTCTCTGGAGGAAAGGATGGTATTTCTGCCAAGGGTCCCTGATTAGGGAGCTTCATTGTTACACGTTTATTAACTCAGATGAAATCAATATATTCCCCCAGACCCGAGGGTTTTCTTGGACATTGTTCCTTGAAGCACTATTGTGTTTATATCAGGGCAAAGTGGGGCATCCTCTAATGTAACATTCAGCCGTGATGGATCAAATTACCTTTTATTTAAAAAAATCAAAATTTCCCTTTTGGACATTTCATGAATGGCAGGCTTGACCTTTACTGGTTTGTTTCCTGCCTCATTGTAGTCAGGACCCTGCTGGCAATGAAAAGTGTATTTCCTTTTTGCTCTCACAACCTAACCTGACCTCTCTATGATAAAATTGAGACAATACAACTTCAGAAGGTGTCTTTTGTGCAAACTAGGATTCAGAATCACCCTGAACAATTTTCACATGTATCATGTACCATATCTATTAGGGAAGTGGCTTTTTAATTCTACCTGGATTATATCATTCACATACATTTTCATCATCACATTCATCATTACATAAATTTTTCATCCCCAAATCACAAATTAATTATGGCTATAATTTTTACAGTTAGAACGAACTCTTCTCATTTTGTTTGCTGTTTCTTTTTTCCTGAAGACTTCTTTTCGTAACATTGGTCTCTGGTTTTCAGTAGTGTCATATAGAGGCATGAAAACTCTTTAGTGTGTATTTTACATCTCGGCTTTAACACGTGTTTGTTCACCAGGAAAACCCATCAACCTCCAATGTTGCACAAGCTTTTGTTGACTTTTCCTGACATATACACAGCACTCTTATCCCTCTAACTTTCCAGCAGGTGTCATTCAGACATCAATGTGTTAGAGCTGTTTTCCCATGAAACTCTTTTTGGCTGCATTATAGAGATTCTTGTAAAAAGCTTCTGATTGAGAAACAGAGGAGATCATTCTCATTTTGCATAGACACCGAGGGGAGATGGTGTGCAATGATCTGTATTTTCAGTCTCAGGATGAGCTGTCATCAAAACAGTGTGTACTTCCTGTCATCTAGGCAACATGTGACAGGTTCCTGCGTAAATTTGTTGACACTGTAAATGGTAAATGTCAACAAATTCCAAATAAAGTCAGATAAATAAGCGAGTGTAAGGAAGACAGCATCCACAAATCAAAAGGTGGTTATTGTGAGGTGGTGGGCAGTGGGGCTGTAGAGACTCATGAATTCCCATCTGCGAGGAGTCCTCCCGCCCACATGATGGGCATCAAGATGAGGCTGTCATCTCCCTGACTTATCAGAGCATCTTCCAGAAGCTGATTAAGGTCAGTGAATCCAACCCCTAATGGTACAGATGAAGACACAAAGATTCAACAGGAATATGACTTAGGCGATGATTAGTAAGAAATGTCTCTGGGACTAGAAATAGTGATTTTTGAAATTCATTTCCTGTTCCACTAGAGAACCCACTGTTGGCTTAGACATATAAAAATAAGTGATAAAATAAAGCAAAGTGTAAAGACACCACTTGTAATACTAAAAAGTGCTTTAGCATATGGCAAATTTGTTCATTTCCAAATGATATGCTTATTTGTGTTAATGGATGAGATTTACTTTGTTTCATTATCATGTTGAAATTCTTCTTTAGACCCCAAGCTATCAGAGATTTGCCCACAATTCTTTGGGGAATGCCAAGATATACAGAGGACATGGGTATGTAAAGACACAGCTTCAAAGGACTTAAAAAGTTGTAAAATGGGATAGAATGAACTCTCCCAGATAAATCAACAGAATTCCACTTAAAAAAAAAAATCATACTTGAAGAAGCATTTCCTCATGAGACTCTAAACTTGGTAAAATGATGCTTTTTATGTCCATACAAATTGATAGAATCATGCTTTATAGATATACCAAATCAAAATTTCAAATATCATTTTTCTCAGAGGCTAGATCATTAGAGGTAAAATAGCTTCAACCCAGTTCTCCTGGATGCTTGTTTTAGACACCCAAACACCAAGCTGGGAAGATACCCTAGCATATTTCTTACTGAAACTCTAGTTATCGCTGGTTTTTGATTATGTAGTGTACTTATATAGAACGATTAGATCCACTTATACATAGAAAAGCGCTTCCCAGGTGGCCTAGTGGTAAAAATACATCTGCCAACGCAGGAAACCGAAGAGATGTGGGTTTGATTCTGGGTGAGCAAGATCCCCTGGAGAAGGGAATGGCAACCCACTCCAGTATTCTTACTTGGAGAATCCTATGGACAGAGGAGCCTGGTGGGCTATAGTCCATGGGGTAGCAAAGAATCAGACATGATTGAAGTGACTTAACACACACACATACATAGAAGAATTGTATTATGTGATCTTTAAGTTTTTTATAAGCAGTTTAATTTCAGCCAGGAATTAAAGTAAACTTATAATCTGAGCTGATCAATAATTTACTGAGATAAAATACTAGTTTGTTCAATCTAATCAAACTCCATATTTTTATGACCCAATTCTTGAAATAGCTTCTGTGATGTATAAATTCTATAGAGAAAATACGCCTTCTCCTAGGTCTATTTCAGCCCATCACAATTGTATTCGTAACTCTACCTAAACTCTGTAGACCTGATCTTTTTCTAACTGTAATCCCAGGAGTTTGCTGTTATTACAGTGGTAAGTATTTTGTATAGTCTGCATTTATAAACAACAAATAGTTTTAAAAAATATGGCTGCTTTCCCCTGTCTTTAAATATTATTCTTTCCCAGATAATGTTATTTAGTCTCTAAGTCATGTCCGACTCTTTTGCAACCCCGTGGACTGTAGCCTGCCAGGTGGTGTAGCAGTAAAGAATCCACCTGCCAATGCAGGAGACAGAAGAGATGCAGATTCAACCCCTGGGTGGGAAAGGTTCCCTGGCATAAGAAGTGGCAACCACTCCAGTGCTCCTGTCTGGAAAACCCCATGGACAGAGGAGCCTGGTGGGAGACAGTCCATGAGGTCACACAGAATCAGACACAACTGAGCTCCTTACGGTGCATGCCCAGATAATGAATAGTGCTGGGGGAGACAGAGAGTGAAGAAAGAATCACAGTGTGGCAGGCTGCCTTTGCAAGAGTGGACCAGGAAAAAGAAGAAGAAAATGTCAGTGCACCTCCTGTTCTGACCTGCTTATGGCCATTTTACTAGGTCTTAACTGACCTGGGTTATGCACACTATAATGCCAACCAAATAGTGAATAGATCCATGGTTTACAGAATACCAAATAAAATAAAAATTATGCATGTAGAATTCTCAGATTCTTTCATTCATCCATTCCACTGATAAATACTCATTAAGCATCTCTGTTGTCCAGCCTGTGTCTAAACATTAAAATCGTCATTGTGAAAAAGATGCGAGAGTCCTGCTTCTGTGGAACTTGGGTACCAGCCATTTTATTGGGAGGTGATTCAGCCTTCAGAAGTAGAAGCAGCAGGGAGATGTCTACTTGAGCAGGAGTTCTAGTATTAATCTCTTTACCAATTATCTCCTAATTGACATAAATCTTTTATCCACTGTCTTTGTCATTCCTCCAATTCCCTCACATGCTGGTTTAATAAAAATAAATGCTGTTAATAGAGCTTAAGCTTTTGGTGGTATTTTGCTGCTTGATTCTGATAACCCCACCTACTCATTTGCAAAAGAGATATTTTTATAATATTAGTAATTAAAGTATTTTAAAACCCAATTTGCAAGTGTAAGTAATGGATAATGTGTTTATGA